>NC_090921.1:589699424-590002467 GCF_040938575.1 Ambystoma mexicanum
ATATGTGGAAGACACAAGTGTTGATCCCTTAATGAAACACACCTTGAATGGACCTACAATAAAAATTACAATTTTAAATAATCGTTCCTTGGGAAAGTCCACTATTGATGTCCATGACTATATATTAGATAAAAAGCTTGATATCTTGGCAATCTCAGAGACATGGCTTAAAGACTCGAGTGGACTGATCATTGTTCTGGCTACTCCAAAAGGCTACACTTTCATTGGAGAAAATAGAGATGTTGGGGTGGGATGGGGAGTTGCACTTATTGCCAGAGATCTCAATCTATTCTGATCTCCTGCAAATTGTGACGGTTGTGAGATATTGTATCTTAAAACCATCCCCTCACCAGTACACTGCACTAACATTATTTTGATTTATCGCCCTCCCCATGAGATGCCCAGTTTTAATGAGGAACTCATGAGCACCTTAGTATGCCTTAATACACCTAACTCATCTACCATATTGATGGGGGATTTCAACAGATGGAGAGGTAATGAGACTGACAAAAAAGCTCCTTGCCTGGAATGCTTGGGGAAAGCATGTTTGATCAAGTTTATACTCATGTCACATGGCCTTCATTCTGGGTGTATCCTGTGTGGTGGACATGAGTGCTACATGTTCTTGGGACAGTACACATTACTGTCTGCTGGCCTACACAGCAGTGAAAGTACATGCATATAGGGTTTTAATGTCAAGAACATGTGCAAATTACCAGACCCCAGGACGTGCTGCCCTGACAGGTACACATCACCCTCAGGGCCATGGCCAATTGATGACACACCTATATGTACTGTTGTATGCCACATTCTTGCGGTCTGTCATTTTTCATTGCTCAACAGGTATATGTGATAGATGTTGACCAATCACATCATGTGATGCTGAGTTTCATGTTCAAATTGTCACTTGCACCCATGGGGTGCCTTGTCATGATGCATATCAGAGCTGTCTGTCATGTCACCCTGTGGTGTGACCACACTGACAGTGCAGCAGTGCACCCAGACCACTGCCCGGAGTAGCAGGTATGATGTTGATGCTATTACACTTGTATGGTGTAAGGGGTTACACTATACATGGTGAACAATAGCTCATGGTGGGTTATCATGCAGAGGTTGCCATTATTGCAATCTGAAAATCACATGTGCGTAGCCAGACCATGTGAACAGTAATGGGCATTGTTCCTGCCAATGAGTATGCCTGTCTCTATATCATTACATGTATGTGCATGGTAGAAGTTCTAATATGTTGATCCACTTGAAATCAGAAGCACCTGTCTGACCTGAAATGCCTATATGTGTCCATCAGTTGATACATGACAGACACCTGACTTGTCACTCGCATCATTGTGCTATACACTCACATGGACATTGGCCTGTCTGTGTACTTGAGACATGCATGCATGTCCATACTTGCATCATCTCTTTGATGAGGAAAGACATGCCAGCTACATCGCCCACTCAGATGTGGTATGATGGCCCTTTTGCTCCTTGTGTTATGTGAGATGTAGTTCAGGAGGTGCAGGTTCTCAGTCCAAGCATGCACGAACATGAACAATGACCCATTATCTTGGGATGATGTTCAAAGACAGGGAATTATTCACAAAACATGACACCTGTCCCGGAGGCATTACTGTAGGGAATGATTGTTGCACCTGGATGCTACTCCTGCACCTTGCAAGACCACCATAAGTATGTCCAACAAAGATGGCTCAGGATATGTCGTATGGGCTCCACATCTGCACAGAGATAGCCTCCTCAGTATCATGGGTGGGGTGTGACAAAAAGATGCGGTCCATTCTTCTACTGACAGTGCTGACATCTGCGTCTCTACGCAGCGCTGGCCTGCAGCCAAAGAATCCCTTGTAGTGGCGGTGTAGCAAGGGTATCTGTCACAGTGGAGTATTGGATTTAGATGCATATTTCAACTTCCCCAATGCAACATTTAAGGCATTATTGGAGTAGTGCTGTTGCAAGGGGATACCAAGTTGTCAGGCCACACATGGCGAACACAAATATGGTGCTCACCATATACCCATGACGTGCAGTAGCAGTTTGAATTGAATGAGATGACAGTGGCTGTTGCCTGACAGTGTCATATACAACGACATTCAATGACTGTTAGTCACTCACTCATGGCCAGTCATCGACTGACCCTTCATATGACAATGTCATGTGAAGGGCACTGTCATCACACAGAATGCCAATAGTATTGTGTGTCATGTTTTGAGGGCAGTATTATCTGTGGACGTGGGTGGCTGACTGTTGCCATGCGATGGCCTACATCATTACAATGCCCCATGTGCAGTACTTGTCCCTGGGTTGTGTGCTGGCATGACAGTTGCATGGATCATCAGCCAATGTGTCCACCACTTTTGTATGTCACTGTGGTGATGGACAGCATGGACAGGACCCAAGGGGTGGGGGGGATTGACGCATGTCGGCAAAAGCCATGCTTCCATGGCTTACAGCTCATAGTGTGGGAAGTCACAATGTCAGATGCGTGCATGTTCTGCTATTTTGTGTCTGCACTTTGATGCAGTATGTCATTCTCTGTCATTCTCTGGCCATGTGAAGATACACCAGATGCAAAGGAGGAGGAGGAAGAAGAGCCGTTGGTATGTCAGACTACCAGTGGAGGCCGTGGTGTCGTTCACCATGAAAACCCACTGGTGCTACAGATGATCATCAGTCGTGCTGTTGCCTCTTGTGACTCTCCTGATTCAGCTGATTTGGATGCAGAACCAAATGTGTTTGCCTCACGGAAGTGTGCAGCTGGCTTCACAGGTTCAGTCAGTGGTGGGACCCACATTGGCAGTGGTTATGGCTGCAAGGACCCCTTCCGATGAGTTGGCAGCAGGTTCTGTGTCTGATGTCCTAAGAAGGGTTGCACATGTGCAGCCAATGAGAGGGGCACCGCAGAAACAGGCATGGTCCTTTTCATCAGGCCGCCATGGGCCCTGCTCACATGGTGGCTGTGTGCAGGCTGGAGACACAGTGTGTGACAGCAAATGTTGAGTGCCGCCTTCCAACAATGTGTTGGACAGAATTGCAAAGGGCATGTATTAAATGGCTAATAACATGACCCACCAGCGGCCAAGGAAGCGCAACGGCTGCAGGTCATGCGTCCTCAAGCTGCTCCCTCAGACTGGTCGTGGAAGCCAACATCAAGGGCTGATGGGGTGATCTGAGGTGTCTGCAGGAGTCCCTGCATGCAGATTCTCAGGCACATAAAGAGGCCCTGAGGCATGAGATGGAGTCCTTGAGGACTGAAATGCATGATGAACTCTCTGCCACAATAGCACATCTCCACGAGGAGATGACTGGCTTGAGGCAGACACTGTCAAAGCAACTCGATGCATCACGAGTGAGCGCGCATACAGATTGTTGCCATTGGTGAGGAAGCGCATCGAGACCTCACTACCAGTGATGTGTTGGTACATACATCTGTGTCACGGCTGGTCGTGGCCAATGAAGACCAGGCCTTGGCACTGCATAGATTGGATCCTCCACCACAACCACCAGCAGGTCATCCACAGGATGTCCATGTGCCCATGGACGGAATATTTCCTTTTAATAATTTGTTTTCCCACTCATGTGAATATTGAAATGCATCCACCAAACCTGCTAGAGGGTGGACCCCCCCCCCCAGTCCAAGATGGACCTTATTTTGTTTTTATGTGACTAGTGGGGTCTGATTTTTTTCATTTCTACCCCTTAATCTGGATGGACACTTCTTTTGTTATTTTTTGGTATTCCTGACCAGGATGGAGTCATGTGTTGTTTTCTCACCCAATGCAACATGGACTCATTTTTGTCTATTTGTTCTTTCCTTGAGAGATGTGCTGTTGCCCTCTCAAAGGAATGATGCGTGCAGTAGTGGACATGCAGCAACGCACAGTAGTGTCAACTGCCATGGTTGCCTGGAAGACAACAGGATGGCATGTGCAGGTAACAATGGGTTGATGGAATATTGACACAAATGTGCTGTTTGCATTCTTAGCGACTATGGCTGGTGATGTACAATATCCCATGTTGTTGCAGTGATCCTGGTTCATCCGGTGACTGCACTCCATGGGAGGACCGCCCTGCACCCTTTCATGTCCCTAGTCTCCATGCCCTCTGCCAGGCACTGGCCCTCCTTTCACAATTTGGAGGTACAGTTTTCAGTGGAGGTGATGAGGGAATCACATCAGGTCAGCTCTCCCAGCAGGTAAAGATGTGCACTGTCTCTTGTATTATGTCTCTATTATTGCTCACCACATTCTTTGTATGCATTCCACATATTTGCTAGCTGGGGGAGTAATCATTGAGTCACAGGAAATGTCACTGCAGATGTGTCTCTGTCAACATGCATGTGTGTTTGTGCATTTCCACTTCGATGTATGTGCATTGTTTTGGAGGATGCACTTACAGAATTGATGACAACAATGGAAGGGATTTTGCAGCACTTGTCACACTTGAGCCAATGGCAGTAATTCCCACATTATGGATATACATTCATATTAATTACATGCATACTCTGTTCATCTGTCCTCGGTTCATTTTGGTTCTCTAACACTTGCCTCACTGACCGTGATGATGTCTCCTTACTGACACCCTTCTACACCCCCACCCATGTTTCCTATGGGGCCCTGCAGGTGTACTCCCTATCCACTATACTCTTTCACCTGTGCCACTACCCACTCTACTCCCTCATCGGCTCACATGATCTGCCATGCACAATTCCACATGTAACACACACGCCCATTGTCAGGTCTATACAAACTCGCTGCTCCACTTCATGGCGTTGGATCTGGTGACACAGTTCTGGGCATTTGTGTACATTGAATCCACAGGACAGGTTTGTCACACTTGCTGCATGTCGGGTTGTACAGATATGCACATGTGTATCCCACACTTACTGCTCCTGTGTTCCCCAATCAGGTCACTTTCTGTTTCTGTATGTTCTCTACACCTGGATGTATTGCATGGCTAATTTTAGCAGCTCTGCCCCTTCTCCCATAGTGCATCCATTTTATGTAGCAGTGATGACGCCATCAAGATTTCAATTTTGGGCAGTTCCCTGCAAGAGTTCTCGCAACCAGGATTGGACAGTTACCCTTCTCTCTCCTCCCAAGTCCAGCCTCTCTCTATGGATTGGTTCAGGAGTCTGGAGCAAACATATGTCAACTTCCATTTGAAATTCCCTTTTGTTTCCATGTCAACATTTTGGCAAAAATCTAGTTATGTGTCAAAAACTTTGGGCCTCATTACAAGTCCGGCGGTAACTCTGCTGGTGCTACTGGTTTGTTTGCAACCGGACTTGTAAGATTTACCATTGCCTGGCTTGCCGGTAACACCGGGGGATTACAACCCCAGCATTCTGGAAAGTCAGGCGCCGGTAAATTGTAATTCTCCATTCCCATTGAATGGTGCTGTGGTTCTTCCCCATTGTCTGCAGTCTCTACGCGTTGGGGTGAGGGCAGAGGGTCTTCTCTGATTATGGCTTGATGTCACCCAAAAATATCCAGGCTCTTCTTCCCTGTAACTTGACTACAGAGGGAGTGAAGTCTTCCACACTGAAGGGGCCGTTGAACCTTGGCTCATCCCACTTTTTCCTTGTGTGGTTTCTCACCAGGACGGTGTCCCCAGGGAACAATTGTGGTACGCGTAAACCCTAAACTTGGTCTGTTGTAGTATCTCCTTCTGTGTTCTGTGCTGCCCTGCACCCTTTTTGTTGTCGCTGCAGCTGTCCTGAAATTACAGTAAGACAAGATGTCATGCAATTCAAGTAATTTTGCATTTCTGATCCTAACACTTCCCCTGTTGGCTGAGCATCACATCTAGCTCTAGCTCTATGTCGGGGTGTTAGTGGTGTGTACAGTGGTTAGTGGTGTGCACATCCTTCTGCCTGTCACTACTTCATGTGGCGTGAGATGGTGGTCAGAATCAGGCTGGAGTGCATACAGTGCCAGTGGAAGGCAGTGTAGCCATCCCTTCTTTAGAGTAAGCTTCAACTTGGCTATCCTTTCCTTTAAGAAGCCATTGAGCTTCTCACATATCCCATTGATGATAGGCCAAAGAGAACTTGTGCTTTATACCAAGCAACAAGCTGATCTGTTCAAATACTGTGTTAACAAAGTGAGGTCCATTTGTCAAAAGAGAAATCATATCGTGCCTCCTATTGCAATAAATATATAATATTGGCCTACGCCAAGCTGCTCGAAAGTCAATCCGCCATTTTAGGATTCGCTTTGTAAAAGTCACCCTGTGAGCTAAAATGGTGGACGATGTCATTCTAGAATACAACATGGCCGTCTTGACCTCTGAACATAGCTAATATGTAACTTGCCTGCAGGCCACTTGTTGAGGTCGTGAACTGAGACCTTGTCCTCCGTTGACCTGTGTGTAGAAGGATTACTCGTGCAATGAAACTAATCCACGAGCATATGTTGAAACAATGTATTCAAATACTGAACATAGAACATCTGTTTAACTACATTGTATTAATGTTTGAGAAGGCCTGTATGGAAAAACTTAGAATACACAGTTATTGTGTAGGCTTGTTGATACATGTATTAAAGGTAAACCAGTTGTATACGGTTGTTCGAGACTTGGCACGAACCCTAGATTGGTGATGTATTAAATGGAATATTAACCCGAAGTGGGGCTGGACATCGTGCCCACCAAGTGTATAAAAAGCGAATGCATTCTGATGTACAACGTCTCTCACTGAACACACTGAACCACGCTGGAGTTCGGTGTGTTGTACTGAGGGCTGAAAGCTATCTGATTTTGCTCTGTTTTTGTAACTGGATTCAGTATAAAATAAAGTACTGTGTATTTTCCTTTGTAACCCGTGTTCGGTGTATTTCCTTTTGAGGTACTCAGCCTCGATATTTTGATTTTGTTTTCACAGTTGGCGCCCGAATAGGGACCCTCAAGATTGATGCCGGATTGTTGAAGGTTGACGCACGCTATCGAGATGCGACACCTGAGCAGCACTGCACGACCCAATCCTTGGACGATAAGCTTGTGGTCTGAGACGGCATCTTGACAAGGGTCCACTTATCGAGGCAGGCAGATTTGCCGAAATCACCATACACGAGGTAAGATTAGTTAGGTAAGATTCTTAGAAATCCAATCGGACCTCCTTAGGTTTGGTCAGGTGAGTCGTGACCCGATTCTTAATTTAATCCTGATAATTTGAATTTTGGTGCATTGTATCTGCAGACACAATTATTGACCAGGTAACAACAAGAATTTGAGATATGCCTGGGAAATTGTCTAACTGCTTTAGGGCATTATTCCGCAGTGATAGACAATCTTTGGAATTTAGCCATCTGGCACCACAGGAGGGGTCGCCGGCATGTACCATGCACTGTAAGCATGCCATTGGAAGTATAGTATTTAATGAAATTTGGCACAGACAAACCAGACATGCCTCCGAACTTCAGTGGCCAATCAATGATAGTTTTGAAATCCCTCGTATTGAGTATTTAGAGTCAATTCTATTAAAAAAAAGGCTAGACCTGCAGCATTTGATGTTTTGCAGAATTGGAAAAAAGAAGCGTTGCAGCAACTTAAAAGTAGAGAAAAAACATGTGCGCCGTCATAAAACGAATGCTGAAAAAGCATTGTTATATGATCAGGACAAACAGTCTGAGGTGACTAAAACTATGGATAGGGCTTTCTCACTTGGTATTCAGAAAATCTATCATTCTAAAGATCTTCATATTTCTGATGAGTTTATTGACAAATTATAAAATGAACGAAGGCCTGGTGCCTCTGCGCCACCTCTGTGTGTTCCTCTTCCTGCTGCTTTGCCTCTTCCTCCTGTTATTCCTGCTCCACCTGTTGTTGTTCCCGTTGTTCTTGCTCTGCCTAATGTTCCCCTTCCTCCAGCTCCCCCACCTCTTTTTATCGCACCAGTTATAGTACCTCCATCAAATTTGCCTGCTTCCTCTCTTCCAAGTGGTCCTGAGCCGCTTGTAATCGATCGAGGTGCAGGGTCAAAGGTTGTCACTCGCAATACTGCACCACCGGAGAAGAAACGTGAGTTAATTGCATGGGCTAAGCATTGTATGGAGAAGGATGATCAAGCTAGCGATTTTGCCACACTTTGTAATATGGATAATTTTCCTGAGAAAAATGTTTTTATTGAAGGTTTAGGGATTCAGTTATGTATAATGTGGGGAAGATTAATAATGCGGATCTTCCGCAAGGGTTAAGGGATCTAAATACTCTAGCACTTTCTAGAGACACTGTGGAGAAGGTAAATGAGCATGTCGAGAGGTTGTTTGGGTATAGAAAGGAGTTAGAAAAGTTACAGAATGAGCATAACGAGGAGGAAAATATGTATGTACAGAAACAGTTCCTTCCGTGTCGTAAAACGATATCTGAGGAAATGTGAATTTGTAAGAAAGACGCGATTAGATGGATTTCAGACATATCGATAACTCCTGTTGAAGTATATGACACGTATAGTCAATATACGCTAGAAATGCAGAGGACAGTGATACAGGTAATGGTAGAGTACCTGCAGGATGAGTGTGTAAAAAGGAAGATTAGTTGTTCCACAGAGTTATTGAGTATTTACAAGAGAGCTTTTTCACTTGACACTTCTTTGACTGCTTTAGCGCTCGATTTAGCTCTGTTGCTTAGTAAGCGTTCGGAGTCACCTACCTCTCAGTTGCCTATGAGAGAGGTCCCTCTGACATTTGTCCCAAAGGTCGAGGTTGCGGCCGATGCTCCACAGGGTATAGTTGCTATAAACATTCCCGCACACTATGTATCACAGTTTGTTCACGTCCCGTTTTCATGACAGGAAGTGAACACCATTAGACAGTCTATTCCTGATATTAGGAAAAATCCGACAGGATTCTATAAAGAATTAGAGTCCGTCTTGCAATCCTCAGTGTTCACCTTAGGCGATATTGATCTGTTATTCCCTGTACTCCTGCCTGTAGATTTGCGGAAACAGGTTAGAACTGTAGACGACGTACCTGGGTTGGGAGATACGTGGGCTAACATAACTAGGCTTGACGGAGAAAGGCCAGCTGGAGAGAGACCGCCTCGCCTCAGGCGATACTAACTTTGCCTGACAGAATCGTTGCTAAATTAAAAACTATAATTCCCGAAAAGAGAATTATTTGGGAAAAGCTTACGGCCTGTGTTCAAGGAAAGTCTGAGGGTGCTACCGAGTTATTTAATCGGTTCAAACAAGTATTCTCGGATTTCAGTGGACAAAACTTAGGCACAGAGTCTGGGAAAAGATTATTTGTGGACAGATTTGTGCGTGGATTGCTGCCTGACATCCAGTCACAAATTATGTCTTCTGAGAGCGCTTGGCAGGCGAAATCACAATCAGAAGTACTGCACATGGCTCAGTACTACGAGAACCATGTCAATAATGAAAAAGATAGGATTGAAAAGCGAAAAGGCGATTTGAAAACTAAAGTGCTATTGCACCATATTGTTAGAGGCCCTAGAGGGGGAAGTTCTCAGGTTAGAGGTCAGTATGTCCCGCAGGGGAATGTGCCCTTAGGTCCTGTGAACATTAACCAGTGCGCTTATTGTCGTCGAGAGGGTCATTGGCGAGCACAATGCCCCGTCCTTCAACAAAGGTCAAATAATACATTTGGTAATATGGGTAGGCGATCCAGAGGTCGCCCGGGTGTAGGGGGCCCTGGTAGAGGTCAGTTTACACAGGACCCTCAGCAACCTTTCTCACAGGACAATCATACTCCGAGTGTGGACACCAGGAACATATTTGATCATCCTTCCGCCGCATATTTATCTGAAGAGCTTCCTTTTGATGATATTTTGTTTCATTAGGATTGCCCGAAGCAGGGTTTGGAACTTACACCTATTCCCGTCAATCAGAAAGGTCCCTACGTTGAAATGGTGGTGGGAAATAGGAAACATCAGTTTTTGATAGACACTGGAGCACAGAAGTGTTACATTGATCATTTACGGGTTCCAAACATTCCACTGTCAGGGCAAGCCAATGTTTCTGTAGGGTTTTCTGGTACACCAGTTGTTTGTCCGGTTTCCTTGCTGGTACCTATTTCTTTGGGTCCCTTTACAGACCATTGTCCATGTTGACCGGATTGCGGGGAGAACTTGCTGGGGTTGAATCTGTTAAAAGAATTAAATGCAATGATTTATTGTTCTTCTGATGGAGTACGCTTGACGATTTCACCACAGCAATTTTCTGCCTCGCAATTCTTGACTAGACCTTTGCCTCCAGAATTCATTAATGTACCAGAGAGCTTGTGGGCTGTCGACGACAATGATGTTGGCATTTTACAGATTGAACCTGTCAAGATAGTTTTGAAATATGGAATTGAGCTGCCAGGCATTGCTTAGTATAAGATTTCAGTTGAGGGCGAGCAAACTTTGAAATGCATTGTTTCCGATTTTGTGCATCACGGGGTGATTGAAGAAATTTCAGGGAGTTTAACAGTCTGATTTTACCCATGTACAAGAAAGGCGATAATGCAATTCCATTCTGTTTCATAATTGATTTACGTGCCATTAATAAAGTTGTGGCACCACAATTTCCAATTGTGCCTGATGTAACGACAATCCTAACCATGATTCCAGCTACAGCTACTTACTTTAGTGTTGTGGACCTAAAGAATGCTTTCTTTAGTATTCCTATACACAAGGATAGTACATATATGTTCGCATTCACCTTAGGGGGACGCTCGTTCACATTTACTCGTGCACCTCAAGGGTACACAAAGAGTCCTAGCATTTATAGTAGGGCTTCGAAAGAACAACTTGATACCCTTGAATTGCCCTCTACCTGTACTTTGCTTCAGTACGTTGATGATTTGCTTCTAGCTGCTGACTCTGACAGTGCCTGTAAGGAGGGCACTGTGTTATTACTTATCCATCTAGCTAAGCATGGTCACAAAGCTTCGCTTAAAAAATGTCAATATTGTTGTCAGGAGGTCGCCTATTTAGGCTATCTCCTGTCAAAGGAGGGAAGAAGATTGACACCTGAAAGAATAAAACACATTTCTGGCATGTCTGTCCCAAATACACAGAAGGAAGTTAGAGCCTTGATAGGTATGGCTTCTTACTGTAGGTTCTGGATCCAAAATTTTTCACTAGTGATCAAACCGATGTTGGCTTTGACAAAGAAGGGCATTTCTTCACCATTGCCATGGAACGCGGTACACCAGCAGTCGTTTGACTTGCTTAAGACTGCATTATGCTCTAGCCCAGTTTTGGCCACACCAAACTATGAAACGGCCTTTGTGTTGTTTGTGTATGAATGTGATGGATGTGCTTTGGCTGTATTAACGCAGGAACATGGAGGGAAGAATAGGCCATGCGGTTACTTTTCTTCCGCCCTTGTTCCTGTAGCATGCGCTTTGCCAAGATGTTTACGAGCTGTCGCTGCTGCTGCTGCGTCTGTACAACAGAGTGAGGGAATGGTCTTAGGCCATGATCTAACCCTGATGGTGCATCACTCTTTAGATGTTCTACTGAACCAAACTTAAACACAACACCTCTCTTCTGCACGGTTGACAAGATATGAATTGATCTTGTTTGCTCCTCACATTCAAATTAAGAGGTGTTGTGTTCTTAATCCGGCTGAACTCCTACCTTTCCCGTAAGATACTACTTGCGGCGATGAAGTGCCGCATGATTGGTTGTATTCGACCGAACAAGAGACAAAGGGTAGAATTGATTTGAAAGATACTCGGATAATCTGCAAGGAGAGCTGTTTTGTGACAGCTCTTGCTTCAAACTTCTGGATGGTACATCCACAGCTGCTTATGCGATCACTACATTGAGCACGGTTGTGGAAACTAAGAGAATCACGCATAATTCTGCGCAGGCCGCAGAGATTATAGCATTGACCCGAGCTTGTGAACTTTCTGAAGGGCTTGCAGTAAATATATATACTGATAGTCAGTACGCCTTTGCGGTGGTTCACAACTTTGGGAGACTTTGGTCAGAGAGAGGGTTCCTAACTTCACATGGCATCAATATTCAACATGGCTCCCTAATAGTACAGCTACTCTCAGTGCTTGCGCTCCCTACTCAGTTAGCAGTTATGAAATGTGCAGCACATCGAAAGATTACAGATGATATAGGGAAAGGGAATGCTTTTGCTGATCAGATAGCTAGGCAAACTGCTACCGATCTCCTTACGGAGATGTATGTTTCAAGGGAATCTGTAGATGCTTATGCAATAGATGAGGGTGTTGGGTCTGTACGGGATATCCAAGCTGATGCTACGTTAGAAGAATCTAAAAGGTAGGCTGAGGGCTTGGGGAAACTTGATGATGATGGGTGTTGGGTGGACATAGTAGAAGGGAAATGGCTACTCCCTGACGCGTATGTCATGATGATGGTCATCATGGCTAATGGTCCTACGCATGTATGTGCCCAGAAGATGACCAAAATGTTAGAGAAAGTTTGGGTAAATGACAAAATTTCAAAAATTGCCCAGCGCTACGTCCGGGAATGCATGATTTACCTGCAACACAACGTGGGAAAGGGGACAGTAACTCCAAGGGGTAGTTTTGGGCCACCGTCTGTCCCCTTTGAAGTGATCCACTTTGATTTCATTGAAATGGAATGATGCGATAATAAGAAATATGTACTGGTGGTTATCTGTGCTTTTAGTAAATGGGTTGAGGCTTTCCCTGTTAAAGATGCTACAGCTATGACTACTGCAAAAATCATGTTAAAAGAATACTTCCCGCGGTTCGGTTTGCCAAGAGTTATCTGGTCGGACAATGGTCCACATTTTGTCGCTGCTGTAATTCTGCAGATATGTACAGCATTACGAATTGACAAACGGTTCCATTCGGCCAGACATGCTCAGAGCGCCGGACTAGTAGAAAGACACAACGATATCATCAAGAACAAGCTCGCTAAGACGTGTGCCGGCACCAAACTTAAATGGCCGGACGCCTTACCGATAGTGTTGTTATCTATGCGCACAACCCCTCAAACTAAGACTGGACTCTCTCCATTTGAGGTGGTAATGGGGGGACCTGCCAATATTTGGAACCTTCCTAAATGTAACTCATTAAGAAATGTTGAAAATGTACTACTTTCAGATTATTGTAGCCAGTTGACTAAAAACCTGTATTTTATTTATCACCAGGTACGAGAAGCTTTACCTGTGCGATACGAGGGCCCGGGCCACAGCATACGGCCTGGAAGTTGGGTGCTCATCAAATCTTTTGAGCGCTCCTCTTGCCTCGCGCCTCGCTGGCGTGGCCCATTCCAATTCCTGTTGGTCACCCAGACAGCGGTGTAGGTCCCATGTCAAGAAACTTCCTCACCCTGTGCCACATGTTACAGAAGAAACAGAACCCCTCGCTGACACTGCAACCAACAATCCTAAAGCAGTAAGTAGCACTGAGAGTGTGTCGTAAAATCTCTCTGTGCCCGTGAGGCTTGGGGAAGCTGCCATTTTGTCTCCACACTCTCCACAAATTTTGCGTCCGGAAACTGCTATTTCGAATTCAGCACCTTCACTTATTCCCGACACGTTGCTTCCAGCAGGAAGTGACGACATATTGTTTCCGGATCAATCAGTACACAGTAAGATACAATCTACGACCATGAAGATAAACTTACGGCACGGTTTTACTGTACATCTGATAGACTTATGGCTTGGTTTTGCTGTGCATCCGATAGACTTACGGCACAGTTCGGCTGTGCATTCGGAGAAGGAAAAGAGTCATTGAGGGCTTGCTTTTTGCCCAAATTTGAGAAAGGGGATTCTGTTGGCTAGGGTTGTGGAAGGACTAAGACCGGGAGGTCGCTAGCAACGAACTTTGGAGTATCCGTTTGAAGACTACAATGCCTGCTACCACTACCGCTCGTATGGGACTTGTAAATAAGGGGATGACCAACCGGGACGATGGACAAGATGCCTGGGCCCCGAGGATTGTGGTACCTCGAAGAAACTCATTCTTTAGAACTTTTGTTTCCTACTGAAAGTGCACCTACTGTTCCTACTCCCTTTGTACATTTGCATACTCTATCCCCTAGGGATTCTCAGCACAGACAACGGTACCACAATAACACTTTACTGCTTATCATGAATCCTAAGCATGCCATTTTTAATAAATCTAACTGTTGGGTCTGCTCACATTTTCCGCAACATGGGGATAAGGGGCTAGGTTGGTATAAAATTATCCTTTACCTTTGACAACTGCTTGCTATGCTTCTCTTAGAGCACTGTTCTTTGGCCGATGGAATGATAGCATCTCAGAGAACTTTGATGGCACAAATTTGAATAGTTTTGAGAAACGTGTTTTGACTCCTCTGGGATGCTCGCTTTTTGCAAATAGGAGTAAATAGGAGAATTGCTTCTATTAGGCCTTCTGATAAACTGTCTCGTCCTTTCCAGTCTTTCATTTCCTTTAAGATGGCTCCAATAGGCAATAAGGATGCCATGCTTCCTTCTTACACTGTTAACCATAGCCCCGATTCAGTTTCTTTTTGCATACAGAGGAATGGAACTCAGTCAATGGGAAATTTTCTAGGTTGTGGCAATGTTGCAAATTTGACTGGGGAAAACAGACCTTTATATGTAGGCGAACCTGTCTACTTTGTCTGCGTTAATGTAGCATTCCCATGGTTGCCCAGGGATTGGTAGGGAACCTGTTATTTAGGGATCCTGTTACCTGGGGTGTTTATAGCTAGTACAAGAGAAGTTTCGAAGGCTCGTCCACGGCGGGACGAGAATGGTGACACCCGAGCACAAATCTTGGGAGATATAGCTAAATCAGTTGTGCCATTTTGGGGGCAGATAGCGAATTCAGAAGATATCAGAAAACTAGCGAGAGTACTGGAGAGAACCATCAACCGGACCAGGGACATATGACGTTAGAACAAAAGGTGAAAAGATTAGTAGCACTTCAAAACCGAATGGCATTAGATGTCATTCTAGCTGAGCGTGGTGGAGTGTGTAAATTAGTGGGGTCTGCTTGCTGTGTTTTCGGTCCAGATTCCTCCCCAACTATCTTCAAGGCAATACAAAATCTGCACGTCCTTAGTTCAGAAGTGCATGTTCCCGAGGGAAACTGGGATCTAAGCGCTTGGTTCTGGGACTTCTTGCAATCTTGGGGTTGGAAAGTACTTTGGTCTTACTAATTATTTGTCCTGATT
Source organism: Ambystoma mexicanum (assembly GCF_040938575.1). Lineage (NCBI taxonomy): Eukaryota > Metazoa > Chordata > Amphibia > Caudata > Ambystomatidae > Ambystoma > Ambystoma mexicanum. The sequence goes on from NC_090921.1 coordinate 589,714,560, forward strand.
AAGACATTCTCGCCCTCCTTCCTCCCCAATCTCCTCACCTGATGATAGGTTATCCAAATCTTCTGGGTTGAAGTTCCTTCGATGAAGGTAATCCTTTTCCTTTTTATGTGGAGGGGGCCTGCCGCGAGAGGAAGCCACAGTGACCGCTAGCTATAAAAGCAGTCCTGTGGCCTCGTTCCCGCGAGCAGCCAGGAAGTAAAGGGAAAAAGCCGAACGGCAGAAAAAAACCCTTTTTGTCCGTAGAGTAGTTCCGCTCGAAGTAGATCCAGGAATGGAAAGCGGTCTGGAGATGGTAGTAGTAACCGGTAGGTGGAAGATGGTGGAGAGGCTGGCAATCCTTGAGGAAAATGTAGGCTAACCATAAAGAAAGAGTGGGAAGGAAAGCCAGTGAAGAGAGCGCCGGCCAAGTGGAAAGCGAGGTAAAAGATAGAAGGCAGCGTGGCAAAGAGATAGAGGAGGAAAGGATGCCAGAAAGGCGTACGAAAGGAGTCGGCTAAAGAAAAAGCCGAAAGAGGAAAACAGCGTCTGACCCAAAGGAGAGCGAAGCGCTACTCTAAGGGGGTTGCAGCGCAACGATAACCCGGAAGTAAACAGAATATATACTTCCGGGCGGCCGTCAGTACGCAACAACTAGACCTGCACAGAGAGGAAACTAACCCCGCACTCTACCATGACGGAGCCCCCAATGCGGAAGTAAACCCCATCTGGCACGGCAGATGACAGTATGCCCCCCTCCAGTGCGAAGGGACGCAGGTTTACAGGGGTGTAACTAGTGAAAACGGCTCAACAACCGGGGAGCATGGACATGAAAAGCTGGTTCCCAAGAGTCCTCCGACTCTGGGTAACCCTTCCACGAAACCAAGTATTCCAAGCGTCCCCGGTAATACCGTGAATCCCGAATGGTGGAGACTTCATATTCGCCCGTCCTGTCGGCTTGAGCATGAATCTGCTTGGGAATTGACCTCTGGAAAGAATCTGAGACAAAAGGTTTGAGAAGAGAAGAGTGAAAAACCGGATGGATACGACGAAGATGAGGAGGGAGGTCTATCTTGTAGGAAACAGGGTTGATCTTAGAGAGTATAGAAAAAGGACCCAAGTAAACGGGGAGACAGTTTGGAAGGATGAACCCATCTGGGTAGGTGTCTGGTAGAAAGCCATACTCTGTCACCTTTCTCCCAAGTAGGACAGTTTTTGCAGTGCTTGTCTGCTTGAGTCTTGTTCTTTCTTCTACTCTCTTCTAGACACTGTCTGGCTGAATGGTGTGTCTCTCGAATAGACTCGAGAACAGCTTCGGCAGTAGGAGAATTAGTAGGAACAGGAAGAGTGGGAAGAAAAGACCTTGGATGTACACCGTATGTGCAGAAAAATGGAGTGTGACCCGTGGCAGAATGTTTTGAATTGTTATACGTGAACTCCGCTGTAGGAAGTAATGAAACCCAGTTATCTTGGTATCTGTTGCTGTAGCACCGTAAATACTGTTCTAACGTGATATTCAGTCGTTCCGTCTGGCCGTTAGACTGAGGATGAAACCCCGAGGATAATGCTCTTTCAATACCAACTCGAGAACAGAGGGCTTTCCAAAATCTAGAGATGTATTGACTTCTTCTGTCAGAGATGATCTTGTCTGGAAGGCCGTGTAACCGGAATATGTCCTTAGCAAAGGTTTCTGCCATCTCAGTTGCCGTAGGTAATCCGATTAACGGGGAGAAATGAGCCAATTTGGTGAAAGAGTCAGTCGTCACCATAATGCAGGTACAACCGCTAGAAACTGGCAAATCGACAATGAAATCGGTTGAAATCAATCCGCACGGATGTGTAGGTATCTCACATTGGGTAAGCAGTCCTAACGGTTTACCAGAAGGGTATTTGGCAGTGGCACACACCGGGCATGCCTTCAGATACACCTTAACATCCTTTCTGAGTTCTGGCCAAAAGAATGATCTAGCAACTAGATCTGTAGTGTTTTGCACTCCTCTATGTCCTGCAGTGGGTAGATCGTGACACCAACTGATAATCTTTCGTCGCCACATTCCGGAAAAAAGCAAGCCACCTTTGTCAGTGTAAGTATAACTGTCCTGTTGTAATAACTGAGGCCTTTCGACAGCTTGAGCGGTCTTGATCTCCTGAAAAAATGTTGCCGTAATTCCAAGTATCCTGTTTCTTTGGAACATGGGTTCTCTTAGAAGAGTTTCTCCTTCGCTGACAGTCTCTTTTCTAGATAATGCATCTGCTACTTTATTATTCGTTCCAGGTAAGTAGGTGATAAAGTTGTATTGGGCGAAGAAATATGCCCATCGGGCTTGTCGTGAGTTAACACAGTCCATGTTCTCTAGGACTCGTAAATTCTTATGATCTGTGCGAATGAGAAACTGATGACGTGCTCCCAAAAGTAGATGTCGCCATTCTTCACAAGCCTGTTTAATAGCAAGTAGCTCCTTCTCTAGTACTGAATAATTCAGTTGACTAGAGGACAGTGTTTTCGAGAGGTATGCTACAGGATGTTCCACTCTGTCGTGAGTTTGAAGCAGAACCGCTCCTATAAACTGTAGTTCTTGATTTGGGTGTCGAAGAATGGGAGCTGAACAGAACATCAGTTTTAAATTAACAAAACTGTTTTCTGCTTCTGGTGACCACTTGAATGGGCCTGAACTCTTTTAAGTAGTCTGGTGATGGGAAGAACAATCTCAGAAAAGTTTTGAATGAATCGCCTGTAAAAATTTGACAAACCCAGAAATCTTTGGACTTCCTTGATATTGGTGGGTGAAGGCCATTCAATAATAGCCAAAATCTTGCCAGGATCCATAGAAATACCATCCTTTGAGAGAATGTAACCTAAATAAGTTACCGAGGATACTGCAAACTTACATTTTTCTGGTTTTACAAGGAGTTGATATCTTTGTAGACGTTCCAGTACTTGCAGGACGTGTCGAGTATGATCAGTTACATCGGATGAGAATATCAAGATGTCATCTAGATAGACGATGACTGAAACCGAAAGTAGATCTGAAAACACTTGGTCCATAAACCGCTGAAACACAGCCGGTGCATTAACAAGCCCAAACGGCATGACCCGGTACTTGTATAACCCGAATGGGGTACGGAAAGCCGTTTTCCACTCATCGCCTTCAGCAATGCTAAGTAAGTGATAAGCATTACGGAGATCGAGTTTAGTGAAAATGTTGGCTCCTTGCACAGCTTCTATGATTTCGGTTATCAATGGCATAGGGTAACTGTCCCGGATTGTTACTTTATTTAGACCCCTATAGTCGATGCATGGACAGAGTTCTGAGGAATCTCTCTTTTTTATGAAGAATAATGAAGCCCCAGCAGGAGACCTTGAGGGTTGGATGAGACCGTTTTGCATGTTTTTCTCCAAATAGTCTTTGAGGACCTGTCTTTCTGCCTGAGTAAAAGAAAACATTCGACCGAATGGAACTAAAGCATTTGGCTCCAGGTCGATCTTGCAATCTTCGGGCCTACGTGGAGGCAAAGTAGCAGGCCTTTTTTCCATGAAGACTTCCTGCTAGGGTGTACAAAACTGAGGTAGAGCATGTATGCCCACAAGATTGCTTGAGTATTTTGTCATGGTATAAACCTCGTTTTTAGCTGTAACAGGAAAGCAATGAAGTTGACAGTATGAAGAGCTAAAACTTAGCTGCTTGTTGGTCCAGTTTATCTGAGGATTATGCTTCCGTAGCCAAGTAATACCGAGGATAATGGGAAAATGGGCAGCTCGTATTTTGTCGAATTTGATGGACTCCGAATGTTGAAAAATGGTGATTGTGAGTTCTTCAGTAGTATGTGTTATGGGTCCCGACGAAAGGGGGGAACCATCCACACCTTCCACTTTCTGGTTATGATTGCGGACTAATCGGCGAAGACCCACCTTTTCTGCCCACAGTGTGTCCACAAAATTTCCCGCTGCTCCGCAATCCCGGAGAGCTAAAGTTTCCACGGTCTTAGCGGATAGATTGATAAGGACAGGAATGACCATAAGCCTGGAGTCTTCTTGTGTGTTGGGAGCCGAGATAGAAAGCAAAACATAGGGACTTTGTGAATCATCAAGTGTCCCTCGGAACCTAGTCCCTACTGGTACCAAGGATTCTCGTTTCCCTGCCGCTTAGTAGGAACTTCCGGACAGTCTTTAAGGAGATGCTGCTCCGAACCACAATATGCACAAAGTCCCTTTTCCCTTCTTTGTCTCCTTTCTGCTGATGACAACGGACCTCTGGTGGCTCCTATCTGCATTGGTTCTTTGTGTGAGTGGGGGGAAGAGGGCCAAGACGTGGCAGCTGTCCTGGAATCCGGAACTTGAGTCGTTGTACGGTGTCTGCGGCGTTCTGAGCGCCGCTCTTGTAATCGATATTCTATTTGTAAGACAGAAAAGAGTAAATCAGAAAATGTTGGAGGTCTAGTAGACCTAGCAAGCTCGTCTTTGATCTCCTCCTTTAAGCCTCTTCTGAATATGGCATACTGAGCTTGTTCTGCCCAACCAGCACCAGCGGCCAGTGTCTTGAAACGGGATATATAAGTAAGGACGTCGGTAGCCTCTTGTCGTACATCTAATAGATCTTTGCAGGCTGTAAACGTTAATTCTGGTCGCTCAAAAGTCTGTTTCAATAGTGTCTGAAACCCCATGAAGTCATGCAAGATAGGGTTAGCACTGGTCACAAGAGGGGTAGCCCATGACAGTGCATTGCCCGTTATATTTGAGATAAAAAAAACAACCTTAGCTTGGTCAGTTGCAAATGAACGGGGTCTAAAAGTGAAGTACACAATGCAAGCTTCCAAGAATTCCTTCACCTTTTTTGGGGATCCATCAAATTTTCCGGAGGAGAGAGACATAGCTGGCAATTCTGCCGGGGAGGCTTCCTGTGAGGTAGCCATCTGTTTAAGGATGGCATTTTCGGCTTTAACAGTCTGTAGTTCTTGGGTTAGCCTTGAATGGCCTTCGACAGTTCCTGGATGTGTTCTTCCGCTGACATCTTGTCTTGGCGTTGCAAACTGTCCTGATTAGGACGTTCTCGCCCTCCTTCCTCCCCAATCTCCTCACCTGATGATAGGTTATCCAAATCTTCTGGGTTGAAGTTCCTTCGATGAAGGTAATCCTTTTCCTTTTTATGTGGAGGGGGCCGGCCATGAGAGGAAGCCACAGTGACCGCTAGATATAACTGCAGTCCTGTGGCCTCGTTCCCGCAAGCAGCCAGGAAGTAAAGGGAAAAAGCCAAACGGCAGAAAAAACCCTTTTTGTCCGTAGAGTAGTTCCGCTCGGAGTAGATCCAGGAATGGAAAGCGGTCTGGAGATGGTAGTAGTAACGGGTAGGTGGAAGATGGTGAAGAGGCTGGCAATCCTTGAGGAAGATGTAGGCTAACCACAAAGAAAGAGTGGGAAGGAAAGCCAGTGAAGAGAGCGCCGGCCAAGTGGAAAGCGAGGTAAAAGATAGAAGGCAGCGTGGCAAAGAGATAGAGGAGGAAAGGACGCCAGAAAGGCGTATGAAAGGAGTCGGCTAAAGAAAAAGCCGAAAGAGGAAAACAGCGTCTGACCCAAAGGAGAGCGAAGCGCTAATCTAAGGGGGTTGCAACGCAACGGTAACCCGGAAGTAAACAGAATATATACTTCCGGGCGGCCGTCAGTACGCAACAACTAGACCTGCACAGAGAGGAAACTAACCCCGCACTCCACCGTGACGGAGCCGCCAACGCGGAAGTAAACCCCATCCGGCACGGCGGATGACATTATTTTGGGAATCCTGTTGTTTCTTTGTTGCTGTATTCAGTGTCTACCTGGCATGTGTTCGATGCTAGGGGGATGTTGCGCACAAGCGATAGGTTCGATAGGACATAAAATGTATGCCCCGGATAAAACTTCCAAAGAATATGTGTTGAAAGATATTTTAGCAAATGACCTAATGGCAATAGATATTTCCGATAGTGATTCAGGGTGCATGGACGATGATGCATGGAGTTATTTGCAAGGAGATCCAAAGTAGTTTTTTAGCACTTGGCATAGGCCAAAAGGAGAGTTTGTCAAAAGAGAAATCATATTGTGCCTCCTATTGCAATAAATATATTAATATTGGCCTACGCCAAGCTGCTCGAAAGTTGCTTGCAAAAGAATCTGTGTCGCAAGATCCTGACCTTAAAACAATGTAAGCCGCCATTTTAGGTCAATCCGCCATTTTAGGATTCGCTTTGTAAAAGTCACCCTGTGAGATAAAATGGTGGACGATGTCATTCCAGAATACAACATGGCCGTCTTGACCTCTGTACATAGCTAATATGTAACTTGCTTGCAGGCCACTTGTTGAGGTCGTGAACTGAGACCTTGTCCTTCGTTGACCTGTGTGTAGAAGGATTACTTGTGCAATGAAACTAATCCACGAGCATATGTTGAAACAATGTATTCAAATACTGAACGTAGAACATCTGTTTAACTACATTGTATTAATGTTTGAAAAGGCCTGCATGGAAAAACTTAGAATACACAGTTATTGCATAGGATTGTTGATACATGTATTAAAGGTAAACCAGTTGTATGCGGTTGTTCGAGACTTGGCACGAACCCTAGATTGGTGATGTATTAAATGGAATATTAACCCGAAGTGGGGCTGGACATCGTGCCCACCAAGTGTATAAAAAGCGAATGCATTCTGATGTACAACGTCTCTCCCTGAACACACGGAACCACGCTGGAGTTCGTTGTGTTGTACTGAGGGCTCATAGCTATCTGATTTTGCTCTGTTTTTGTAACTGGATTCAGTATAAAATAAAGTACTTTGTATGTTCCTTTGTAACCCGTGTTCAGTGTATTTCCTTTTGGGGTACTCCGCCTCGATATTTTATGATTTTGTTTTCACACATTGTCTGACTTCATGACCTCACATATTCCCCATCTGGGAAATGCCTCCCTCACCAGAAATGTGGCCGCACAGGTAGAGTCTGGGTGTGGAAATGGACCTGCTTCTATCCATCTTGAGAATGGACACACCACAACGATTAGGTACCTGTACCCATTACATACTTGAATCATATCGACATAATCGACATGCAAGTGCTGAAAAGGTCCGTTGGGCCTTGGGATGACTCCTCTAATTACTCATAGTGTATGCCCAGCAGTGACCTCTTGGCAGATTATACAGTTCACCATAATAAATGCAACGTTCTCTGCCAAGTTCGGTATAAACCAGCCTTCACCAATTGTGGCTGCTAGATTCTCTTTTCTCACGTGAGCTGGATAGTGTAACTGTTCCAGTGCTATCTTCAATAAGGCTATAGACATTACCGGTTTACCAGTGTTGTCTTGTCGCCACAAGCTCTTGGAGGGGTTTAAAGAACACCCTCACCGCTTCCAAAGGTTTTTCTCCTCCTGAGGTGCCTCCCCTTGGAGTTCGATTAACTGGGTTTTCTCCATATCACTGCAACCTTCAGGTTTACTTCGTGCAACAACCATTCTCTCATGCACATCAGTTATTTCCACATTCATTATTATTTCGTCCTTGGTCGACACACGCTTGGATTCTGTGTCTGCTGCTTGATTTCCTTGTGAGATAAAATCTGCCCCTTTTGTGTGGGAGGTGCATTTGACGACCGCTATGCCCACTGGGAGTTGTAGTGCCCTAATCAGCATGTCCAATAAAGCTGTGTGCTGCACTGGTGTGCCATCCGCTCTGGGGTAGCCCCTCCTTTTCCAGCGCGCTAGGTCTGGGAATCTCATCATAAAATTCTTCATAGTTCGCACAGTCATGGATTGGCTCTCCTCCAGTGACTGGCTCTGCTATAAACATAGCCGGGTTCACTATCTTACATCGAATTATCTTAATCAATGTATTTGATATGATCACTTCATAAGCAGAAGCTCTCTGAGATGTCAATGTGCCTTTCGGTTTTTCTAGAATGGCAAATAGTGCGTGCTCGAGGAACAACATCATTGAGCATCCCATCACAATGGTTGTAGCCTTCTCTTTGGCGAACGCTACGGCAGCTAAAATTTGCTCACACGGGAAGTGACCTCTCATCACTGGGTCCAAATCCCAATGTAGTATGCGAGGGGCTTGTACCCCAACGTGGTTCTCTGTGTGAGTACTGCTGTCATAACACTGCCATTTGTGTGTGAAAACAAGAAAAATTCCTCTGCATAATTGGGAATCCCTAAAACTGGTGCTGTGCAAATGGCCTTTTTTAGTTCGACAAACCCTTCTTTCATGGTTTCAGTCCATTTATTTTTTTCTTTCCTCCCCTGTGCTTTCTTTAGGGCTTGTAACAAGGGCTTGGTATAAGAGCTGTAGTCAAAGACCCATGCCCTGACATAATTGCATAATCCTAGAACACTCTGCATCTGTTTTATCGTGTGTGGCTTGGCTGTGTTTAATATGGCCTCAGCCCTTTCAGGGGTAACCCTTTTCCTCTCATGTGAGATTAGCTGGCCTATGTAAAGCACCTTCTTGCTGACAATATTGTAACTTCTCTTTGTCAACTGTATATCCCTTCTCAGCCAATATAGTCAATAGCTGAATAGAATTGTGTCTGCACGTTTCCTCTGTCGTGCTGCAAATTAAGATGATATTCACATATTGCAAGACAACACTCTCTAATGCAATATTGCATAAATCCATCTGCAGGACTCGGTTGAAAATTGACGGAGAATCGCAGTACCCCTGAGGTAACCTTTTACTTTTCAGATGCATTTTTCTGAACGTGAATGACGTCAAATCTGTGCGTCTTTGTGCAATGGGAATGAGAAAAATGCATTTTTCAAATCAATTACTACGAGATATTTCACCTCAACAGGTATATTACATAGGATTGTGGACAGATTAGGGACTAGAGGGAACTCAGCCTCTACAATATCATTTATCGGGCGCAGATCTTGGATTACACGCCAAGACCCTCTCTTTGATTTTTTGATAGGGTAAACTGCGGTGTTGCATGACGACTCTGACGTCACTAAAATACCCTGCTGCATCATAGCAGACATTGTTTTAAAAATCCCTTCATCTGCTTCCCTAGACATGGGATATTGTCGTGCTTTTGGTAAAATGTATCCTGAAGCCCTGAGGCGGAAAGGGCTGAGGACGCTGTTTGGCTGTGGCGAGTGGAGTAGGAAGCAGGAAGCAGACTCAACTCAACTCTACCTCATTTACTTCCATAGAACCCGGAGAGGCCCAGAGAAAAGGGTAGAGGTGCGTCAGCTGACTATTTAAGGCCACCTCTGTGACCCTTGCGGCGTGAAGCCCTGAGGCAGAAAGGGCTGAGGACGCTGTTTGGCTGTGGCGAGTGGAGTAGGAAGCAGGAAGCAGACTCAACTCAACTCTACCTCATTTACTTCCATAGAACCCGGAGAGGCCCAGAGAAAAGGGTAGAGGTGCGTGTGCCTTTAACAAGTGCTGGTCAGCTGACTATTTAAGGCCGCCTCTGTGACCCTTGTGGCGTGAAGCCCTGAGGCGGAAAGGGCTGAGGACGCTGTTTGGCTGTGGCAAGTGGAGTAGGAAGCAGGAAGCAGACTCAACTCAACTGTACCTCATTTACTTCCATAGAACCCGGAGAGGCCCAGAGAAAAGGGTAGAGGTGCGTGTGCCTTTAACAAGTCCTGGTCAGCTGGTCAGCTGACTATTTAAGGCCGCCTCTGTGACCCTTGCGGCGTGAAGCCCTGAGGCGGAAAGGGCTGAGGACGCTGTTTGGCTGTTTGGCGAGTTGGTGAATAATGGCGGTGGTGCCGTCTCCTGCATTGAGGACTCGAGCCCAGAGGCGACGGGACTGTGCCGGCACAATGGACGACACTGCTGTCCAGCGTGTTCCACTCTTGCAGAAAGTAAGTCGCTATCACACATGCTCTTCTGACATAGTCGACTGCAATTCTGATCTAAATCATGAACAGGACCATGATCTGGAAGCTGCTATCCATATTCACACATACACTTTGTGCGACACAGTATTTGAACCATCTATTGTTTCAAGTGTAACAACTGAACCCGCTAATTCGCGGGACGAAACTCGCCTGCCTACTGGCGCTGCTAAGGAGTCCTGTGTCGTTCTAGGTGGCGACGCGCTGTGCGCGGCTGGTATGGGTGCCGAGCCCGGCGTTTCTTTGATGCTGAGACTGGGTCGCCAGCGTGTGGCGGCGGCGCGCCCGCTTCTGCGTTGCCGGTTACGGGCGCCGGCGATCCTGTGGACGCTGTCTCAGAGAGACCGGACTACAGGGGGAGGAGTTCGGCTCAGTACGGCCGGGGTGCCTCCGAGCGTAAGGTTAAACAAGGCTCCACTACAGTGGGAGAGGGAGAGGCTCCCCCTGGTGAAGATCACCATGCAAGAAAAGAATCAGCTTTGTTGAAAGACTGTAACCCAGTGGGACTGCAGACCGCTGTGTCTTGTATACATGATTGTTCTCTCTCTAGCCTGGCCTGCGAGGACTCTATGCTTATCGCAAAGGAGTCAGACGTACTGTTCACTGCGAGTTCGCCAGTGTGTGCCAGGACTAAATCGTCCACTGGGTCCTCTAGTGAAACTCATAAAGCTATTGCTAATGATTTCATTCACCAGCAAAGTACTGTAAATACAGGAACCCAACGTTCTGATCAGACCTTGAAGCTTGACAACCTGATTGAGTCGAATGTGAGCCACATGAATGCTGCAAGAAGAGACTCACTGGGAGTTGTGAATAAAGTTCTACAGAACCTAGTGCCCTTGAACAAAGCATACTCTAATAAGCAAGTCTTAGAGCAGAGGTTCTCTGTGGACTTTAATGCTAAAACAGCCTTAAAACGAAATAATAGCCAATTGTTGGGGGCAACGGCCGATATCTGGTCGGAGGTTTGCTACAAACGACCAAAGACATTCGACCACTTGCCAAATGAGGAGTCGCAGCATGAGACTTCTGTCATTCATTTGACCTCCCAAAAGAGACATGCCACATTAAACAGGAAGGCAAATGGCGCTATCGACGAAACATACTGCAACGAGCACTCCTCTCACAATGACTCTATGGACTCCTCACTGATGGAACGCCCGTTCCCCAAAATTCGCCGAGACAAGGAGTACCATTCTAGCAGATCACCGAAGCTCAACAGAAAAACTACAAGAGCTGAAATACCGGCTGTGTTGTCCTCGACTGAATTGCAAGCCATTCTAATGTCTTCCTCGTCGATTTCACTGGCCCCTTTTATGAAACTCTATGAGAATATACATGATACATGAGGCAACTAAAGATTTAACAACTGTTGTGGCAATGATGAATTCCAAATTGATTCAACTGGAAAAAACTTGTGATCGCTCCTATGTGGAGCAACACGAGAGCATTAAAAGATTGGATGCAGCTTTCAATTTACTAAGCGAGAGTAGAAAAAGCGATTCATCTGACAAAAGGCTGTTCGCAGAAGTTGCCCGAGAGACACTTGCCCTATTCAAATACGAAACGAATCAGTCACTTCGGCAAAAGTCCGCTGAGTATGTCATTCTTGACGGGGAGCAAACTAGTGCTAAGCCTAGACCCCAAGCAGCTCAAGAACACGTCAAGTCTGTAAAACAACGGCATATTCAAGCTGAGGCCTCGAACGTAACAGAACATCAATGTCTCCAGTCTTCAATCCCAACATCGATTACTCTGGTAGGAGAAGAGCCCTCAATATCACTTACGAAAGGTGTTGCAGCGTCATTAGACGTCGGAAATAATGCCTCAGAGCCTCCGACGATGAATGGTCCCTGCTCTTCGGTAATTTCGTTTGCACCAAGTGTGGCAGACTTGTCCTTCCACACAGCTTTTGAGCAGGCCAGATGTGCCACCAACAAAACCTGCCATGACCCTCAAACGGCTTCAACCTCAGGAGTCAGCATTCAAATGGAACCGACTTCAAAAGATAGAGTAATTCCCTCCACAGTGGGGCAATCTAAAGTTTTTCCAATTTTTTCTGGAGGGCTCCATGCCTCGGAAAAATCTGCGATAATACCACCGATATCGCAACCTGCTGTAAAAATAATCAGTAAGAAATCAAATAATCAAAAAGTAAAGAAAAATAATGGCTCAAATGGAGCGCGGAAGTTTCTGCGGAACATTAAATTGGTCCAGATAGTGCCTACTGACTTGGTTAAGACATCCATAGGTTCTGTTCCATCTATAAACCAAGCCCAAATGCAAGGAAATAGTGTGAACTTAATACCTGTTAAACAGCCACAAACTAAGAGTATTACAACAACCATCGACAACGCAATGGAACTACTGGACCTGTCAACTTATGACGAACCCGAATACGTGGAGTCGGAAGCTGCCTCTCCAATAGGCGTCGACTTGCCACACAATATGGGCGAGCACCAAAGTAAGGCACCTCTTCAATTTAACGAGAAGCCTGCACAGCTGATGGACAAAACAATGTTGGACAAACCTGCAAAAATTCAACCTCGCATTGATAAGGACGATTGCAGAAATCCCGCCACAAAACGTGGGTCGCATGAAAGATCTTGTGAAATTATTGAAGTACGGGATAATAATAATTCTCTGCCTCCTCCTATATTCAGCCCAGTATTCCTCACAATGGATGAGAAGAGAAAACAATGTTTAGCCAATTCTCAAGCTGATACACTGAGGAGGCTTCGGTCGAGCTCAAGTCGTAGCAACAAACTAGTAAACGAAAATGATTCCCATGGGGCACTGATGAGTCTTTGGATAACAATCGAAGTAAGGTGAAAGGGTTTGTGGCTGACAGACGTCCCCAAACCTCAAAGGAAAGTGTGTCAAAGTCAATCTTGACTACGAACTGCCCTCATAAGGTGATAATTGAGAGCTTAGAACCAATTGATAATCTGATCTTGAATCGAGGAACTGTACTTAAGTTACTTCACCTTGTACCAAGCTTACGTGCCATAACTTCAAATGACATAAAAATCGTGGAGTTTCCAGTTGAAGGCACGAATGACAAAGTAGTGCTCCATTTAATGACAAACTTACTTACTACTTCAATTTTGGAGGAAAACGTAGCATTGTTTTCATTGGGTTTCGACGTTTACAAATTTACTGCGCCTGATGCGTCTCGACCAACCTGCAATGGAAACTAGGAAGATCTAAGGGAGGCATTGCCGAGCATTCTTATAACAAAGGCTCCGATAAGCGACATGGCATTGAATCAATCACAGGAGCACTTGACTATGAAGCAAGTTTTTGATCAGAAATGCACTCAACCATCATGTCCGTTAAGGAAAACTCATATATCAACGAGTGATGGTAGAGTGGCAGGTGATGGCCAAAATGCACAAATAAGAATTACAATCAAACGAAGCGAATTCTCCCATGATATCATCAAAGAGGATACTCAAACTGTAACTTCCATCCCAGGAAATCATGAATAGCAATGGCTAGCAGGGGCCCTAAATACAAAAAATATCCAATAATGCCAGGATAATGAACCCCCCACGGAGTACTGTTTAGCCTCCTGGAACACACAAGGATTTATACATCTGTTTAACACAAGCTGGTTGGACAACTTACATATCGTGTGTTTACAGGAGACCTGGTTAAGTGAGCTGCCGGTATCCTCGGATTTTGAGATTGTAATAAATTCGGCTATAAAATCAAAACATGGGCGTCCTATGTCAGGGTTGCTGACAATGGTGAGAAGAACATCGGGTTGGCGTATCTTAAATTCTATCAACCATTCTCCTTATATTCAAGAGATGACCATTGAAAGAGCCGGTGTTCATGAAGATACGCAAGACAAGATTGTAATACTGAACTTGTATTGGAACCATCTACGGGCAGGCAAAATGGATTTTATTGATCAGATAACAGGATTAATTGATCTTCGGGTGGAGTCATTAGATTGGTCCAAGATAATTCTTTGCGGTGATTTAAACATCGACCTTCTTAAGCAAGAAAATCTAGATCTAGGCTCATTGGCACAAGCATGGCTAAGCGAAATGGGTCTACGTAACATTCAGATGTTGAACGGAAGCACCTGTGGTGACATTCCACCTGTGCCCACATGGCACCGTGCGGATTCATCATCCATTATAGATTACATGTTCGTGTCTGAAGCTTTGCATCCTATGATACATTCGCTGAAGATCTGTGAAAAAGCAAACAGTGACCATGACATGTTACTCATGAAATTTGCAACATCTGGACGCAAGCAAAGACCAAAGTGGCCACATAAACTCCAGGTTGAATCCAATAGAGTTTGCTTAAGATTGGAGGAGAGTGAAGTCAATGTGGTGATGATTCAGTACTGTCAATTATGTGCTGATCTGAAATACGATCAATTATTGACTCGATTCAAAACCGTAAAGACAGGTCTAAAAAATGTAAACTTGGTTCGGACTCGTCATTTCGATCCCGAGATCCTGATCCAAAAACAAAGGATGCGTGCTGCACTTAGGAGAACTAAGTCCCTAGATGCTGCTACTCGAAAACTGGAAATAAAGAAGGCGAAACAAAAATATAGGAACTGGTTGAAGATGCACAAACATGCTCTAATGCAAAACGATGCGGAACAGATGCTTGCGACACTAAGGAACAAAAACTCAAGGGACTTTTGGAGGCTCATCAATAACTTTCAAGCTCCGCAATTGGCTATGCAGTCCTGCATGGTCCCGGAATCCGCATGGATAGCCCACTTTGAAATCCTCTACAAGGCAGAGGCACCAGGAATTGTCACATTGGAAACACCTTTGAAACCGTGGGATTTGACGTTTCCAAGAGAGGATATTGTATCAATAATTAAGAACGCAAAAAGCTCACGAGCACCGGGCCCTGATGGCCTTACCAATTTTACTATCAAACAACATCCTGAATTATGGGCATCCATATGTGTAGCCCTATTTGATAGAATAAGTAAGTGCCACAGGACCCCCAAATCTTGGAAATCTGCTGTCATTGTCCCCATATTCAAAAAGAGAGACAGAACATGCCCAAAAAACTATCACCCAGTGGCACTATTGGATGTTTTGGGGAAAATCTACACAACAATATTGCAGCAAAAGCTCGTGGCATGGGCAGTCGAGTCTAATCACGTTGACAAAAGGCAATCGGGATTTGTAAAGCAAGTGGGCTGCTCACTAAACCTGCTACTTCTGAATCTGATGAAGATGGAGGCTATAAAGTCTAATTTTTTTTTTTTAATTTTTTTTTATTTGAAACTTCAGACTTGATTGCCTCAGTGCTCACACTGTGGCATCAGACTTTTGTTACAACATAAAGAGTTTTGTTAGTTTCCTCACTAAACATACAGTTCAGTATTTTCAATGACACTTCAGCATCTTGTCTAAAAGAAAACAAGAAAGAAACAAGGAAGACAACCAGTTTTCGATCAATGATCATAAAAAGCCTCCAGCTCTAAAGAGTCTATAAAATCTACCACAGCGCAGCTTAATTTCACTGAACTGCATGCCATTGCATATGACCACCAGTCCCGAGATTCAAAGTTCACTGGACTGAAGCTTCCCAAGTGCAGAGTTCGTTTTTGTATGATCTGAGTACATTTTGTAAGTAAATGTTCCAAAGATTCAATTTCTTTCAGGCAGAAGCAACACTTATTGTCATTTACTTCTTTTGAATGACGAAGCCACATCATCGCCTTGGTTTTTATTGAATTTAGGCGAATACGTAGAAATTGCTCACGATGATGTCGGGAAGGACAATTTGTTAGGTAGTGACATGGTACTCCTAACTTATGTGCTCCCAACCCGGAGTCTAAAGTCGTTGGCATCCTTAGACGTTCGTCATTATTTTGAATCCAACATGAAAGTTCAAATTTGTTTTTCACGGCTTGTGGTCTCGTTACCAAAGCTTCTACTGTTAAATCGGCTTGTTTTAGGATCTGTTCCATACATAATTTCCACTCTTCCAGGAGAATTGATTTTCCTGTGTCTGGTCTGGAGGAGAAAACTTGATAAGCTGGTGGAATTGGCATCGAGATCATTTTCCGCAGAGCCATCAAGGATTTCCACATGACACATGCATGAAGAGAATTCAAAGAAAGTTCATATCTTAACTCCTTCATTGAGATATACGCCGGTATCTTCAGAACTCGCCGCCAAAAAAAGCCTTCTAATTTATTCCAAAAGGTGATGTCAATGTTCCATCCCGCTTCAGACCCAAAAATTATTGCTAGAACTACTTTTTGGGTATAAAATGTCAGTACGGGGGTTAAGGTAAATTTTCCGTATGTTTTATACAACAACTGAGCTTGAATACTGAACTGAATCATTCGATTTGTCATGTCATTTTTCCAATGCTGTTCACACAATGAATTGTTAAATGAGATTCCCAGATATCTTATTGAGTCTACCACTTCCAGATGTTTATCATCAATTTTCCATCTAAATTGATTTTTATTTTTGGTATTTGTCCTACCAATGATGATTATCTTGGTTTTTTCAGTGTTTAATACCAAATCATTTTTATTTAGATAGTCATGTAGATTTGTTATTTGCCTTTGTAAACCTATCAGGGTCTTGTCTAAGAGAACCACGTCATCAGCGTAAATGATGCATCCAATTTCTGTATTATTTAAGATAGGCGGAAAACATCTTAAATTTTTACGATGTGCTGGAATATCAGCAATAAACAGTTTGAATAACTCGGCAGCCAATGGGCAGCCTTGTTTCACGCCCATATTTGTAGATATCTGATTAGATAAGGTGCCTTGGTTATTCAACCTTATGCTGATGACGGTATTTGAATATAACGCTCTTATAGGTTCAATTAAGTTACTGGGACATTTCCAATTTTCCAATTTTTGCCACAATTTTGATCGATTGATGCTATCAAAAGCTCCCCGTAGATCAATGAAAGCTACATACAATCGTGATTTAGTTCTTAAACTTTCAACTTTCAAAATAGTCATTAATAGGAGATTCACCTCGACACCAACTCCTTTGGTAAAACCTGTTTGCCGTATGTCCGGAATTTGTTTCATAACAGACCATTGTACCAGCTTCTGGCGTAAAAATGAAGCAAATATTTTCCCAATAGTATCTGACAGGGCAATCGGGTGATAGTTAGTTGGATCTGCCCGATTTCCCTTTTTATAGATAGGAACTATTATTGCTTCGCGCCAAGAGACCGGAATCGTCATTGTTTCTGATAATCGTAGGAACAATAATTCCATGAACATTGCCCATTCATCTTCATGTTTTTTCAACATTACATTAGTTATTAAATCTGGACCAGCGGCATGTGAATTTTGTAGGGTCCGTATTACTGCTTTTATATCTTCAGGTGAGATTTGCATATCCCATGATGACAAATTATGTTCAGCAGATCTTATTTCTTCATGCTGTGAATTTCTGAAGATTTTAGTAAAATGAAGTTCCCATTGTAATGCATCGATCCCATTTGACAAATCAGAGTGATGTTTTGAGTTTCCTGTGTTCAGGATTGCCCAGATTTCTCGAGAATTTTTCTGGACTAACTGTTCCATTAATAGCTCTGCTTTGCCTTGCTCAATAATCATTTTTTGGGATTTTAGCCAATTCCGATACAATTGTCGATGCTTTTTTATTGCAATTTTGATGGATTCTATTGCAAAACGTGATTTTTTGAATTTCCTCACGTCACGTCGCATGGCCTTTTTTGCTAGCGTCAATAATGTTGATGACAAATGTTTATGTGTTTGTCCCATAACCAGATTAGAGGCTCTTTAAATGACGAAATCCGAAAGCAAGGGAACATAATCAACCGACATTGTTTTGACATAGAGAAGCTTCTGATTTAGTTTTTGTATTTTGGAACCATTTATCCTAAGGCGATTTCCGCCAGCATTCACAGAAAGTGGTATATCATGAATTCTTGTTTCATTTGTCCATTCCACTGGACAGGCCAACCGCAACAAGTTATGGTCACTATTTGACATAGGAGATATTAACAGTGACAAATCCTTTTCAAATAGATTTTGGGAGACCCAGAAAAAGTCAATGATCGATTGTGCATTATGATCCGACCACGTTTGCTTTGGCGGTTGATCACCTGGCACATGACCATTTACCATTTTACAGTTGCGATTTCCTAATACGTGGCTCCAACAGTGCGCACGACTACTTACTTCATTTTTTGGTGATAGTTTAAACACCTGATTAACTTGGTCGTATTCTAACCACGTACAATTTAAATCTCCAGCGCAAATTATTGAGACGTTCTTATAATTCAATATTGCTTTGTCAATAAGATGTTTTATTGAATCCAGAAACGATTTTGTGCTGATTTTTTTCGGGTTCCAATATCCATTTAGTATAAGCAGGTGCTTCCTTATATTCATATTTTTGTTATTTGTTTGAAGTAAGGCTCCTTGCACATATGGATTAGGACTAAAAGAGTCGATAAGCCACCACCACGTGTTTATCCTAATCATCATCAACAGTCCAGAGAAAGGACTCCCCTTTGTGTTTTTAATAGCGGGGTTTAAGAGAATCACAAAGCCATCTCTTGCTGGTGGATCGCTTAACCATGTCTCTTGCAGGCAGATGGCAAAAACCTTTTTTATCTCGACATCAAATCGGTTGAACAAGTGAGTAAATCCTCTCGTATTCCAGGACAGAAATTCCCGAATACTTTAATTTTCAATTGCTGGTGGCTAGTGCCAAGCATTTTTGTTGTTTTGTGTTTTGTATTTGATGGTCTTCTTTGTGCATGATCCTTGGGAGCCTGGAATTTGCATTTCTCGACGTAGATTTGCACATCTTTGTTCTAAATTTTTATGAGAGGTATTCTTCCAACTGGTCATAGAAGTCTCTGAACCAGAACTAATTGGTTCAACCGATATATCAAATCCAAACATCAACAGTTCGCCAGAGGCATTCAGGATAGTATTACGAACAGAAGCTGAGGAAATGTACAGGAGCACTTGGTCACAACACCGCTCAGTTGCGTACTCCACAATTTTTATATCGTCGGATGTGATTGTTCGAAGTGATGGAATGCAAGAAAATAATTTCATCACATTATTGCGGTTTAAATTCAAATCATCATCCTCTTGATGGAGATTTTGCAGTCTCAATTTATAGTTTGAGGTTTTGTTGTCTGATTTCAAAGATGTGGAAGCACGAGAGAGGTAATGAACTTGTTTATTGTTTTGAGTTCTTGGTTGTTTGGGGTTCAAAAGTGATGGTGTGTTTTTCGAACTTTTCTCAGTCACCGTTGATCTGTATTCAGAACTCCTATCTTTTTGCAACTCAGATGTTAGACTTTGTGGTGGTGGAACACGTGGGGTTTCAGGAGCCATGCATGGATTTAAAGTTTGTCGATCACTTAATGTGTCATCCGAGTATGTAGACAGATCACAAATGTTGATCGAGGATCCTGAAGAGTGACTTCTGATACTTTCCGGTCCTGAGTCCACTCTTTGACGCTTGTTAGAGGGAGCTACAAAGTGCACAGGGTCCTTATTAGGATTCACTAGATCATGTATAGTATTAGGAACACTTGATTTAGATGTCTCGGAGCGATTGAACAAGCCCAGCCTAGCATCTGCGGGTACATTTCGAATAAAATTTTGTGATTTCCGAGACTGTGCCTCCTTGTTAGTAACAGGCCTCCTTTTTTCTTTCGCTGATTTGCGCTGGTTTTGCCGACTTAGTGTGCAGTCGCCCTTTTTTGTTGTAATCTCGATTGACTTGGCTGATCCTTGGAAAATTCCAAAAGACATCGAGGGCATCAGGGAGACTGCACTTTTAATTTTTTCTTCCATTTGTTGGCTCTTTTTTTGTGCTGGAGCGGGAACAGTACAGCAAGTATCAAGATTTATATTATTTGCTGGCAAGTCCGCATCAGGGCACAGTATAGTTTGGGGAATTGTCATAGACGTCATTTCCACGCCTGTTCCATTTAGAGACTGCTCATATAATTTATTCCCACCTTCAGTTGAGTTTTTTGTTGTTATTTTCGATGCTGCATCATGTTTTCCTGCAATGGTTAATCCTTTTTTATGTGACTCGATTTGAGAGTTCATCAATGTAGAAGAGTGGCACATCCATTTCACGGCATCAAGCAAGCCATCAGATAAAGAGTCATTCTGACAATGATGGCGTGCGGCAAGATCGCTTAGCCGCTCTTGCCAACGCAGTGTACGTTCAGCTTCCTGAGTCAACTGAGCTTGCAGAAAATTTGTGGCTGAGTCAAAACTATCCATCTTTTCCTTTAATGATATTATGAGTAAGGTCTGATCTTTGTGGGATTCATGAAGAGACTCATACATCTTCAAAAATGGTAAAAGAGCTGCAGACGAGGCCGCTAATACATTGTTATATATCTGCATAGCTGCTGCCGAGGTGAGCCTTGGTTTCGACTCAGTTCCAGTCTTATCTGCTGAACATGTATGTAGATTGTTTGTTGATTCTGAATTGGAATTATTTGTTGTTGACAAGTTCCCAAATTCGGTCGTCACAGGAACTTGTAAAGATTGCAATTGATTCAATCGTGATCCACTCTTTCTTGGTGAGCTCTTTGAAGTTCTCATGTGAGTTCTTAATTTGGTTGTGCATGTACTCGTATCTTGCTCAACTTCATCATGTAGATAGCAATTTTCTTGTAAGAGTGGGCCAGTAATATAGCATTTCCCCATCTGAGCAAGATTGTGTTTCTCTCAAGATATTTTTGATGCTTCTACTTCAAGGTTATGGACGTTGCAAGATGATTTCGCTTGAGAACTTTGATTTTCTCGTCCTAATGAAAAACGGCTCGATCGTTGCGTTGCATCAGCTTCATCAAATTGGAACCGTGAGTGTCTAGAAATACTTTGTGGTGATATCTGTGTAGTTGTTTTTGCATTGACCACTCGTGTAGGTATTTGAAACCGATCTTTCGTGTTTAAATGTAGAAGGTTTTTTTTAGTCATGCTAATCATTGATGAGGAGCCAGCTAAGATTGTGTCATCATTATCAACCGAATGAGTAATCATTACTGGTGCTACTGTGCATTTTGTTACTTCATTTATATCCTCGTCTTGAGAAGCTTCCATTAGTTCTGCATCCGTTAATTCGTGGGCAGTAAAAAAAACATCTACTATTTCAGATTGAATTGGAAGTGGTGAATCTATTCCTAGAGCACTCCGGTCGAGTAAAGGTAGGTTGAGCAGAGTTAATAGTGGTTTTTGTAGTGGAGTGACAAAGGGAACGACCACTACCTCCGTAGCTTCAGAGGTAGTTGTCACTTCAACTTCACCGACATTCTCTGGTGCACTATTGGATCTACTAGGATCTCCAGAATGATTTGAATATTTTTGCACAACATCAAAAACTACAGGAGCAACAAAAGAGTTATCGGCGACGTGTAAATCAGCCAATACTTGTGTCGGAAGACTGTTTAAAGTTTCCATTTCATCAGACGGGGCAAAAAGGCTAGTTGACATGGTTTCATCTCTGTCCCCAACTTCAGCCCCAGCTTCTACAGTAGATAAATGTACAGACGCCTTAGGTAAATATTCCAAATCTTTAGTGTTTGTCAAAGGGGTTGTACAGTCTACTGATAGAACAGTGTGCTCAATGTGTTCGAATTGTAGACAAGGATCCACTAATTGTTTAGATACACTTTTTCTTGATTTTGAGCTTACCTTGGATGTCTCTAGGCCAGAGTCTGCTTTTAAAGCTGTCCATGGATTCTGCACCGGCCGTTGTTGTATGGTCTTTCGTCTTGTTTGTGGCTCTATCTGGCCCCCTGATCCCGATTGTGTGGTCATGCTATTTGTGATGCCGCACCACTCTGCACACAAACTGCAGTTGGAAGTGACCAGAGGCCGAGATCTAAGCTTGACAGCAGATCCAGTGAGTGCCAAGACAGGACCAGGACCCAGCGCCAAACAGCAGCAAAACAGTTCTTGCCGCCGAAGAATGCGCCGCCCTTTACTCCACGGCCGGGCTTAACGCTGCAAGGGTGGTAGCCTCTGTGTAATGAAGGCCCCTCGAAATCACGTGATCAGGACACGTGACAGGTAAGGCCCCGCCTCCTCCAGGAAGCGTGGCAGGACAATGATGCCGGCAGGAGCGCAATAGATGCTCGCAATGCCGGGTAAGCAATCACAGCCTTCTCTTCAATACGGGTACTCTCTCCAGCACAACGCACAGAGCGGGCGGCAGCCTCTGTGTAATGAAGGCCCCTCGAAATCACGTGATCAGGACATGTGACAGGTAAGGCCCCGCCTCCTCGAGGAAGCGCGGCAGGACAATGATGCCGGCAGGAGCGCAATAGATGCTCGCAATGCCGGGTAAGCAATCACAGCCTTCTCTTCAATACGGGTACTCTCTCCAGCACAACGCACAGAGCGGGCGGCAGCCTCTGTGTAATGAAGGCCCCTCGAAATCACGTGATCAGGACACGTGACAGGTAAGGCCCCGCCTCCTCCAGGAAGCGCGGCAGGACAATGATGCCGGCAGGAGCGCAATAGATGCTCGCAATGCCGGGTAAGCAATCACAGCCTTCTCTTCAATACGGGTACTCTCTCAAGCACAACGTACAGAGTGGGCGGCAGCCTCTGTGTAATGAAGGCCCCTCGAAATCACGTGATCAGGACACGTGACAGGTAAGGCCCCGCCTTCTCCAGGAAGCGCGGCAGGACAATGATGCCGGCAGGAGCGCAATAGATGCTCGCAATGCCGGGTAAGCAATCACAGCCTTCTCTTCAATACGGGTACTCTCTCCAGCACAAAGTCTAATACAAAGGTCTATTTGGCCTTCATTGACTTTTCAAGTGCATTTGATACTATCGACAGGCCTCTTCTATGGTCAAAACTACAAAGTTGGGGATGTCCGGCTGACTTATTAGCAGCAATCCAAGATCTGCACTCTGAAACCTCCATACAAATGTGTTTGGATAGTTCTGGAACTTTATCAGCACCAATCAAAACCTATAAAGGGGTAAAACAAGGCTGTCCCCTAGCTGCCGCAATATTCATCTTATTCATATCAGATATAGGTTTTGCGATTGATTCAATAAGCTCTTTTCCACCAAAAGTAGCAAAGTCCCATCTAAGCTGACTGCTATACGCCGATGATTTGGTCCTGATGGACCTAACTCCTGTCGGCCTTCAGAGGAAGCTGAACGCGGTTGACCAATATGTTGCAACTAACCATCTGGTGATAAATACTGAACAGTAAAGGAGGAAAAAAATCTAGAAAACAGAGATGGTACCTGGGTCAAGAGACCATTCAGACAGCCGAGAGCGTAAAATACCTCGGCATGCTAATAAACTCGTCAATCAACGACAATCCATGGGTCATTGAAACCAAAAGGAAATGCAATCAACTGGCAAGTCAAGCTGTCATCATTCATAAGAAATTTGGAAAATTTTCATTAAAACCGGTGCTTGATTCTACCAGCAAAAGGTAATCCCGGTCTTACTATATGGCGCTGAAAACGCCTTGGGATGTAGCCACGACACTTGGGCATCGCTGGAGAATTGTTTCTGGTCTAAGGTATTGTCTCTCCCAAGGGGTATCCTGACATCATGTGTGAGATACGAACTGTCGCTCATTTCGCTCCATGCAAGGGTATGCTGGACTATGGTGAGTCTGTTTCGCAAAACTCGCTGGCACGAGCAAATACTGCAATTTGACATCTTTCACGATCTGACGCCAACAAATAACAGCATGGTGGCCCTGTGGGTCAGGAGATGCGAAGAGATTCTGAGTGAATTTGGAATCAGTCTGGACATGCTGCATAACGACCCGAACGCCGCCAAATTAAAAATCTGGCGTGCGGATTGGGATCAAACTTGCTCACAACGAGCTGCAGCAAATATGATGAGCGAGGCGCCGCTCGAAACACAGGCATTTAACTCTTCACAACATTACATCGAGTTGTTTCCAGATCCTCAGGCTCGAAGAGTGTTTATGTCAATGCGCTTAAACATATTTAAAACCAAGGACCGGTTGGCGTCATGGAAAAGTATGAATATCTCCAATCTAACGTGTAGACTATGCACTAAGGACAAGGAAACCCTTAAACATTTGGTGATATTTTGCACGGCACTTCGATCAGAAAGGACATATCACCTGGGCCCTTGGAGCCTAAATCACCCCTCCCTTTGTGGCGACGATTGGTGGGCCGATATGTTCCAAGGAACGGACATGAAATTGATACTACCATTGACTCGCTTTCTAACGATAATTGAAAATCGTTTGGATTCAGTGTTGGTTGACGAGCAATGAGGATATTGATTCGACCCTCGGAAGAGAAAATGGGAGGGGTCTTCTTAAAGGACTGGGATACATTGATGTGTTGTGTTTTGTGTTTTTTTGTAAATATTTTAAGGGTTTGTGTTAAACCGATAAAATTAAATAAAAAATAAAAAATAAAAAAATGTATCCTGGTTTCAATTTAATCCTTACTTCTCCCACTCCTTTCAACCGGCCTACGGCATAAGGGCCTGTAGTCCATACTGAGACAGGCACCTTTGCCATGTCATCGTCAAAATATTCAGGACATTTTTGTGCCAGCATCATTTTCTGGGGCACTTCTCTTTTGATCATTTTCACCCAATAAATGAGATTAACCTCAACTGTTGTTTCATCTACACCTGTTTGTTCTTCAAACAGATCATCGTCAGTGACGTCAGTCAGTCTGTATCCTTCCTCAATGTCGATTAATGTGAACCATTGTCTGCCTTCGTCATCGCAACCGTCAATCAATGCCTATTTTCCTTGCACTATGGCTGTGTGTATTGCCAAGGGAAACACTTGTCCCTTTTCCTCATGCATAGGTATTCTTGGCCTAAATAAAAACTCATCTGGGGTACTCATGGGTTTGTCTGTAATGCCTGGTAGCCATGACATTAATATACGCACTCCATACGCAAATATTTCTGGTTCCAATGGAACAGCTCTCATAGCCGTTTGTCCTGCCTATGCTCTAATAATTTCACATACGTTCAAATAATGCATTCCGAAGTAGAACATACTATGCCCTTCTCCGTGAACAAGATTGTCATGCTTAACTTCTTCATCAGGTCTCGTCCCAATATTTTTACTGGGGTTTGCCTTGAATACAGCAGTGGCACATTCATGTCACATTCTCCTATGGAAACTGGAAGTTCTTTTGTAAAAGGAACATGACTGGTTGCTCCTGTGAAGCCCTGAGTATTTATGGCATCGCCCGATAATGAAAACTTGCCTTCACGTATACACAAGCATGTTGCACCTATGTCAACCAAGAAAGAATACTCCTTATCCCCTAAAAGGACATCCCCCTTTGGTTCCTCGTGAGGGTTTGGTGTCACTGACAGGATAGAACACATCAGGTTTCCCAGTGAGCTGTCCTAGTCCATGTATAACTTTGTCCCATGTCACCAGTGTTATTTCTCATTCCAGAATTCAGTACCTGTCCTGTACTTGTTGTCTGTAACAATTGCATCGGCTACTATTGAGACTGTCCTTGCGGTAATGTGTCATATTCTGAGGTTGCAAGCTTGCTGTGCTCCCGGCGCTTGCTGTTGCACCGTGTGATTTTGTGAAACTCCATTTCCACCCTGCTGTAAAAACACAGGCGGATTTACCATCCCTAATCTTGTTCCTTGATCATTCTGCACCATGCGTGCTAGATGCCCTGTCATCCCACACATCCAAAATATTGGTGGTGGTATGATTATTTGCCCATTTGACATATCCTGATTGCTGTTTTGCATGTTTTGAAAACCTCCCTGACCACCTTGGAACCCTCCCTGATTACTCTGGAAGCCTCTTCCTCAAAAGCCTCTCACTGTGGGGTAAAACCCATTATTGCCTTGATCAATCTGCCTTTGATTCTTGACCTGCTGTATATTCGATCCGTCTGTGCTAGTTATCACTGCCCCTTCAATGGCATATTTTGACAATTTCTTCTGCAATAATTTTGCCTCTTCAGCTTTTCGTGCAGCCTCTTTTTTGCAATTTCTTTCTTGCAGCAGCCTGCAATAGTGAGCTATGGTCAACTGTATTTCAGACCACGGTTTGGCCTCAATTCCTACCAATTTCTTGAGCTGCTTCTGTACCTGATCTGGCAGCCCTTGGCATAATATATGGTAAAACACGGGTATGGATTTCCCCCAAGATGTGCTAGTTTCCAGCACCTATGCATCTTGGAAATTCGGTATGTAAAGAAAAGGAACCTCTGACTCTTTCATTTTACGTGTCATTATAGCTCCCATGTCAGAAGTATCCGGGTAGAGCAATCATTGTGCTTTCCATACCGCGGCTCTGCAATTGTTAAACGGATATGATGATATGATATGATATGATATTTGTAACGCGCCTATACACAAGTGTTTCAAGGCGCGACGAGGCAGGGAGGGAGGGAAACAAGGGGAAGACAGACAAACGATCCTACTAGGCCAGGTGTCATTCAGATCGCGCAAGTGCAGAGGTAAGGGGAAAAGGAGAAAGTGCAGGGGGAGGAGGTGGGGGGGAAGTGCGGTACAAGGTAAGTAGCGTAAAAAATAAATAAATAATAAGTAATAAATAAAAGGGCCAGCTGGTGGCAAGTGCGAGGTAAGTGCAGAGCAAGTGCTGGGAAGGGGGCTGTAGGGATGCAGTGACAGTCCCACAGTGCAGGGGGAGCCAGGGAGGCAGTGCAAGTGGAGAGTGGCTGGGACCTGGACCGAGGTCGCTGAGAGTGGCTCAGATGCAGGTTTAGTGCAGAATTCAGTGGGGAGTTAAGCAGGTTTAGCAGGGGAGAGGGAGAGAGAAGGCAGAAGCGAAGAGGAAGGTTTTGAGGTGCTTCCGGAACCGGAGATGGTTCTCCTCAAGTTTCAGGGAGGCAGGAAGGCTGTTCCAGAGGGAGGCCCCTGCTGCGGAGAGAGATCTACCCCCAGCTCGTTGCTTCGAGAAGCGGCTGACCATGAGGGAGTTGGAGAAGGATGAGCGAAGGGCTCGTGAAGGAAGATATTTAGGAAGAGAGAGTTGAAGGTATTTAGGCCCCAGGCCCCAGAAGGCCTTGTGGACAATGCAGAGGGTTTTGAACTTAATCCTCGCAGCCACTGGGAGCCAGTGAAGAGATTTCAGTCCTGGAGAGATACGGTCCCTGGGCTTGAGGCCAAGGACAAGTCTCGCAGTTCTGTTCTGGATAAGTTGCAGAGGGCGGAGAGTGGAGGCAGGCAGATTAAGATAGAGGCTGTTACAGTAGTCCAGCCTTGAGAGAACCAGGGCTCGGGAGACAGTGAGCTTCTGGGGGAAGGAGAGGAAGGGAAGAATACCTCTGAGGAGGTGCAGCTGGTAGTGTGACTTCTTAGAGACGTCAGATATATGAGGAGAGAAGGAGAGTGTGGAGTCGAAGATGACCCCAAGGTTTTTAGCCTTGCAGGTAGGGGCAGGAAGGGGGCCAAGGGAGGCCGGCCAGAGAGCTGCAGGGAAGGAGGGAGTGGGTGTGCCGATGAGTAGAATCTCAGTCTTACTGGCGTTAAGGCAGAGGTCATTGGCGGCACACCATTCCTGGATAGCAGACAGACAGTCGGAGATGAGGGAAGGAGAGGAGGAGGCCGAGGGTAGCCTGAAAATGAGCTGGGTATCGTCCGCATAGCACTGGAAGTAGGGGCAGAGAGCGGCGATGCGGTGGGCAAGGAGTGCCAGATACTGGTTGAAAAGCCAGGGAGAGAGGTTGGATCCCTGGGGGACACCACAGGTGGAGAAAAAGATGTCAGAGAGGAAGGAGCCCATTTGGACCTGGGAGGGTCGACCGGAAAGGAAAGAGGTCAGCCATGCCAGAGCCTGACCAGTGATACCCAGGTTATCACGGAGACGGTTGAGCAGGATGGCATGGTTGACAGTGTCAAAGGCAGAGGAGAGATCGAGCAGAATGAGAACACAGGGAGTGTTGGAATCGAGGTTCAGGAGCAGGTCCCCACGGATGTTCAGGAGAGCAGTTTCCGTGCTTCGGGCCGCTCTGAAGCCGGATTGATGGTCATGAAGATTACCAACAGATTCAGCATGGAGGTTAAGCTGGGAGATGGCCAGTTTCTCCAGGAGCTTGCCCAGGAAGGGAGTGATGGAGATTGGGCGATAGTTGGCCGGGCAGGAGGGGTCGGAGGAGGGTTTCTTGAGGAGGGGGTGCACAAGGGAGTGCTTGAGGGGGGATGGGAAGACTCCAGAGGCGAATGAGTGGTTGCAAAAGGCAGCCAAGGCAGGAGCCAGGGAGTCGATGTGGTCCTTGATGGTTTTGGAGGAACAGGGGTGAACCTGTTTAGACGAGGCTTTCATAGATCGGACTTGTCTGGAAACCTCATCAGCAGAGAAAGGTGGAAAAGCAGAGAAGGAGGGCGGAGGGGAGGCTGCAAGAGAGCAAGAGGAAGAGCCGGGAAGAGAGAGAGAGAGAGAACGGAGCTCCATCATGCGCATTATTAACTGTAGTTATACCCCGGTAACCTGCACGTGTCCACACATCATCAGCTCTGTCTCCGAGTATAGCGATTTAACAACCCTTAATATCCCCAATAGCTAACGTGTTCCCTCACGTCATTTTTTCTAGCTCATGTATCCATTTTCCGGCTCCCGATGTCAACATTGGAAGCTTGTTTTCCTGATTTTCTCGATCCATGTGTGGCCAGGGTATATACTGTGGCCTCGTTCCTCCTTTTTCGAGTGACGAAATTGTAACACATGGCACTCCTTTTCCTCTCTCATCATTTTTCTATCCACTGCAGGGGTAATATTCCTGCATCGCCGTCTACCTGGCAATGTCCTTAGTCTGCTCACATATGGTGGTGGAGACACCCCCCCTCTGACCATAAGATACTCCTTCATGTCGGTCTGATTGTGTGGCTGACTCTGATGCCTTAGGTGAAGACTCACTAGAATCTGACCATCTTATTCCCTTTCCTCTAGAGAAGCGTTTTTTTTGCGTTTTCTTCCATCTTCTTTTTCCTCATATTCCTCTTTTCTGCTTCTGATATGGTCTGTGCCCAACTCGTGCAACTCTTTTGATCTTCCTCGTTCTTGTTTAGTGTCAACCTATCTAAGGACAGCTCTCTATTTCTGCTACTTCAGGTTGTCCTCACTGTCACAACTGAGTGCTCTCAAGATGCTCGTTCTCTCCGCTCCCTTGCGGTACCTGTCCTAGCCTCCATTTCATCATATATTCTATCGATTGTCTCTACGATGCTTCTGGTATCGAAGTCATCTTCCATATTCGCCCTAGACGTGCCTGGTACTAACTCGTACTCAGGAAAGAATTCTTCTATGTCTTCTCAGTCTACTACTGGATCGGGTCTTGTTGCCTCTCTTTCCAGATATTCAAGATCCTGTGCTCTCTGTCTTCGCTTGCATTCTATGTCGTTATCTTACTCTCTGCACTTCCTTGCTTCATCTCTGACCCTATCTTCTTCCTATTTCCTCGCATCTCTTTGTTCATTTGCCCTTCGTATTTCCTCATCCCTTTGTCTTTTTATTCTCTTCTCCCGTATCTTTTGTTCTTCTTCGTCTATTCTCCTTTGTTCCTGCCTGTCCTGATCATTAGTTGTTCTTTGCTTATGATCCCGTTTTCTTTCTTGCTCCTCATGATATAACTGCTCTCGTTTTTGCCTATCTCTTTTCTTAGTTCCTTCATCTTTGAATTGTTTTTCCTTTCCCTTCTCTTTCCTTTTTGAATCGTCTGACTCTCCCTTTTTTCTCAATGCCTTTGCCATCGAGTTTCAATAAAATATGATCTCCCATCCATTCGTTCTGTGTGAATGCCATCTCATCAGTTCTTTCCTCATCTACTTTCCATCTATTTCTTTCTCTACTCATATCTGGAGATGTACTTGCTTGTGCTTGATCTCCTTTTTCTTTCTCGCACCTCTCCTTGTCCCTCGGGACTCTGGAGGTGATATCATTGTCTCTGTCTTTCGCTGGGCTTTCGTCATTACTTTGCATAGGTGACTCATATGATGGGTTGCTATATACCGTGGCTGCTTTAAGCTCCCTCAACGGGTATAATCCTTCGTCTTTACTGGCTTTGCTTTTTGTTTCAGACGGGGCGGGTGGCGCAGAAGGCGTTCCACCCCCCTCTGTGCATACATTTAATATCCAATCTAACGGTGGCTCCTCCTCCTTTTCCTCTTGGTACATCTTCCAAAGCTCTAAAATAGCTAGGTGTTTATCTAACTTTTTGCAAGTATACGTGGTGTACAAATATGTCGTCATGTGTTGCAGGATCGTTTTAGATAGCGATCCACCTTGGGGCCATGGAATAAACATTTTGTGGGTGGTTCCTTCAACCCATTCTGCACTGTACTCCTTCAGCTTAGGTGCATGTTTTGGCAACTGTTTGCACAAGTGTGCTAACGGTGTAATATCTTCCATGCTTAAATCTGTTTATCTTCTCCTCATATAACACATTGTTATGCTTTACTTTTCTCAACCAAAATCAACAATATGAGTGAACACCAATCGTCGCAAGCTCCAATCCTGTTTTTTCATCAAAAATGTTACTTTTACTTTTTCAAACAACAACCAACAATTCATGCCATACAACATTGTCTATTCAATCGCGCAATTTTCATGCTATTTCCCCCCAAAATGTTTTTACCTTATGACGTCAGAAAAAAAAAAGAACTTAAGACAGACGCGACAGACTAGACAGACTCCGGCCGGCTACATAAATCTCATGCCATCTGCTTTCTCAGATGCATTTCTGCCCCTATTATTATTCCGACATGGGGTGTAAGCCCATTTCTTTCAGATCGTCTCTTTCATCGATTCTGGTCTCACACATCGTCCTATTCATTCAGGACTTTAAATGCAGGCTTCTTCTAGCGCTATATTAAAACCTAGGTATCTGGGTGTATACTTCTTGCTCGGGTATCCAACCGGTATCTCTCTCTATGTTAGGGTATCCTCCCGGTATCTCGCTCTATTTCTCGGCCACCTTCGAGTCAACATTTTCCCCTTGTATATAAATTGTAGTCTTATTCTGACGGTATTTTACCGAGTCCGCCTTGGTGGATGGCGGAATTACCGCCTTACTCCAAGGTGAGCGGGGCGGTAATTCCCCATTCACCAAGGCACTTCCCCATTCCCATTTTTGCCCCCATAGGGCATAGTGGGAATGGGGAAGGAGCTAATTACGGTACCGCAAATTGCGTTACCGTAATTAGCACCAAGGTCCCTTTGTGGCACCCTACTTTAACGGCTGGTAAAACCAGCCGTTAAGGTCGGGTCCCGCAAAGGGAACTCGTAGTAAGGCGGTAAGGGTTTACCGGTACCGGTGCCCTTACCGGTACTGGTAAACCTTTACCGCCTAACGTGTAATGAGGCCCATAGTCTTTTTCACTCACCGTTCACATTTTTCCTCTCTGGACTCTCGGGATTGCCCCCTTCATTACTACCACTCTGTGCCGTTCGTCCGATTAGCTGCTCGTCGAAGTGGGAAGGGGTTTATGGGGGAAAGCACAGGTTCCTTCAGACCTAACCTGCAGGTTTTTCACTTAGATTAACCGCTATCTACGGGGAGCCTCTTGTTCTACTCAGCCGGATGACATGATATTGCTGAGGACCCGGAGTTACTTATGTTGATGGCCAATAGGTGTCTTATCTATTCGATTCTAATCGAACCATCAATCTCTGCTACCAAGTGTGCAGTAGGGACCCCAGCCCGCCCATAGGACTGGAGGTTTCCCAAACTGCACTTTAAGATGAGTAGCAGCACCCTTGAGATGGATGGGGATGCAGATTAATACTCTTGCACCAAATCAAT
Source organism: Ambystoma mexicanum (assembly GCF_040938575.1). Lineage (NCBI taxonomy): Eukaryota > Metazoa > Chordata > Amphibia > Caudata > Ambystomatidae > Ambystoma > Ambystoma mexicanum. The sequence continues at coordinate 589,746,170 of NC_090921.1, forward strand.
GATGACAACTCAATAGTTTGGAAAAGGGAGTCAGTTTAATGACAAGTACAAAAAACGGGGAGTTCATGAATATCAGCAATCGCTCGATCTTCCTTCTCGCTTCAACTCCAATTAAATTCAGAAAAAACATAATATATATGCCAAAACCTTGTCATCACTGACGTGTAACTCTTAAAGCTTAGCATGCAACTTGATTGGTTCTAGGAAGGTAACTTTAATATAGGTACTATATCTGTATATGGTAACAGGGTGAGAGGATTGGATAGACGATGTCAGGTGGGGCAACTAAGCCCTTCCCTTAAAATGGCTACTGTACACGTCACTAAAGGTACGACGTCTCATTGGTTCTACTAACTATATGACCTTAGATTACATGGTGCACTATAATTGGGTTGGCATCAACCCCACTCATACTTTTCCACTTGCTCTTACCAGCGTGCAGAATAGTCGGCCAGGTGCAGGGAGTTCGTCTGCACCCCAGCCTCCCTCCAATTATTGTTAAAATCAATCATCACCTCAGTCACCATGTGTCAATTACTTCTTTGTATTTTGGCCTCGAGTCTGCTTCTTGGTCTGGGAAAGTTAAGGTGTCTGGGCATGGCAAAGGTCCATGCATAGGTGTGAAAGTTTCATCCCTTCTTGCTGGTCTAGTCACGTGATTCTGACACTGTGAAATCGGCCTTTCCTTCATGCAATTTCGTGTATTTGATTTAATTCTGCCATTCTTATACCATCTGTGGCTTATCTTGACTTTTCTGAACAGGATACTATGTTCTTCTTCTCATTCATTGTATCCACTGTTGGTCTATTTCAGACGATACAACCTGGGCTTCTTGGCATGGTTACCTTTGTCTGAGTTTCTCTCCATCTTCAATTCTTGAATTGTTTGCTGCAAAGCTCTCCTCTTGAGACCTCTAGTAACTTTTAGTTGATTCTGCTCTTGTGCGAAGTGGAAATATTCTTATATAAAGTGCTTTCTTGAGGTAGCTATATGTACAGGTGGCGCTTGCCCCAATCTATCTTACTACTAAGCATAAGCAAGCCTCACAATTTCTGTGCTTCTTGCGGTTACTTTGCATATGTACATGTTTAAACTAACTGGATATCCTCATCGTGCTTATGGCACAAGTTTCTGACAACTTGACATCAATTGTTTCACTTTGGGTTTAGGATTTCACTTGTCCATGGTGCTTCGTCGTGTTTGTCACCATACTCAAGCCGTTATATCTTCTATATGTGAGTCAGTCCGGGTTATTATGATGTCATCATTCGTCTTCCTTCAGCATCTTCTTAGCTTCTTCGGGTATTACATTCTGATGAGCATCATTCTGCCTCACTTGTCGATATGGTTTTCTCAATGGGTACCTTACTGTCCAGGTTTTCCTGGGTGTCAGTACTTCAATAGGTGCTGTTATTCTGATAGGTACTGGACTGAGCCCATTGCGGCTCTCTGCTGGTTTATTTGCTCATCATACGTCACATATTTCGGCGTGAATGTTCCTGGTACTTCAAAATGGGTGGTAGGAGTGTGAATCGTGCTTGGCACTTCCTCTTCAAAGTTACTTTTTGTAGTCACTCTGTGTTACAAAATAAGTACTTCGAAGCACTTTGTAGTTTCAGCGGAGTTTATTATATAAGTCTCCGGCAGGCTACTGCAGTCGGGCCTCCATCACCGTAATCTGCGCCGTTACCCTCTCTCATTCGAGAACGGAAGAATGCAGAGAAACGAAACGTTCGCAGGCTGGCACAATTACACATGATGTATTAATTACACTGTAACATCTCCCTTCCTAATACACAACCAAGGAACATGAAGAAAGAAAGAGGAAGGGAAAAAACAAGTGTATGCCAGGGGTGATTGAACAGAAAAAGAGAACCCAGGGGGGGCTCCAAGGAAAGAAGCAGGAAAGAAAGAAACCAAAGATTAAAGGTTAATAATTAAACAAAACCATATATCTATAGATAAAATAACAAACAATTCCTACAACAGAACCTGTACTAAGATGTGCTTATCCCTACTACAATTATGAAAAACACTGCAGGATAAAGGATACACCCTAACTGTTAATTTCATCAGCATGGCGTCCAAATTCTCATAAATGTCTCTAATATGTGAGCACAGTCAATAATAAATGAACCCTTCCTTAAAATTGGGTACAACTCTCCTGGGTCTTGAACACTTTTCACCATTACCACTGGAAACCCTTTGGTCCTCTCCATTTAGTTCTTTCCCAAATCTTCTTTCTCTTCCTCTCTCATCCACACTTTGTCTGCATCTAACAAGATCATTGTCAATATGTTTTAATTCATTTTTTCCTGCTAAGATGATATCATCGCAAGACCACTTGTGTCCATTTTCCAAAACTACTGATTTTCTGAGACGCTTGATAACTTTTTGAGGGGCACGGAACTTAGACTCTCCCTTCAGGACTCTTTTAGGTTCCTTTATTCTAACCCAATCCCCAGCTTTAGTATTATTTTCTTTCACACAGTTATGCTGGTTATAGTACTTTTTGTATTGATCTTGTTTTTTCCTAACTCTTTCCATGATCTCATCCATGTTAATGTTAACATCCTTCCCTGTAGACATCCAAGCTGGTTTGAGTCTATTGTTAGCAATTCTACCCCTCATCAAGGTGAAAGGTTCTATACCAGTGACAGAGTGGGGCGTAACTTTATATGTATCCAATGCTTCTTTCAGGGTAACTTTCCACGGTAGATTATTTGCTATAGCCAGCTGAATGGTTCCTTTTATGAAGCGATTCATCCTTTCCACAAGTCCATTGCTCATTGGGTGGTACAAAGCTGTGGTATTATGCTTGATGGCTCTATTACTTAAAAATGTTTTAATTTCCTGCGACACAAACTGAGTACCATTGTCGGAAATCAGCTCTTGTGGATCACCCTCTCTACTAAAGATCTCTTCCAAAAATGTTGTAACCTTATATGTCGAAACTGATTCTTCCAATATTCCACATTCAACCCATTTTGATGTATAATCAACTAAAACTATCAAATATATTTTCATGGGTTCCAACACTTCATACGGGCCAGCAATATCAATGGCTAGTTTCGACCATACTGCATCAGGCACAATTACAGGCTGAAGAGGTGTGACTCTTACTACTTTGCTTTTATCACTAGCTGCACAAGCAGAACATTCCTTAACTAGTGACTCTACATCACCCCACATATTGGGCCACCAATATGTTCCTCTGACTCTCCTTTTCGTCAAGTCTCTGCCAATATGTCCTTCATGCGCAATATCCATGATTTTTTTCCTCAATGCCACTGGTAGTACAATACGATCACCGCGATAAACATATAGGTCATCATATGATATTTCGTCTTTGATCTTCTCCCACAGCTTAATTCCATCTTGTACATTTTTCCATCCATCTGCTACAGCCTTTTTTAACATCTCTTGTTCTGGGTCTGAATTAGTGGCTGCCACCGATTCTCCTTTATCAAAACCGGGATGAATCTGTGCAATAATGGAATCCATATCTTGATCTTCAACTAAACTCTCATCACTTGGTATTTCAAGGTATTCATCCTTACAAGGCAATCGGGAAAAACAGTCAGCAACTTTGTTAGATCTGCCAGGAGTATATTTTATAACCACATTGTACTGCATAATGATCAAAGTCCACCTCCTAATGCGAGGTGATGTTAAGTGGGAGTTCTTGGGATTGAGGACATGAATGAGAGGTTTATGATCTGTTTTCAATTCAATGGGAACTCCCCAAATTAATCCCTTGAAGTGTTCTAAGATCCATTTAACACCTAGTGCTTCTTTTTCAATAGTGGAATAATTTCTCTCTGCTCCCTTTAAGGTTCTCGAAGCAAAAGCTATCGGAACAGGCGAACCATCATGGAATTGTTCCAGAACTCCACCCAAACCAACATTGCTCGCATCAACTGACAACACAGTTCTGGCCCCGGGGTTGAACATTTTGAGTGTAGGTGCCTTATTGATCAGATTTTTTATATTGTCCAATTCCTTTTTACATTCTGCTGACCAATCAAATTTTGTGCCCTTGGTCATCATATTCCTCATGTGAACAGTTTTTACTGCATAATGGTCAACAAACTTAGAATAATACTCAGTGAGACCAAGCAGACTTCTAAGCTGATCTTTATTTGTAGGATCAGGGATCTTCAAAATGGTATTTATCAGAGCTTCCTTGGGTCTTATGCCTTCTTCACTGATACAGTGGCCTAAATATGTAACCTCCTTCCTTTTAATTTTGCATTTCTCTATTTTTAAAGTTAGACCCTTTTGTTGAATTATCTGCAGAACTCCTAACAGTTTAGCATCATGATCTTCTTCACTCATGGCTGATATTAAAATATCATCCTGAAAATAATGTACGCCTTTTAAACCAGTAAACAAATGTTGCATTAATCTCTGGAATACAGCGGCTGCCGATGTCAGACCAAATGGCATCCTTTTATATCGAAACGCCCCCAGTGGTGTTATAAATGATGTAAGGTGTTTAGATTCATCATCTAATACAACCTGATGATATGCTGATGACAGGTCTAAGGTGGAGAAGAATTTTGCTGGTTCCATCGTTGTTAACATCTCTCCAATGTTGGGTAACGGATGTCGGTCAATCCATATGTTGTTGTTGAGATCTCTTAAGTCTACACACATCCTAATAGATCCCTCAGGCTTCCTTACAATGACAATTGGAGAAAGCCACTCGGAACTTTCAATTGGTTCAATAATATTATGAAGGCATAATTTATCCAACTCCTTCTGAAGGTCCTCCCTTGTGCCAATGGGAATATTTCGCACTTTGTGGACAACTGGCTTAGCTCCCCTCTTCAATATTATTCGATGCTTGAAACCTTTCAAAGCTCCTATGCTGTCATTGAAAACTTTGGGAAAACTCTTCACCAGATCTTCAGCAGAATCACATTTATTGCTCATTATACTCATTATAGGTTCTTCTTCTCCTGGATGTATTCTGATTCCTAGTGATGCTTGCTCCCACCAACCAACTATTGAGTAACCTTCTTTGGCAACATAAAGTTTACAATAGGTCTTCCTTCCCTTGAAACACAATTTTACCCAAGTGTATCCAATTATGTCAATAGGAGTCTTCCCGTAGCCCGTGGCTTTGACAGTGGGCATATGAAGCTTCTTTATGTCCATCTTCAACACGTTCTTGAACGTATTTGTATCGACCATGGTATAAGGTGATCCTGTGTCAACCATCACCAGCAACATAGTATCGTTTATTGTCATGGACACCCATGAGCCCATAGTATTTCCAGTTGTAGCAATAGTAAGTATGTGCACTCTATCTTCCAGACCACTAGTAATCGCAACTAGGTCACTTGACGTGGAGGCTCCTTCTACTGTCCCTACTGATGCCATGGTCCCTCTGTTCCATTGGCCGTTATTACTCATGTTGTTATAACGTGAATTGTATCTGCCTCTACCTCTTGTATTACGGCAAACTTTACCGAAATGGCCCACATATCCACACTTGTAGCACTCTACAGAATGAGCCGGGCATTCTTTCTCAATGTTCACATGTTTCGCCCATCCACATTTAAAGCACTTGTTCTGTGATCTTTGAAATGTCTCTCTGTTTTGTCTCCAATTTGAGTTGAAATCTGACTTTACCACCTTTTTTACCACAGCAACAAGTGCTTCTTCACTACCGTCGTATTTTCCCTCATTGGTGACATGTACAGATTTAATATCAACACTGTCATTCTTATTCTGGATCTCCTTCATACACTTCTCTCCAAGTTCAAACGTCCGCGCTATTTCAATAGCTTGCTCTAAGGATGGGTTCTTAGCTTGCCAAAGACGTTGTTGTATACGGTTGTCAGCTACATGGAGTACTAATTGATCCCTCATATACTCATCAGCCACACCAGTGAATTCACATGTCGATATGAGTCCTCTGAGAGCTGCAATATAATCATCAACAGACTCACTTTTGCCTTGCTTCCTGGACAGAAACCTATATCTTTCTAAAACAACGTTTGTTTTATTACCAAAATGTTTGTTTAATTTTAACAACGCAATCTCATATTTCCTTGAAGTGGAAGCAGAGTCCCCACCCCCTAGTTCATTAAAACTAGGCTCCGGCAAAGTCCTAAAAATTCTTAAGGCTTCTGCGCCTATACAGTTCAGTAAAGTAGCTTCCTTGACATCATCATTGTATTTCGCACCACCTACCGCTCTTAGATACTCTTGAAAGCTGTCTAGCCACTGTTCCCAGGGGCATGTCGGATTTCCAGGCAAAGGTAAGAATTTCATTGGGGCCACAACACTCTGCATGGCTGCTTATGCTATATGTATTCGTAGGCGCACAGGCCTCTTTACAGATTTAACTTTTGCTTTTGTTTCCTCTACTTGCTTATGTCCCTTTTTTTTTTTTTTTTTTAAAAAGTTCAAGGTTATAGTGCAGCCCCCATTCCTTTCTTTATAAACACTGCTGCATACTCATAAAGTCATAACAATGGAACAGGTCCCAGCTGGTTGCAGCAAATGTTCAATGAAGATTTTTTTTTTTTAATTCACCGCCGAAATCCTTGGTTCTAGCACCTTCTGATGCAACCACTGAATATTATGCTTCACAAAGGCTCTAGCATCTATTTGTCATACGGTTGCCATGGTTATTCTCTTGAAGATACACAAAATGGAGGCACGTCCACCCACGTCGCTGGGTCCTTTACTCTAATAATTCATGCACGGCTCACTTATGAAGCCGTTAGCAGCCCGCGCGCACATTTACAACTGCGATCTTCAAACACTTTTCACACAAGGTACGGAGACAAATAATATCTCTTTTGTCCCCCGTACCTGTCGCATCGCCTTTGTTCTCATGAGAATGTCCGACGTAAAAATTGTGCCTGGGGTTCGCAGGGAAACACTGCAATCATAAGATAGTGTGCGCATCCAGTCGGAGACTCCTACCAAGCGTGCTAATGATCCTCGTCGCCATTGTTACAAAATAAGTACTTCGAAGCACTTTGTAGTTTCAGCGGAGTTTATTATATAAGTCTCCGGCAGGCTACTGCAGTCGGGCCTCCATCACCGTAATCTGCGCCGTTACCCTCTCTCATTCGAGAACGGAAGAATGCAGAGAAACGAAACGTTCGCAGGCTGGCACAATTACACATGATGTATTAATTACACTGTAACACTCTGCTTTCATAAAGAAACAATGTATGTTCCAGAAATGATTTCTTTATGAATGCAGTGTGAATTCAAAAAGAAAAGTTTGATTTTGAAAACAAAATTGACATTTCTATAAATATATTTTTTTTACTGCAAGGGGGGCCCCCTCGCAGGACATGTGGTGGTGGGGCCCTCCCGCTGCAGGGGCTGCGGGGGCCCCCGTTACACCGGTGGGATGGCCTGTGGGGAAAGAGGGAGTAAACACATGTTGTGGTGCATGCTTACCTGCTGTCTGAGCAGGGGTTTGGGCCCTGGATCCTCCTGGTCAGAACAAGTCCAAACAGGAATTGCCCTTTTCTTTGCCTGCCCTTCGCTTCAGAGACCCGGGCGAGAGATGCCCTTGATCTAAGAGTTAAGTGCAGGACGGAAGAGGCAGGGCTAAGAAGGTGGGTGGTGCTTAGGCCAGGTGAACAAGAGGCACTTGCAACTGCAAAGGAAAAGCGGATGGAGGGCTTCTTAAGTAGGGAAAAAGAGCAGCAGCCAGGAAGGCACTAGGTGGCCGTGTCTTGCTAAGTAGGGAAAAAGAGCGGCAACCAGGAAGGCACCAGGTGGACGGGGATTAGGCCAGGTGACCAAGGTCCACTTGCACCTGCTCCCCATCTGCAAAGGAAAGGAGACTGGAGAACAGCTTAAGTAGGGAAAAAGAGCGGCAACAAGGAAGGCACCAGGTGGGCGGTGCTTGCTAAGTGGGGAAAAAGAGCAGCAACTTGGAAGGCACCGGGTGGGCAGGGCTTAGACAAGGTGACCAAGATCCATTTGCACCTGCTCCCCATCTGCAAACGAAAAGAGGCTGGAGGGCTCGTTAAGTAGGGAAAAAGAGCGGCAACCAAGAATGCACCAGGTGAGGGCGGGGCTTTCTAAGTGGGGAAAAAGAGTGGCAGCCAGGAAGGCACCAGCTGGGCAGGGCTTAGGCAAGGGGACCAAGATCCACTTGTACCTGCTTCCCGTCTGCAAAGGAAAAGAGGCTGGAGGGCTCCTTAAGTAGGGAAAAAGAGCGGCAACCAGGAAGGCACCAGGTGGGCAAACAGAGAGACTTAACTACACTCTGGAACAATATCTCTGTTGGTGTACCACCAATGTGCATTTGTCCTGGTCTGATCTACTTCCTGTCACAGAATTCTCCTATAACAATTCGGTTAACACCACCACGAAGATGAGCCTGTTATATTTCCACTCAGGTTACCATACCAGGGTATTTCCGGAGAATGTGTGTCCACCTTCCAACATCCCTTCCTTGAATGAATACCTCAAGAACATCAAAGAAAACCAAAAGGCAGTTTACCATCATCTGAAGATTTCTAAAGAACGAAACAAGAAGTATGCAGATTTACACCGGAACGATAACCCAGAATGGACCATTGGAGACAGAGTATGGTTGTCTACAAAGTATCTGCCAAGATGGATACAACCATCTAAGTTCTCTTCTTGTTATGTTGGACCATTTTCGATCACTGCCAAAATAAACCCAGTGGCCTTTAAACTAAAATGACCACCCTCATAGATACACATCCATTCAGTTTTCCACTCCTCAAGAACTACTGACCTGATTCATTCTATCGTCCTTTGAGATCGCTGAAACAGAAGAAAAAAACACTTCGGAAACTCAGAAGTACAAGGTTTCAAGGATCTGTGACCCATGATACTACAGAGGTTCTTTGCAATTTCTAATCCACTGGAAATGGTTTACCATATCTGAGCACACTAAGGAACCGGTTTCCCATTTACATGCACCTAAGTTGGTTTGCCAGTTCCACAATCGGCTCCCTTGGAAACCGTGACCCATTTGGATGATGAGCGGGTATATTATATTGTCACAACTGCCCGTTGGTCGATGTGGCATCGATGGTGTAGAGGGAAGTGAACAGCCCGCAACATGGTTGTTTCACTCGGAGCAGCGTGTGTTCCATCACGTTCTGCTGCAAGTGGTCTAGTTCTTTTCCAAGATGGCCGATCGCAGTTGCAACTTTCCCCATAAGCTGGCAAGCCGCGGCACCCCTCGCGTTGCATCCCTCTTTGCTCTGTCGTTGGAAAAGATGCTAGTTTTCCTTCTGCTCATTTGCCTCCTCTTGTGCTTTGCTTCCTCCCGACTGTGACTGCTCCAGTTTTCCTCTCTCACGCCCGTGTACCCCTTCCTTCTGGATTCCTTACTGGTCTTTGCCATCTTTCCTTCTGTAGCCTCGCTCACTCGCCCTTTACCTGGTTCTCTCTTCCTTACCTGTGGGGTTCCTCTTCTAACTCTCATTACTGACATTTCGCTGTGATACTTCTTCTCATTGGCCCTCACTTGTTACTACAGCTACAACAGTGCCTGCATCATTGCATTCTATCCACCTGGAGAGTGTTTTTGTGCCTTCAGGCTTTTCCCTCTGTGATATTTGGACATATCCTTCCTGCCCGCCGCTTTGTCCGCTGTATTGTCATCCGCAGTTGGCCATAGTGGCGGCAGACCAGGATAGGCCCTTCCTCTACAAATACCGACTTTGTGACAATACTTACACCAAGAAAGAGAAATCGAAATCCTCTCGGAAAGGTTCTGACTCATCAGACTCACGTGAGAATATTTGAGAACAGGAAATAGATTTTCTACCACAAAACACTGTCATTCAATGGGAATAGAGTGGAAAGTGGAAACATTACTGCAGCCGTTATGGAAGGGAAGACGATGGAATTGGGAGAGTCAAAGCCAACATTACAGTGTTGAGGAATGGATGAGAGTATTTGAAATGTCAGCGAATTCAGGACAGGGGTAAAGGTAATGAGATATTTGATGAAGTTCCCTGCATGATTCTGTGGGCACAAGGAGTGATTCAGGGGCCTGTTGCCTTCCCGAGCCAGTGGTTGATGGGCTGAGGGTGGTAGGAGGAGGATTCCTTGGTCAGCATCCATTGGTACCTGTCACAGGGCAGAGGAAAATCAGATAAACCTCAAGCTGGACAGTCCTGGTGAACGTACCTTTCCCCCTTAATCTAGAAGCCCAGAGAGCTACAGTAAAATAAATCATGACTTCCATCCCTGCACCCAATCCTGCTGTGACCCTCACCCCAACTAAGGGAGCTTGCAGCTCTCTCTAGACAGAGCCAAAACAACCTTACAAAGGAAAAACAAACACCTAACTGTCACCAGAGTCAATTTAATTCACATATCATTACTAACACTTGTCTTGAAATGGTTACAATGTCACCCTCCATGTCAGAAATAACATGTCCCACCCCCAGTTAGATGCTCTATAAGGCCAGTCACCCATGCTTGATACAATGTGCCATGTTTACATCTTTCCATCCACAGGTTTCTCTGCTGTATCTGAGGAGTCACTTCAAACACCTAGAGAGCCACTCCTCACACTCTGGAGACCCAGGCTTGGTCTAATGTTGTGAGTTCATGATTTTTTTATGACCACAGGTTTTCCCACTTATGACACAAACTTACCAATTCATAGTCACTGTGCAGAGTGTTTTCTCACTGTTGATACAATTTTGCCAATTCCCTGCCACCTAGCATTAACTTGATTCCCAGAGGGTTTAAAGAGGTTACCAAGAGTGTTTCCAACGGCCACAAAACATACTGATGGATCATCAATTACCAGGGCTCTATACAGGAGTCATTAGACATTAATAGAAAGAGGGTAGTGAATTCCAAGATGGTGGATACACCAGATTAAGGTTTACTCTGATTCCCTTAGCCCAAAATTATGCAACGTCGCCCTAAGGGCAGCAGCCAGTCTCATACCCACCACAATTGCCTAACACAAGTCCAGTTATTGACCAAGAGCCCAACCCAGGGAGAACATTATAAAACCGAGAGGCCCCGGTCAATTGCTGTGGGTTGCAAATGCAAGAGACTAGTTTTGAGGTGACAGGAAACTGGAGAGAAATGGAGAGATGGAAGAGGTTGGCGAGGTGGTGACAATGGAGAATAGGAGGAGGAACAGAAAGCTAAAAGAATGAAGAAGGAGGTGGTAACATCAGGTGGCAGTGGTATAGTTGGAGGAGATGGTAACTTGAAGTGTCAAAAGTATTGTGAAGGAGGTGTGAACATCAGGTGGTGAAGGTGTTACAGAGATGGAGGAGGTGATAACTTCAACATGTGAAGGTGTTACCGGAACATACGAGGTGGTAACATAAAGTAGCAAAGCAGCTATCATAGAGGAAGTGGAATCAACAAGAAAGGAAGGTGGCAGAGCAGAGGGAAGGCTAGCAGAAGAGAAAGGCGATATAGAGGAGGATGAGGTAAAAGAAAGACTGAGAAGGGGGAGAACAGTCATGTAGTCAGCAGTAAAGGAAGGTTCTGGTGGGCTAGGTTGACCCCAGGAAGGACCAGGATGTGGGAGGGGGAAGGTGAGTAATTCAGCGATAATGCAACAAGTTTGGTGAGATGAGAATTAAGAATCATGAGGGCCGTGGTTAGTTTAGGTATAAAAAGATACCTCTCTAGCTCACAACAATATATATTCCTGCTGACGCTTCTGCTGACAAGTTTATGCTCTAAGATTAGTCCTGGGTGCAGTAACCTGAACCCCTAGAGCCTGCAATGCCAAGGCGTCATGATCTGTGGAGCTCCCCAGCTTTATGCCTCCAGGGGGCCTGCATCACTGGTGGTTGCCATGCTGATTGAACTTCTAGTGTCAGCACAGAGACTACAAATCCCAGAATCATCACGTGACTAAGTTTCTGACCAATCAGGCACCTGGAAAAAGGTAAACGTTTTGCCAATGTGGAAATAAAGTACCGGCATCAGGAAAGAACCACGCTCCTCAAAAGGTCTCCACGCACATGAGCAGCACTGCTTCTTGTACTCGTTCTTCCTGCTTTTAGACCCCTGCCATTTTTTAAAGGAGTTGCCTCTTGGTTTTTGGCGTTTCCAATGATCTTCCTGCATTTTTCGACCACAGCCTTCTGTTAAACTACGTGCCTTTGGATGATCCTTGAATTGCTGGCACTTTCAGTGACTTTTCTACACTTTGACCACAGCCTACAGTTATAGCATTTCCCTTTGGATGTTCCCCTTGCTTTACTAGTGTTTATTTCTACACTTACTCATTTTGGTTCTTTCCTGTTTGGATGGGCTTTTAATGCCTTGGATTATTGAACTGTTTTTTCATCCCAGTGGAGTTGCCTTATTGACCACCCTCTCCTGGATCCTTCCAACGGATTGGCTCTTTGCTTGTTGGCCCTGGCCACCATTAGTTTTCTGTGCTCGTTCTTCCCGAGCCAGGCCCTTGTATTTCCTTTTTTTTGTTTGGGCTTCTTCCTCAGACTTTCACCAAGCAGGTTCGCAGGGTCTTCTGAACACATTGTAGACATGTGTTTCTTATGTGCCTCTTGTGCTCAAAGTTGTGCTCCAAAATAATAGGTTTTAATGGAATAACTCAATGTTGCAAATTTCGCATGTCTTCTGGGTAAATACTTCTATTATATAGCTTCTGAATTTCATTTTTTTCCATTTTTCCTTTTTGTTCTCAATTGTTTTCTTTCCTAAAACAGTTGGTAAATGGGCTTCTTGCCCAGCCGATATTGCTGTCCTCATCTCATGCGGTACATTTGTAGGGTACTTCTAGGCATTTCTTGGCGTGCCATTTTCTAATCACTCCCAAAATAAATGCTTTGAACTTGCATCTGAGGTCCTGGCGTATTTCTTGGTCCCAGATAACCCTCTGATGCACGCCTCTAAAGTCTAATATATTTTGGAAATGATGAGCAGAGTCTAGGGAAGTGTGCACGTTTAATGCACAAGACAACCAGAGTCCTTCCTTGCTGCCTAACTCACATTGGCATCTGCGGAATGCAGAGCAGCCAATCAGCCTGCACGGATCGACGGCTTTACCTAACGGTAAAAGCCCTTGTTCTGATCACACATGTTTCTCTCACCCAAATCCCTCCCATTTCCTTCAGCCCTCCGCTTTACAAAAAGTAATGTACTTATCTACATTGCCTCTACTGCTCCTTTGGCCATCAAGGAAATGCCTCCGCGATTTCCCTGGTGGCTATCTTGGGGTTGTGCGCTCTGTGCTGCCTATATTCTCCCCTCAAAAAGACCCTTAGCACCCCAGACATTACCCTTTGGTGCTAACGGTGAAAAACACATTGAGGGATACTGGTACTGCGCTCCCCTGAGGAGTTTATGATCATATAATGATATTATATCTCACTTTTTATACAAGTTCATGGCGTTGATGGCAGGAGAACTGGCAGCAACACGTGTACATGACTAGTCTTCCCATCCTTACACTTAAAGCATGACAACTATTCATCTTCTGTAAAGGAAATTAGATGAAGTTGCCAAGGGCCATGTGTGTCACAGGTTTCCCCCCTTATCACCTGTCGGCGTTCTTTATTGGAGTTCTTCGATGGAGTCTTCTTGCGCACGGTGCGGGTCTTGTATAACCCTGTGCGGATGTACTCAGGTTCCAGCGTACGTTCAGCTTTCCGAGTCCTGGATCGTTTGTAAATCTGGGAAGTCCTGGAAACTGCAAGGCGTGTACTCAGGAAGCGAGTACAGGGAGATCTGGGAAGCAAGAGAGGACAATAGGGGAAAGGAATGGAAGAGTAGGCAATAATAGGGGACCGGGAACCAGGAATCAAGAGGATAGCAAGAGCGAACTACAGCAGCACACGTCTAGCCACAGTAAGCGGTAGCGTTGAGACACGCAGAGCCATGGGGGCATGTCTGCTTTATAGAACGTGATGTGTCCGACGCGGAAACTGGTAGACAGCGTTCCGTGTTTGGCGGCCATGTTGGGAGTACCGCTGAGTGCAAGCCCCTATGTGTCAGGGACCAGGAACTCCAGAAGGGACGCGTCCGATGGTTCATGACAGCATGCCTCCTCCAAAGGCCTGTTCCTCCGGGTTTGCCCGGGTGTATAAGATGATACCTTTTGAGCAATCTGGGGGCATTAAGGTTTGAAATTGGTTCCCAGGTGCATTTTCTGGGAGGGTATCCTTTCCACTCAACCAGATACTGGAGCTGACCATGTCTGTACCTGGCGTCACATATTTTGGACACTTCGTACTCAAGCTGGTCATCGACAAGTACAGGGGTAGACCTTGGAGCAGTCCGGGAGGACTGGACGTATGGTTTCAATAGAGACGAGTGAAACACTGGGTAGATCCTCTTCCAGGAGTCTGGTAGTTTGAGTCGGAAGGCCACTGGGTTAATAATTTCCTTTATGGAAGAGGGGCTATAGTACCGGGGAGCCAGCTTATTTGGTCGTAAGTGTCGAGGCAGTAGTTTTCAAGGATATCCAGACCTCATCACCCACTGAATAGGAAGGCCCTGGTCTTCTTTTAGAGTCCGCATAATGCTTGGTGTTAGTTCGAGCCCTTTCTAGGTGTTCTTTGGCTTCCTTGTATACGTTGATGAGGGTTTCAATCGAGGAGTCGACTGTAGGTGTAGGATGTGAGAGAATAGATGGTAAAACCGAAGGGTGGAATCCTTGGCTGCAAAAAAAGGGGCTGGTTTTGACAGCTGAGTGATCCGAATTGTTGTAGGTGAATTCAGCCACAGGGATTAAGAGTGACCAATTGTCCTGGACCTTGGTGGTGAAACAACGAAGATATTGCTCTAGGGTTTGGTTAACACGTTCTGTAGCTCCATTAGTCTGTGGATGATAACCTGAGGAGAGGGCACGTTGGATTCCGAGTATACGGCATAAGTGTTTTCAAAATTGAGATATGTATTGAGGTCCTCTGTCTGATATGATCTTGGAAGGAAGTCCATGAAGTCGGAATATGTGTTCCAGGAAGATTCCGGCGAGTTCTGAGGAAGATGGTAGTTTATGCAATGGTGTAAAATGAGCCATGTGAGTGAATAAATCAATGGTGACCATGATAGTTGTGTACCCCCTGGAGTGTGGCAATTCCACTATAAAGTCTGTGGCGATGTATTCCCAGAACCTTGTTGGTAGCGTTGGTTGTAGTAGGAGACCCGCTGGTCTCTTGTTATCATGCTTGTTTTGATTGCAGACTGCACAGGCTTGGATGTACAATCGGATGTCAATTTTCATTTTTGGCCACCAGAATTGCCTTTGTATTAAACAAAGAGTGTTGGTGATGCCACGATGACCTGAATGAAGGGTATCGTGACAGAGGTTTATAATCTTTTGCCGCAGTCTCTGTGTGGGGATAACCAGACACTTATCCTTGAATAAATACCCGTCCCTTGTTCAAAGGTTCCATCGATTCTTCCCGGTAAATTCCTTCCAGATCTCAGAGGACTGGGTTGGAATCCAAACGTCTTCGAGGAGGCTGATTGCTTGGGCTACAAAAACCGTGTGGGGAAACATCTTTGGGAAGGACCGATCTTCAAGGGTTTCGTAGTCGGGATGTCGGGATAAGGCGTCAGCTATTATGTTGTGTGCTCCAGGCACATGATGGATTTGTAACTGGTACTGGGCGAAGAAGAAGGCCCAACGGGCTTGACGACTATTCCTACATTCCAGAGATTGTAAAACTTGAAGATTCCGATGGTCCGTACGGACCAGAACAGGATGTTTTGCTCCCAGGAGTAGATGGTGCCACTCTGTAAAGGCTTGACGGATGGCTAACAGTTCCTTTTCCAAGACTGAATAATGAGTTTCGCTGGGAGTTAGGGTTCGCGAGAGATAAGCGATGGGGTCTTCTAAGCTGTCTTCGAATTCCTGCTTTAGAACTGCTCCGATGGCATAGTTGGAGGCATCCGTCTCCACTAGAAAAGTTCGATCGATGTCAGGTTGGGCCAGGATGGGGGCTTGTGTAAACTCCACCTTCAGTCGTTGGAATGCCTTATCTTGAGCCGCTGTCCAGAGAAAGGGGGTATCTTTTTTCAGCAATGTAGTGATCGGTTGAACTATCTCAGAAAAAGAAGGTATGAATTTCAGGTAAAAATTGGCAAGCCCCAGGAAGGATTGGATCTGCTTCACAGATGTTGGAACAGGCCAGGATAGTATGGCTTGTACTTTTGACTGATCCATTCCAATTCCTTCTGGACTAAGAACAAATCCTAGACAGTGAACAGTAGAGACATGGAAAAGGCATTTCTCGGGTTTAGCCAGGAGCTTATGTTCACGCAGCCGCTGTGAGACTGCCTTAACATGCTCTTCATGCTTAAGATGGTCCTTAGAATATATCAGAATATCGTCCAGGTAAACTATAATGAAGAGGAACAGCATATCGGAGAACACCAGGTCCATGAAAGGTTGGAAGACCGCTGGGGCATTGGCGAGTCCGAAAGGCATGACCAAGTATTCAAAGTGACCAAAGGGTGTTCTAAAGGCTGTTTTCCATTCGTCACCCTCTTTTATACGGATCAGATGGTAGGCACCTCTGAGATCCAACTTCGTGAAGATTACAGCTCCTCTCACTGCTTCCAGGATATCCGAGATTAAGGGCAATGGGTAGCGGTCCTTGAGGGTGCATTGATTTGGACCACGATAGTCAAGACAAGGCCTAAGCTCCTTAGTATCTTTCTTAGGAACAAAGAACAATGAAGCTCCCGCCGGAGATTTGGATGGTCGTATGGTGCCGTTTTCAAGGTTGGTATCCAGTATTCACAGAGGGCCCTTTTTTCAGGTTCCGATAGAATGAACATCCTTCCAAAGGGAATCACTGCTGAGGGTTCAGTATCAATAGCGTAATCTTCTAGTCTGTGAGGAGGTAGGGCTTGAACTATGGCAGTTGAAAAAACATCAGTGCAATCCTGATAGGCCCTGGGAACCTGGATAATATTTGAGACCGTGAATGGGCCCTGCAGGTCTGTCAGTGTGCCTTCAGAGGTTGTCGAAGAATAATCCAGGGATAGACAGTGAGACATACAGTGCTCGGAACCAAGAAACAAGGATCCTGCTGCCCTGTTGATGTATGGGTTGTGCTTCTGTAACCAGGGCATACCCAATACCATTGGATAATGGGCAGACTCAATGACGTCCAAATTTGATCACCTCCCGATGATGGTTTATGGAAAGCTGGATCTCTTTGGTTTGCAGGGTTATGGGTCCTGAAGAGAGGGGTCTTCCATCGATTGCCTCTACAGGTTGCATGATGTCTCGAGTTTCATATGGAATGTGGTGGGTAGTGACCCAATCTTGATCTATAAATATCCCCATGGCCCCAGAAGCCACCAATGTCAAAATGGGGTAAGTTTCTTTCTTGGATGGTGATAGAAAGGCCTGCAAGATCACACGTTTGCTTTGTCCAGGAGAGTTCCAGGATGGAATAGATGTGGAGCAAACATCTCTCTCCCGAAGCTGTGCTCCATCTAGGATTGGGAGCTGGCATTTCCCGAACGCCGTGGAGGAGCTAAGGGACATTCTCTTACGAGAGGTTTATCTGAGGCACAATACATACATAGCCCAGTGTGAATCGGTCGCATTCTTTCTTGCGGGGATATGGGTCCACGGAATGCCCCTAGTTGCATGGGTTCTGGGTCTGTAGTGGGGGCAGGAATCGGCTCAGGTTTAGAGGAAGGTTCTGTGGAGGTTTTTTGGTAAGGCACTTTAGTCTTTTTCTTTTCTGCCTTCCTTTCCTGGATATGGAAGTCAATTTGTAAAGAGAGATCCATAAGAGCCTGGAAGGAACCTGGGCGAGCTACCCTGGCCAGCTCATCTTTTATTTCCTCATTCAGTCCTCTTCGAAAAAGGGTAAAGCAGGCTTCCGAGGACCAATAAGCTTCCTTGGCCAGTTGCTTAAAGCGTGTCACATAGGTCAGCATATCCTGGGAACCTTGTTGGAAATCCAGTAGTCGTTCCTTGGCACTGTAGACCTGTTCTGGGTGGTCAAACATGGTCTTTAGAGCTTTTACGAACCCATCATAGTCATCCAGGAAGGCATCTCCCGAATTAACCAAGGGCGTAGCCCAAGTTAATGCATTTCCGGAAAGATGCAAAATCATAAAGCCCAACTTTGCCCTGGGGGTAGAGAAGTAATAGGGCTTAAAGGTAAAGCAGACTAAGCATGAATCAAGGAATCCGCGAAGATTGTGTGATGAACCATCATATTTATCCACTACTCTGCCCCGCAATACACTTTCCTTGGTCGCAGAATCACATGACAGGACTAATTGTTTTAATGCGGCGCTCTCGGCTTTGAGGTTCTGAACTTCTGTTGTCAACTCCTGCATGCTGCGCATAAGGTCTTGGACTCCCCCCTCCATGTCTGTGTTAGTTTGTTGGCATCTCAATCTGTCACTGGTTTCCCCCCTTCTCACCTGTCGGTGTTCTTTATTGGAGTTCTTCGATGGAGTCTTCTTGCGCAAGGTGCGGGTCTTGTATAACCCTGTGCGGATGTCCTCGGGTTCCAGCGTGTGTTCAGCGTTCCGAGTCCTGGATCGTTCGGAAGTCCGGGAAGTCCTGGAAACTGCAAGGCGTGTACTCGGAAAGCGAGTACACAGAGATCCGGGAAGCAAGAGAGGACAATAGGGGAAAGGAATGGAAGAGTAGGCAATAATAGGGGACCAGGAACCAGGAATCAAGAGGATAACAAGAGCGAACTACGGCAGCACATGTCTAGCCACAGTAAGCGGTAGCGTTGAGACGCGCAGAGCCGTGGGGGCATGTCTGCTTTATAGAACGTGATGCATCCGATGCAGAAACTGGTAGACAGCGTTCCGTGTTTGGCGGCCATGTTGGGAGTACCGCTGAGTACAAGCCCCTATGTGTCAGGGACCAGGAAGTCCAGAAGGGACACGTCTGATGGTTCATGACAATGTGCATGGTGTACATTAAAATACAAATTAAAAACGTCCTCGGTGACGAGGAAAAGTGAACCCAATGAAGACAGTAGAGCCAACAGGAACTGTGGGATGAACCATAAAACTATTCCCCAATAAGTAACACCAGCCACCCTTCTGTGAGCCTTCACTCCATGGCCGTAATTATAGGGGGGGGCAGGTGGTTTTGTCCCCCCAACTTCTGTGGCATGCCCTTTTGTCCCCCCCAACTTTTGGAGGGAGGGCAGGGGGGCTGCAATCATAAAATTATGTAATTGGACAGTGCGAGCCGGGCTGGGGTGCCCAGCAAGGCTTGTGCTGTCTCATTACATAATGCAGAGATGCCAGGCAGCCGCGCACAACACATCAGGGCCGGTATGCTCTGCATGGCTCAGTCCCTCACCCTGGCTGGCCTGACTCAAACTCAGCAGCCAGGGTGCTTGCTGAGCTGGGTGTTGCTGGGCATGGCGCCTGTGCTGCCGTGCTAGCAGCAGCACTTGCACGGGCCGCGGCGCAGAGAATTGCTTTCCGGCTGTGTGTTCGTGCGACACTCAGACAGGAATTAGGAAGCTCATTCAGCTTGCTGTTTTCTGTCTAGAGGTGCCTGAGTGCGAAGAGGTTAGGTCGTTGTATCATGAGACGTGGCCCGGGTAGTATTTGAAAGCAGAGCAGAGGTACATTTTTTAAAATAATGTTTTATTGTGTTTGTGTATGTCTGTTGGGGGGCTGGGCTCCGGGCTGACCCTAGTGAGGGCGCGTGTCACATTTGGACAATGTGAGCACAACTCACAGTACACGTTAATGCCCCAGGTATGAAGACACTCTAACAATAAGAAATGGTGCATTCTCTGTGGCAAGCCACAGCTCTGCAACACCACTAAAATTTGTATTGCCACTTTTCAGATGCTACTAAAGCACCACCATCCTAATTTTAAAATTACGTTGGCAGACGGTGCGCCCTCCTCAAGTAGAGTGGAAAGAGTCAAGCTGAGAAAACCTGTGACCCAAAACTGTTGTACTCTGCAAATTCTGTGAAATGAAGCTGAGTGCTATACGCCTTCCAAACATGGTGAACTTTTGTTAAGCAGTTTTTGCTCTAGGTGCGCAGAAGGAACCGTATGGGATTTTCTGTTAAAAGCATACTTTAAGGAGCCCTGTATAACTGTTGCCCTGCCACCAAAAACAACCTTCACCAAACTGGCAAAAAGTGTTTCGAGTTTTGCTGATACTTTTTCAGGACAGTTTGGTGCAAATTAATTAGTAAATGGGTGTCACGGTTCACGTTACGGGCCTCCAAAAACTGCTTCACTTACCAAACTAAGCAGGGGAGTATCCAGCATTGTAAGAGCAGGGGGGGTGGGGGATGAGCAACAAAATGCAGTGTGTGTAATTCAACATGGTCTCATTGGCGCCCCCAAACCGCCCACCCCTGCCCCAGTCTACTTTTTTGGTAACATTGGTGGAAGATGGCATTTTAAACACACAACAAAAATACAACTGCAGGACCATTCTAGATGCAGGAAACTCATCTCTCAGAGCTCTGTCCAAGCCCTCTGAGGCAAAACACATGCAAACTTCCTAATTATTATATGAATTGCACCAACAGAATTGACTTCACAAAAAAGGACATTGAAAGGTGCATCATCAGTCCTTGATACTTGGAGGGAACCTGGAAGTGACTTTAGAATAAGTTGCAATAAATAAGCCAAGTGACAAATAACTTTGTGGTGCAAAATACATAAATTGCACTTTTGTTATATGTGGAGCAACTCTATAGTCATTGGGCTTTTCCATTATAACACCATGATACATTAACATAAGCTTTGAAGTGAATCGGAGTCCCTTGCAGAGCTGCAGATAAGGAACAATGTGATTAAATGATTTGCTCAGGATCACCCACTTGGTTAAATGGTGAAACTGGGAAGTGGACAATTTTAAGCGACCGCGCACATCTTTCCAGGTTTAGTTGATATAGATATTTATTAAGGTTTTGCTTTACATTTCATGTGCTTAAATAATTATTCATAGCAAAGCCTTGGAAGCAAACCACATTACATAATAAACTAGCCTTTTATAGTAAACTAACCATACACTATATACATTGTCATAGAAATATGTTGAGCAATGGGAGTATGGCTTTAGTTTTTTTCTCCCCATTCTGCATGCAAAGTCACAATAGCATCATGTAGATTAACGTGAGCCTAACATATCCCCCTTGGGCTTTAAAGCCATAGTCATTATTTCATAAAGCATGAAACATTATGCACCCTTCTCACTTCTGATCACTCCCTCTCATTCCCATTTTTAAAGGGAAAAAAGTCCCTGCAAATAGTGCCCCCCTTCCCTCCCATCAGTGCCTAATCGCTCACATTGTAATGCTCTGTTGATACAGAGCAATGTGAGGACCCTCTGCTGCCCAGAGCTTCTTGGGACTTGTCCTGGCAGCGAGACACCTCTACCATTCGTAACGGGTAAGGTGTCCTGCTGCCAGGAAAATGAGCGTGCTGAGCAGGAATTGCTCAGCACACATTGTCCTGCCAGCGGGACACCTTTGCCGTTGGACGCTCTAATTGATGTGCCAAATGGGAGAGTTGTCCCAATGAAAAATGTCCCGGTCTGGCTCTTAAAAGCATGGCGGACAGCTTGCCACCCCCGCCTCTCCCGCTTGGTACTCCACTGCTTGGAGCCATTTGAACTCAGGAAAACATACCTTAATTTTAATCAGTCAGAATCTTGTAGAAAAAATCTTTCAGCACGTACACTTTACTTTACCTTACATTACAACATTTGTTGAGTGCAGTTTGGACCCTCGGGCATAAAGGCGACCCAGTATAACTTTCTCAACCTCTATAATGAAGACTTTGGAGAAATGAAATTGGGTGGCATGTTTAGTTTTAGGTGGAGTTGATTTTTTGGGTGGTGGTGTGGTGACAGTTAGTGAGGCATTTTTTAGTGCTATTTTGTTTTGAAGGTTGGACACTTTGTTAGCTAGCGCATCTATGCTCGGGTCTAATGTACAGTTGAAATCGCCCCCCCATGTCACCGCTCCTCCCAGGTATGGGCTCATCTTCCCATATAGGGTCTTGAAATAAGCTACAGTGTCTTTGTTCGGGGCATATGTATTTATAATGCATATTTCTCTGTTTTCTACTTTTCCCTTTATTGCCACCATTCTCCATTCTCCATCCACTGTGGTTTGTAGCAGTTGAAAGGGGACATGTGATGCCACCCAAGTAATCACCCCTCTAGCATAGGTTGAGTAAGTTGCGCCTATGGTGGTCCCTTTCCATTTTCTTTTTATCACCTCTAGTTTCTCTTTTGTGAGGTGCGTTTCCTGTATTAGGGCTATGTCTATTTTCTGCCTCCTTAAATACAGCATAATTTTGTTCCTTTTCAGATATCTGTTAAGCCCCCTCACATTCCAGGTGATTATCCTAAGGTCTCCCATTTTTATCTTCTCTGTTTCCTTTCTCGGACAGTTGCTTCAGGCTCAGACGCCCAGGTATGTAAGCTTGTTCTCTTTACTAATAACTCTACCAAACCCCGAACTCCCCTCCCTCCCGCGGTTAACACCCTTCCAACTACCCCAACTCCCCCCTCCTGCCCCCTCCCTCCCTTCCCCAACTTGTGCCCAGCTCCATCTCTGCATCTCGGGCTATCCCGCATCTAGTCCTACCAATAGAACACAGCAGGGGGTCCACCCTAATGATGTCCCGACTCTACTAACTACTAGGGGTTAAAAACGCACTGGCTCCGTTGCTCCTGCATTAATGGCAATGTGCTATTCACCTCTTTGTGACACTCGCTTACCAATTACTATCTCAATTCTAATATTTAGACTGCTCTCTTTTCACCCACTGTCAATAGCATCCACCTTCTATATGCCTGTGTTCTCATTTTGTCTACTAGTTTCACCTCAGACACTTTATGCTTCCCCTATGTGGTCGCTTCACTTATCTTGTCTGTTCTGGTCTCGCTCTCTTGCTTCCGCTGGGCTGCCTTGTGTGTCTAGCCAGTTCACTGCCTCTTCGGGCGACTCGAAGAAGAGCGCTTTTCCTTTGTGCAAGACTTTTAGTTTCGCCGGGTACAGCAGCATGTATTTAAATCCAGATTCCTGCAGCCGCTCCTTGACTGCCACATAATGTAGCCGTTGTCTTTGTACCTGTATGGTATAATCCGGATACACCGTGACGGTCGCTGATGCCCTGCATATTGTTCCGCCTTTGCGGAAATATTCAAGGATCTTCTCTCTGTCTTTGTAATTCAGGATCTTTGCTATAATTGCTCGGGGAGGAGCTCCTGGTTGGGGCCTCCTTATCAAAGCCCTGTGCGCTCTTTCTACCGTGAATCCTTGTGTGAGCTCCCCTACTCCAATCTCTTATATCAGCATGATCTCCACATAGTTTGTGGGGTCCGTACCTTCTTCCCCTTCCGGCAGGCCTACCACTCGAATGTTGTTTCGGCGTGCTCGCCCTTCTGCTTCCTCAGCTCGATTTTCCAGGTTTCGCACCTGTTGCTGCAATATGTGCACCTCCTTGGCATTGGCTGTGCTGGTCTCCGCGTTGGTCTGTACTTTCTTTTCTAGGCCGCTTGTGCGTTCAGCTAGCGCCCTTACTTCTTGTCTCAACAAGTTCACATCCACACTAACCGTGTCAATTTTGGTTTTGAGTGCAGCTTTCAACTCCACCATGGTCGTGTCGATTTTGCTTCCCCATGCAGCTTTCAACTCTGCTATGGCTTCTAAGATGTGATGGTCGTCTCGTGGCGGGGTGATTCTATTGTGAGTAGCTCCCTTAGCTGGTGCTGATGCTTCCGGTGATTGTGCCTGTTTGTTAAAAATGTCTATTGTTGGTTGCTTCCCTTTGGCTTTGTTATTTTTGGCCGCCATGCCCCTGCTCTTTCGCTTGCCTTCTCTGAGTTATGTAGTGGTGTTTCTCCTGTGGTTCTTCCCCCTCTCTGGTCGGGGCCTTCTTGTCAGGCAACTTGTCTGCTCGGCAGACTGAGTTGTGTAAAAAGTGATTTATGGGCTACAGGTTCATTTGAATGGGCCGGCCTTGCAGGTGCAATGTGGAAAGGAAGTTGTGGACCACAGGTCTCTCTCAGTTCCCATGCACTGCAGGCTCAATGTGGGCAAGTTTTGTTCAGGCATCCAATTCCATTGACTTGAGCAGGCACTGCGGGCACCGTGTTAAAAAGGAGTTTGTGGGCACCAGTTCCTTTAAGTAAACTCACGCTGCAGGCGCGATGGAGAAGCACAAACTCGTGTGCCCATACTTTGCTTTTGGCCATGCTCGCGATCTTCAGCTAGCCCACTGTGCTTCTGCTAGCAGGCCCCAGCACCGTCCGTGCGGTCACCGCCTCTGTGTCCTGTGTAATCCAGAATTGCCTCCCCCTATAATGCAGCGCTGTTTCTGAGAGTGGGCTCCTCCCGTGATGCTGGCATGCGGGGTAATAGGCTGTGGCAAGGGGCACCAAAGTGTGTGGCAGTGTTCAATGGCAGGGAGGCTCCAGTGTTCTCTTGCACCCAGTCAGTATTACTGGCCTCAGCAAATATTGAGAGCCCCCTCATGCTGCGGGGGGCCCAACAATGTACAATCTGCTGATGACTGTTTGTTTAGGGGCTGCTAGTATGAGCCGCCCCTATAAACTGGGCTCTTCTGTGCCTCTGTATAATTCTTTGTATGCTGTTGCTGCTCCTATCAATTTTGAGTTGGGCACTATGCAGACTAATTAGTCTCAACGGGCAGTGCAATCCGCCCTACCTTAACCACTTGTATCTTCGGTCTTTTAGGGCACCCGCTGTGTCATATGGGAGCACTGCTGAGCGCATCACAGGCTGCTACCTCGATCTGTGCGTGTATCTCGTTCATGTCATGGTGAGAGCATGTGCATTCCCTGTTTTTCACTGAGACCATCTGAGCACAGCAGCTCGTCCAGGAGAAATGTCGCCAGATACAAATGTATCTCTTTTGTAGCTGTTACTCCATTAACCTCAGGGTCCCAGAGCTTCTTCTAATCCTCTCGCTCTCCCTTACACATCACGTTGGTGCAACACAGTATCTTCGTTCAGGCCCGGTTAACACTGCGCGTCCGTTGTGTTTCCTTATCAGTTCATTCTGGAGGCTCCTCAAGTCCACACACTGCCGCACTAGCCTCCAGTCCCCTATGAGGTCTGCATATTGCCAATCCACGATGTGGGTGCTTACTGTCCTTCACTGCCTGCGGCACTCCCGGTCGGCACCTCGTTTCATGCTGGGCACTCCAGTCGTGAGATTTTCGGATGTTTCAGTGTTTGGGCTTGCAGTCTGTCAGCGACGGTCATTTACACCTTTGTTCTATGGTGGCCACCATTTTCTCTCATCAGCCCTCGAATCCCGGCAGTCTTTGACGGCGTTCCCTATGTCAGCCACGCTGTTCCGCAAAGCCACAATATATATTCTTGTGCACGATAGCACCGCATGCGCTTTCCTCTATTCTCAGTACACATGTGTCCATTCATACGCATGTTTAATCAGGATAATGTCCGGATCTGCGGGAGCTCCATAGACAACATGTCCTCTTACATGGCTCCTTAGCCACGCCCCTCATGTTGTCAAGAGTTGTGCTCATAACTTTGTTGTACTCTTCAGCTAGAAGGCTAGGGTCCATATTGTCAGGTAGAGAATTAAGGGTGGGCAGGATATAGGGGAGTAGTTTTTCCACTGTAATATTTTTCTTGTTTCATGTAAAAGTAGGAAGGGCAAGAGGAGCTTGTAGGGTAGGTCTTTTGGTTTCTATTGTAAAGGATATGAGGTAATGGTCCGTCCAAATTTGGGGTGAGATGGAGGTTATGGAGACATTACAATTGTGATCTGCAACCCAGTCGAGACTTCTCTCTTTATTGTGAGTTGGTTTGTTCACTCTCTGGGTGAAGCTAAGTTCTGACAGGAGGTTGGGCGCTGCCGTGGCATGTTGGTCATTGGTATCATTAAAGCCTATGTTAAGGTCTCCTAAAAGTAATGCTTGGGAGGTATCCTTTAGGTTTTGCGATAACATTGTAGAAAGGTCTTCAATGAAAGTATTAATAGGGCCATGGGGTCTGTATATAAGGTGAATGTTCAGCGTTTGCGAGTTGGCTGCGGGTAGTTTGATTGACATAACTTCACAAGAGTTGTTATTCGGCGAAGGTGATATTCTCATAGAGCGATTAGTTTTGGCAATGATAGCTAGTCCTCCACCTCAGGTTTCGCCTCTATCAGCTCTGAGAATGATGTAGTTTTTTGGAATGGCTAAGGACAGTGCAGGGCCTGCTGCATCGTGAAGCCAGGATTCTCTGATTGCAATAAAGTCGTAGTCTTCTGTTAGGATAGCTTTGGCTATTTCTGTTGCATGAACGACTAAGGATCTTGCATTTATTAAGGCTCCTTTAAGGTTAGGCGTAGATTTGTCTGCGGGCAATGTGGTAGTGCTGTCTGGCATGTCTAAGCAGGTGTGAGTCCTAGTTCTTTTTGTATGGGGATTGTTGTTCCTGCTGTTAGTAGTGTGACTAGGCTTTAATGAGTTTTTGTAGGGTACTTTACTCTGGCAGTTAGAGATAACTTCATATCTGATGAGCGGTTCAAATATTCTAGGTAAGCGTTCTCGGAGTCTAGAATTTCTAAGCACAATCCTGCAAGGGGTCATTAGAAAGGGTGCGTTGGACTCATAGATGGGTAGTTTTGGAGACAAGGTATGGTTGTCCAATATATCTACTATCCTTGTTGGTGTCGACATTATGTAAAGTGTGGCTGTGGGTGCATAGTGTATTAGTAAAACGTAAAGTGTGAGAGTGTGGAACCTGACAATAAGGTGTTACCTTCACATAGAGCATGGTTGTTACTATAAGTGAGCGGTGGCCTTCGCTAGTGGACTAGACATAAGGTTTAGTCAAAGGTTAATGTGGATTGGCCTAAACATCAATTGGCTATAAAAGGTGACATCACAGGAAGCGATGGAACACAACCTTTCACCCCTTGACATAAAGGAAGTTGCATCACATAGCATGTTCCTAAGTACACTACGAAAAATATGGTTACAATATCACTGTAATGTGATATACATTTCATACAAGAATGGATCACCATATGTATCATTAATATCAGTGTAAATAGGCCAATTTTACCAAATTACTGTGAATGCAAGCAGACATCCAGGTCCAAATGATAATTATGTGCTATTATATAGCACTTACACTTAAGCGCTTTATGTAGAAAAAATATACATACACTATCACCCAACCTGTGTTGGTACTCATTTATCAACCTGAGAAGGATGAAAGGCCGAGTTGGCCTGGCCGGGATTCGGCCCTGCAACCTGCATATGAAACACATTGCAGCAGCGAGAGCTCAACCTATTAAGCTATCTTAACAGCTATATCAAAATGAGCAATAACATGTTCGAATGTTCTCAAAGTCAGAAAGAAAACTGCACTCTTTAGTGGATACCAATAAACTGGTAACTGAGATTTAACAGCAGGCCAGTTCATCTGCAGGTCTGGTGCAAAGTTGGCCACATGTCAATCCTGTGTGGATCTACTTTTGAGGCTTCAGAGGTTGGAAAAATACATATCATTGGGATGGTTCATAAATGTCTTACAAAGAATTTAGAGTAGCACAGGGAAAGCAGCACACTCACATCGCATACTCTGGGTACTCGTTACCCCAAACATGTAAACAAACATCCTGAACAGCATGCCAGGGAGATAGGAAAGATGGACACACTGCAACAAATCATGAATTGTGGCATACTGAAATCAAGGGCCACTTTATGTCCTATGGTCAAACATTTCTACTCTGTGCACAAGCTTTTAGGGACAAGGATTTTGTCAAGTGACCGAGGACACCGAGATGAAATGTCTTGCGATGATCGTAACAGAGGCAAAGGTAGAAAAAAAAACATGCTATAACTGCAACTTGCGAAAAGCAAAATACATAGTCCGAAATGAATGCTTATTCTACTCTGAATGCTTTATGGAAGTTTTTGTCTGCATTGTGAACTTGAGGTGTTTAAGAACAGACTAAATCATTGACTAACCCCCGGAAGTGGGCCTGAAAAAAACTTTTAATGTGTCTCGCAGTTATTGTATAGAATTTCAGAAAGACACATTATGTGTGATTCCTATTTTTTCTTATTTAGGGCCTGATTCACAGAGTGTTTTCCAATGGGATTGCACCATTATAAAAGGCTATTGTGAATCAGGCCTTTAGGGTCATTGATCACAAGGAGTAGCAAGGGAGAGCACATGGGTAGCAAGGTGCGCCCCCTGGTTACCCCAAAATGACATCCCTGATGTCAAGCCTACATGGATCTACTTTTCAGACTTCAGAGGTTGTGAAAATACATACCACTGGGAGGGTTCATAACTGTGCATTAAAGAATTTAGAGTAGCGCAGGCAAAACAGTGCTCTCACACAGCATTCCCTACTCTGGGCACTTGTTACCTCACACGTGCAAACAAACATCCTGTACAGCATGGCATGGAGATAGGAAAGATAGACACATTACAACAAAGCATTAATTACGGCACAATGACATCAAGGGCCACTTTATGTGCTATGGTCAGACATTTTGCCACTGCACACAGCTATTAGGCACATGGATTTTGTTTAGCGACAGAGGACACTGAGATGGATGTCTTGTGATTATAGTAACAGAGTCAACTTCAGAAAAAAACATGCTATAACTGCAATCTGCAATAAGCAAAACACATATTCCAAAATTGATGCTTTGTCTACTTTAAATTATTTTCGGATGTTTTGTCTGCATTGTGAATATGAGGTTTTTAAGAACAGCCTACGTCAGTGACTCACCCCCTGAAGTGTGCCTGAAAGAAACCTTTAATGAGTCTAGCAATTATTGTACAGAATTCCAGAAAGACAAATTATTTGTTATTCCTATTTTATCTTATTTAGGGTCTGAATCACAGAGTGTTTTCCAATGGGTTTGCACCATTATAAAAGGCTTCTGTGAATCAGGCCCTTAGGGTCTCTGCTCAAAGTGTTACACTTATGGAACCCCCTGTTTCCTTTAAAGAATCCTGAACAAGAAAGCCAGCCACTCCAGAAGCAAAGAGCCACATGGCGCTGGACACAGCCCAGGAGCTCCAATTTAAAAAAAGAAAACAACAATCTTTTTTTTAAGGGGTAGCAAGGCAGAACACAGGGGTCACAAGGGAAACCTCAGGGGTCACAGGTGCGACCCCTGGTGACCCCCAAATGATGTCCCTGCTAAATTTGGGACCCCGTAGCAAGTAGAAAACACCTAGATCTGAGATACCAGGTCAGATCTGAGATACCAGGCAAGTGGGAGAAACAACTACGTTTGAGATGCCGTAGCAAGTAGAAAACACCTAGATTTGGGAAACCTTGCAAGTGGGAAAAGCACCTACATTTGAGAGTCACATACAATTGAGGCACAGCAGTGATTGGAAAACGTACTAGCTGGCTAACATTGGTGTGCTATTTTATGTAAGGTAATAAGAGCGGTGGGGCTTTAATGAAATACAGTAATTGCTGTACTCCCCACCCAGACCACACTTACCTTAATGTGTAACCATACAGGCTCGAAATAAAACAAATTGATAACCAGTTAAAACCCGTGGAAATTAATCTTACTCTACACTCAGATTATCGCATTTCAGCTTTTGATTAATTCAAAAAGGTGCCGTTGAGTAAAGTTGACCGCATGG
Organism: Ambystoma mexicanum; assembly: GCF_040938575.1. NCBI lineage: Eukaryota > Metazoa > Chordata > Amphibia > Caudata > Ambystomatidae > Ambystoma > Ambystoma mexicanum. Next base: position 589,775,761 of record NC_090921.1, read on the forward strand.
TAGCTAGCAAATTACATTGTGTAGAACGATGCCTACAGAAAATAAAATGTGTCATGGTGTAGGTGATTAATGCCTGTTAATGGGTACGTAATAAGAGTTGGGTGAGATTTGGGTTAAGATATTGATACATTTATAAAGAAAAAAACACATGAAATGTACATTGCCAATAAACCTTTCGAGGCATTTTTACACTGCACTGTCGACAATGAGATGGGACTTGGCTAAGGGGGAAGGAAAGGGATAGTTGGGGGGAATGGGATGCGAAGGTCGTCCCCCAATTGTTTTAGATTTATTTAATATAGCATTAGAACTGAAGAGAAAAAACAAGTAATGCCAATTGCCTGAACTGTTCTTTGTTTCACTGGCACGCAAATCTACAAGTTACCTTTAGATGGCAGTGCAGGTCTATATTTGAAGGATGAGATATATTTGCATGGAATGACTAACGCATCCCCACAAGCATGTCATTGAGATGCTGGTTAAATCATCAGTGATATCATCTCTGATGAGGTGTGAATTCAGGAGCAATGCATGGCAGAGGACCGCGCGGCCAAAGCTAGCTGTCGAACATTTGTATTTTGAAGGCTTAACATGGTAACCCTAATCTCCCTTTTACTCCTATTCTTTCTGTATGTGACAGAATGCAATCTGCATAAGTGTATTTCCATGAGCACTTTTTTTTATTTTTGCTTGTGGATTTTCTGCAGTAAAGGTTTGTGCTGCTAAACTAAACACTTTTGGTATATCCTCGCCTGCTATAAAGGTGATACCAGGGGTTACACCGGAGCAGGTTTCATGCTCTTTGAGTATGTCATTCATTTAAGGTTTACCTTTGCTGAGAACTGTCTCTAGGCATACCAGCAGCTGAAATCTGAACCAGTCACCGTCAAGACACAAAAGTGTCCTGTGCTTGAAATGTGCACATGCAGAAACTGTGTAGCAGTTTCCCATGTACGTTTCCCTTTTTGATTGATTGATTGATAAGTTATTTATAATGTGCCTATACACAAGTGTTTCAAGGTGCAACCATGCACGCGGGGACAAGGGAGAACAAGACAAATTATCTTTTAGATTGTGCAAGTGCGCAGACAAGAAATGCGGGGGACGGGACGGGGAGAAGTGCACCCAGAGCAGCAGGGCCCTGAGTTAAGTGCAAGGAGGGCTGGGCATCCCAAGGGAATCACACCCAAGTAGTGCAAGGTAGGCCAGGCAGCAGTGCAGGAAGGCCAGCAGGCAAGTGCAGAGGGACTGGACAGTGTAGGGCGGGAGGCTGGTGTCCTGTATGACTCACAGGAACACCAAGCAGCCAGTCCGCATAACGGTGCAGGAAGAAGGGAAGGTTGGCACAGGAGAGGCAGAGAGAAGGGAGAGGAGAAAGGGAAGGTCTTGAGGAGCTTTCACAACCTAAGGAGATATGGCTGAAGGCAGAGAGAGGCAGAAGGCCTTTCCAGAGGGAAGCACCTGCAGAGGAGAGAGTTCTATCACCCAGTCTCTGCTTGAAGAAGCGACTCACCTGCAGAGTATTTGAAGTAGACAAGCAGAGGGCTCTAGAAGCAAGGCACTTAGGAGAGAGCCGTGGAGATAGTAGGATCCCCGGCTCCAGAAGGCCTTGTGGATGATGCAGAGGGTCTTGAACTTGATCCTTGCAGCCACCGGGAACCAGTGGAGGGATTTCAGAGCCGGAGAGATGCAGTCCCTGGGCTTGAGGCCAAGGATAAGTTTTGCGGTCCTGTTCTGGATGAGTTGTAGAGGGTGAACGGTAGAGTTGGGTAGATTGAGAAATAGGCTATTGCAGTAATCCAACCCAGAGAGAACCCGGGCTCTGGAGACAGTGAGCCTCTGGGGGAAGGTGAGAAAAGGAAGAATAGCTCTAAGGCGGTGCAGCTGGAAATGGGACTTTCTGGCAATGTCTGTGATGTGTGGAGAGAAAGAGAGAGTGGAGTCGAAGATGACCCCAACATTTTTTGCATCACAAGAGGGTGAGGGAAGAGGGCCCAGGGAGGCTGGCCAGAGAGGAGGGGAAAAGCAGGAGCAGTGGTCCCAATGAGAAGGACATCTGTCTTACTAGCATTAAGGCACAGATCATTAGAGGTGCACCATGCCTAAATAGTGGGTAGGCAGTTAGGGATGAGCGAGAAGGATGAAGAGGTCGAGGGTATCCTGAAATAGAACTGCGTGTCATCCGCATAACAGTGAAAGTTTGAGGAAAACATAGAGATCAAGAGGACCAGATAGACATTGAAAAACCAGGGAGGGAGGATGGAGCCCTGGGGAACACCACATGTGGAAAGTATGATTTTGGAGAGGAAGGACCCAAGTTGAACCTGGGAATGTCGGTCCAAGTGGAAAGAGGCCATACCAGAGCCTGATCCCTGATGCCCAGGGTATCGTGGAAACGAGTGATCAGGATGTTGTGGTTCACCATGTCAAAAGCAGAGGAAAGGTCAAGGAAATGAGGACAGATGGAGAGTTAGAGTCCAGGTTAGAGAGCATATCTTCATGGGTGTTCAGGAGAGCAGTTTTCTCCATGACCATCTGAAGCCAGACTGATGGTCACGTAGACAACCAACAGCTTCGATGTGGAGGTTTAGCTGGGAGATAGCCAACTTCTCCGGGAGTTTGCCCAGGAAATGAGTGATAGAGATCGGGCGGTAGTTTGATAGAATGGAGGGGTCGGCAGAAGGCTTTATTAGAAGGGGGGGCACAAGGGAGTGCTTCAGAGAAGGGACAATTCCAGTGGTGAAAGAGTGCTTGCAGACATCGGCCAAGGCTGGAGCGAGAGAACCAATGTTGTCCTTAATGGTTCTGGAGGGGCATGGGGTCACCTGTTTGGATGAGACTTTCATAGACCTCATCAGGTGTGACAGCAGGGAGAGAGTAAAAAGGAGAGGAGAGGGGAGGCCAAGGAAGGACAGGGAGAGATAGAGGGCTGGAGGGGAGAAGAGGTGAGTGGGGACAGGATGTCCTGTGTTTTAGTGCACAAATGAGAGGTTACAGCCAAGCAGAGGGCTTGGGTAGGTGCAGAAGAGGAAGATACTGAAATAGGCTTGGCCAGCTCTTTGCAGATTTTGAATAGTTCGGCCATGTTGTTAGAGGCCGCAGAGATGCAAGTTTGAATAAAGACCCTCTTTTGAGAGAGGATGGAGAGTCTGCATTGCCTTTAGAGTAGGTGGTAGGGAAGTTTGTCAGAGGGTGTACCATTTCCGTTCAACTGCTCTACACTTGCGTTTCAGAGCGGCCAGATCGGAGTCATACCAAGAGTTGCACTTTTTGTCAGGCTTAGTGTGGATCCTTATGACAGGGGCAAGGATGTCCAGAGTGTTAGAGATAGAAAGGTGAGGGTTGGAAAGGGCTGTGTCAGGATGGGAGTCAGCTGCAGGAGTAGGTGGTGGAGAGAAAGTGGAGGCAAAGGCAGCCACTGATACTCGATTCATAGGTGGTATGACCACAACTGAAGGTGGCAGTGGTGGGTGGGCTTTTTCCAAAGGGGCAGGAAGCTTCAAGTGAGAAGAATGAAGAAAGTTATCAGTCTAGGAGAGAGGCGTAGTGAGAGGATTAGAGAGGGGGATGTCAGAAGAGTGAGAGCATCCAAGGTGTGCCCGGCAGAGTGAGCCGGACTAGAGGGTAGAATGGAGACCCCTTTAAGAGGTTATCAATTGCCACCACTAATAGCACCATGGCTGCCTCCAAACTTGTAATGAGGCCCATGTTCTCTCCGAGAGATACCAAGTGCTGCTCTAAGAGCATTATTCTGGAGAAGCTGGATTCTCTTAATGGTTGCCTTTTTGGCTCCGATGTAGAGAGCATTACAATAATCCAACTTCGAGAGAACGAATGCTCTGGCCAAGGTAATACAGCTATTATTGGATAGGAAGGGTTTACCTTCTCTGATTAGTTAGCATGTATATGCGGTGGTGGATGCCATCACATTGACCTGCTTGTTGAAGGTAAGGGTAGAATACGGATAAACACCCAGAGTCTTCACCTCGTTGGCGGCAACAATGATGTTGTTATCAATTTTAAAACTAAAATACTTATGTCCCAGTTTCTTTAGAGTAGCGGGGGTACCCAGGATAATAATGTTTGTTTTATCATCATTCAGGCATAGTCCATGGGTGGCCATCCATGCCTGGATGATGAGATTCACACTGTTCACCAAGGCCAAATCCGTGTCATAATCCCCAGTAAGTGGTAGGAGAATCTGGGTATCATCTGCATAATTGGTGTAGGTGATACTAAGGAGGTCCAGATCATCGAAAAGGGGCTTTGTGAAGATGTTGTATAATGTGAGAGGGACACAAGATCCCTGAGGTACTCCACAGGTAGTAGGTATGGGGTCTGTGGCTGCAGTGGGGGAAAAGACTCTCATCGTCCTATTGTTGAGAAAGGAAAGGATTGGATCCATATTATAGCTTCTGTGGTATATAATAGAGACTGACCTTGTGCTTTACATTTCCTTCTCTCTCTCCCCCTGCTAATCCTCCCCTTATCCAACCCCTTGATAGCTGTATGTATATCTTTTATTTATTTTTTGTTTAATGTATTTTATTCAATGACTGTTTTTTCTTTTCATTTTTTAAATGGATTTAATGTTCTGATTTCTTCTGTGGTTACATATTAATGATAATGATAATGATGTGTTATTTATATAGCGTCTTAATCCAAAGCGCTTTACCGAGCACATATTTACATACAATATCACCCAACTGAAATTGGTACTCATTTATCGACCTCGGAAGGATAAAAGGCTGAGTTGGCCTTGCCGGGATTCGAACCTGTGACCTGCAGATGACGCTCAGATTGCAGCAGCGAGCGCTCAACCCGCTGAGCTATCTTACATATGTTGCACATATGCCACTGTAGAGGAGGTCCCAGACATGGCCTGCACCCCTTCCCCTCATTTCGAGGTACCAGGAGCGTACTCGCCAAGGTATGTGACGCATGAGGAGCAAATGAACCAACAAAGAGCTGCACTGGGACTCTGCCCAGTATACATCAGAAGATCCATACGTGTTGAAGCGCCCATAACCAGACAACCCTGGGCAGCACGGTACCCTATCAGACAGCCGTACCAGCCGCTGATACGAAACGAAGAGTACCTACAGACGGTCCATGAAGAGACCCAAAGAGCCCTAATGGAAGGCCAGTGGAAATGACTCAAGGGCCTGAACAGACTTGTGAATGAACAAAAGCAGCTATCGAAGATAGCACACCAGTGCGAGTAACTACGAAAATAAATATAATGGACACAGAGAAGAGACGATGTTAAGATGTGAGGAAACGTTGCTACGAGACAAGATGGAAGCAACCGACCTGTTAAACGTGTGTAAATAGGCTTGAAACGCAAGATACTAAGAAATCGATACTGTTTGCAATGCTTAGTAGAAGATAGAGCCGCAAGCGCCAACCATATATCTACCTCAATAAGGCACATTATACAAGTGCGTTTAAAGATTGGTAAGGCAGGCGCTCTGTTACCAGTCATTAGCTTCTCCTCCAAACACACTTTTTCATGACTCCATCAATCTTCAGGGAGGCTGAGTTTCTTTGTTTTTTCAGGCGTGTCTTCATTTCTTTTTCAGACGTGGCAAGTTAATTGACTTTGAGGATTCTGGTACTTGTATTTTTCGCACTTGATTTTTCTGGCAGGTGACTGGAAACAACTCCCTCCATAGCACAAATCTTCCCCTTGATGGGGGGAGGGGGAAAGTCATGGTTGTGGCTCTCCAATGTAAGGCATGATGGTCCTGTTGCTGCTGCCTTTGAGCCCGGGACTCCTGGAACAATGTTTAAAGATTGATAAGGCAGGCGCTCTGTTACCAGTCATTAGCTTCTCCTCCAAACGCACATTTTCATGACTCCATCAATCTTCACGGAGGCTGAGTTTCTTTGTTTTTTCAGGCGTGTCTTCATTTCTTTTTCAGGTGTGGCAAGTTAATTGACTCTGAGGATTCTGGTACTTGTATTTTTTGCACTTGATTTCACTGGCAGGTGACTGGAAACAACTCCCTCCATAGCACAAATCTTCCCCTTGAAGGGGGAGGGGAAAGTCATGGTTGTGGCTCTCCAATGTAAGGCATGATGGCCCTGCTGCTGCTGCCTTTGAGCCCGGGACTCCGGGAACAATGTTTAAAGATTGGTAAGGCAGGCGCTCTGTTACCAGTCATTAGCTTCTCCTCCAAATGCACGTTTTCATGACTCCATAAATCTTCAGGGAGGCTGAGTTTCTTTGTTTTTTACAAGTGCGACTCCATTTTGTAAAACGCAGAAATATACCCAGGCGGCCAAGGCCTAACTGGTCGGGTTTCATATCCAAGCTCAAGCCAGGGGACAGAGCGGAGTCGAAACTCAACAAAGAGTGGCTCATGCCTAGGAAATTGAGGTCAACCAGAGAAAGGGAGGAGAGCTTCAGCTAACAAGACTCAAACTTCAGAGCATACCAGCCTGCCTCATGAAGGTCAAGTTAAGGTGGGCCTATGCATGCGGCGAGGCTGAAACAGAATTAAATGCACTAAAAGCTGGAAACTGAAGCATATTCATGGTGAACTAACACGTGATCAGCCAGGCGCGGAGAAGTACCACCGCCTGATGTCATCCAGGACCCGAGGATGCCGTAACTTTTCTGAGGCCATCCTTAGCCAACTAATTGACATGTCGCCCTAAAGCCCTGATTGATGGAAGGGAGGCAGGGTGAAACTTGGGACACCAGGCACATGGGTGTCCATTCTGCATGCCGCTAATTAAAATGGGGATTTATGTCTAGGGGCGTAACTTGCCCAATCACAATGGACCATGTAATTTAGGGTCCTATAGATACTGTAACCAATAGGACGTCGTAGTTGTGGTGACGTCCATCACGTGTGATGTAGAGGGATGGGCGTAGACGCCCACCCGATAGGAGTTATCCAATCCGCATGCCCTATTATCATATACAGATATAGCACCTATACTTAAGTTACCTTTCCTAACCAATTATATTGCATGATGTTTTTTTACAGAATTAGACATCAGTGATGACGAGTTTTGCCTATATCAATGACTGTTTGACTGAAGTTCGAGGAAGTCAGAGCGAGACAGGTGATCGCAGTGCTGCTGATTTCCATTTGTTTCTCTGTTTGATGTATTTGTCATTAAACAGACTTCCCTTTGCCAACCTACTGAGTCCTCTTTATTGAGTCGTGTTGGAGTAAATTAATCCTGCACCCCCTGTCCTCACATGGTGCAGCTATCTTGTCTTACGAGTTCTAGAGGGTGAACGCTGACCTATGGGCCCGTCAGTGAATTACTCTCCTCCTGAACACTTGGTAGCGTGAGGGTGGTTTCGGCCATTAATTATTGATTATATAATACTAAGACACCTTAGATCGACGGCACAAAGTAACTCCGGGCTTTCGGCAATATCACAAGTCCTTTTGCCATTCCGGCTGAGTAGACTGAGAAGCTCCCCATGGACAATGATAGAGTAAGTCCATAAAAAATCTGCAGTGGGTCTGAAGGAACCTGCCTTTCCAAGCATAACCCTTCTCATTCCCACGGGCAGCCAATCGGATGAAAAAACCTTAAAAGGCTGGAAGAGGAAGGGGCGGTGATCCCGAAGTCCCAGAGAGGGAAAGATGTGATCGGTGAGTGAAACAACAAACTCGTTACTTTGGCAAATGTTGTGTAGGCATTAGAGCCAGTAAGGGAAAGGTAACGGTGGGTGGCAGAGAAAAAATTAAATAGTCAGAAGTAGAGAAGACTGTATATATTTATATAGGGGGTATTGACTCAAGCATAAGAGATACAGAGTGGATACTGGGGGGGCACCTGAGATAAAAACGTAAGGGTTACCAAAGGGCACCTGAGATAAAAACGTAAGGATTACCAGGGGGGCACCTGAGATAAAAATGTAAGGATTACCAGGGGGGCACCTGAGATAAAAACTAAGGATTCACCTTAGTCCTACACTCTAAAACAGCGGTCCGAAGAAATGTGAACTCAGAGCCCACAGTGGGGGGACAATTAGGCTACGGTAACGTTTAAAGACGTCATCAAGGGAGTTTGTTTAAATCCCATGATGGGATATTGATTAGAAGGGAGGTATACGTATGACCAGCTGGTGTCTGTCTAGTCTGTCAAGTGTCTGTCACATGTGTGTTGTTGTACGTCGAATGTAAAATAATTGTATTATTGATTGTGTGAAATGAAATTTGGTTTTACGCGATTCTGTAACTGAGAGGGAATCGCCAATGAATTGATGGTTTTGAGTTAATTGATAGTAACATTTTGCCGGGAAAAGCTTGGATCAGAGCTTGCGTATTTGGTGCTTGTTCATACTATTGGAAGGATAAAATACTGTATAAACATTGTTGGTGGCGGAATCAAAAATGGAGGAGGTCACCCCACTTGCGCATCTGTGCATGCAACTACCTAAGCATGCACCAAAACTCAAGAAGTATAGCACAGAGTGGGTTAAGGGTACCGCCCACAAAATGTTCATGCCTTGGCCACAGAATGGGTCCCTTTCTAAGGCTGTTTTTCGGCATATGACGACCTTCCTACATGCCATATATACAGGCAAGAAGCTAGAGTAACGTCTTGCTGTTCTAGAATTGTGGAAGATGTTTGAAGAAACTAAGGTGGAAGAACCACCCACAGACTGGATACTAAATGTATGTACAGAGGGGGGTGAGATGCCTACCGCGCCACCAGCCCCGCCTGAGCTAGTCATTGAAGGGAGTAAAACCGAGGGGCTTTACCCACTAAGAGAATTTAAGGCAGCCATGGGATATAGCAACCCCGCATATGATTCGCCTACGTACAGTAGTGACGATAATAAGGGAAAGGAACAGGAAAACAATATCACCTCCGCGGTCTCAAGGGACAAAGAGAGATGCAAAGATGAAGGAAAAGATTGGGCAGGAGTTATGCACCTCCAGATACGGAGAAGGAGGGAAATAAACGTAAAGGAAATGAAGGCAAGAACAACTATATCGCGACGAGCAAGAGAAACAGACAAGAGGTAGCCTACGGCCGGTACAGACAGACTAAGCAAAGGCTAGAAGAAGAGAAAGGGTACATGAGAAGAGAGCGAAGAGACGAGAAGAGGAGGAAATTAGAAGGGCAAAGGAATGTAGAAACGAAAGAATGCGAGAAGTAGATAAGGCTAGATAAGAAGAGAGGAAGTGCAAGGAAGTAAATGAGGAAATGGAACTTAAGCGCAGACAGAGGGCACGGGATCTTGAATTTCTGGAGCGGGAAGTTAAAAAACCCAATCTTGTTGTAGAATAGGAAGACATAGAATAATTCTTTCCTGCACATGACTCGGTGCAAGGTATAAGTGGGACAAATATTGAAGATGACTTCGACACCAGAAGCATCGGGGAAACGATTGATAAAATATACGATGAGATGGGGCTAGAGCAGATATCTGATGGGGAAGGGAAGCTGTGTGCTGACTGAGGATGTCACCCGATGTAGTGGGAGCAGGGGACTGTCCCTAGAATGGCTGGAGATTGGACAGAACGAAGAAGATGCAAGGAGTTGTGTAAACTGGGAGTATTCAGGATCTGACTCCGGTGGGGAAACGGAGGATGTGGCACTCGAGGAAGGGAGGCGGTGCGAAAAACGGCTTACAGGGGACCGAGGGGTACGATAGTCAGACACTTGCGGGTACACAAGTAGGACACTGAAGTCTGCCACGCAGTCTGGCCGACAAGAAGGAACACCCCACGGTCAGAGGCGGGCGTCAGCACCTACCTATGCAGACAGATTAAGGGCATTGCCAGGAAGTCGGCAAGGGGGGAATGCCACCCCAGTGATAGACAGAGGAGCTATGGGGAAGGAAAAGGAAGACTGCACATTCCAATTCTAGTTGCTAGAAAAGGGAAGAGCAAGACCACAATATATTCCATGGCCACAGATGGACTGAGAGAACTTAAAAAATAAGCTTCCAATGCTGACATCGGGAGCCAGGAAGTGGATACGTGAGTTAGAGAAAATGACGGGGGTTGTTACCTTAGCTATAGAGGACATTAATGGTCTCCTAATTGCCATACTTGGTGAGAGAGCAGGTGATGTATGGAAACGGGCAGGCTACCCTAGCGTAACCCTAACTAACACCTCCCATGACGGAGCGCCATTTAATAACTGTAGAGCAGCAGTGTGGAAAGCGCTGCAAATGCTATATCCAGACACGTCTGATATGGCGGCTATAATGACTCGGAAAATGAAAGAGTCAGAGGATCCGTTGATTTATATCCAGAATTTTCAAGACGCGTGGGTGCTCGAAACGCATGAGTCTTGGACGAAATCTATCCCTGTATTCTACTATATACTATGCCAAGGGTTGCCTGAGCCAGTGCAAAAGCAGCTCAGGAAATTGGTAGGAGTAGGAGCAAAACCATGGGCCGAAATACAGTTGACAATTGCACACTACTGTAGACTACTGCAAGAAAAGAATCTGAAAAAGGAAGCAACCCGTAAGGGTGAGGAGGCAAAGCTGGTGCAAAAGAAACTCTCAAAGTATGCTCTCGAGGGAGCCAAGCGCACATCAAGCGACTAACCCATCGCAGAACAATCAGGGTAACGCAGGATTTTACCAGAGGGGAAGGAGTTTTGGAGGAAGAGGGTGGCAGAGTAATCAGGGAGGGTTTCGAGGTAACCAGAGACGCTTTCAGAATAATCAAAATGGCTTTCAGAATGCGCAGATGGGTGGTCCAGCTATGCCAGATGGCTAGATGGCCCGACCACCTCCATTGTGTTGGCTGTGTGGAATGACAGGACATGCGGCGCATGTGTGCAGAAGCCAAGGCATGTGGCAAAATAGCCAAGGGATGGGGACAGGCATGGTGAATATGCCTGCCGTCCCGCAGCAGGGCGCTGCACAAAATCACACAGTGCAGCAGCAGGCGCCAGGCCTGCAGCAAGGTGCACAGCAAGTGGTTCAACCCCCGCACATGGGGAACGTACCACAGGGACAATCCCAGCAGGCACCACCACAAATGTTACAGGGCACTAGCTCCGGAGGGCGAGTCATCTCTGGGGCTGGGGGAAATCAACAAGTATACAGTGGGCCGAATTTATATATGAAATAGGACAGCTCACGGGGAACTCTGATGTGTTCTATCCTATCAGTGACACTAGACCCTAATAGGGAACATAGGGTGAATGTCGTCATAGAGGGCAAAGAATATTCCTTCTTAGTTGACATGGGTGCGACACGCTCGTGCATACGAGAAGGCAAGTTTTCCTTGTCCAGCGAGGCCATAGATACTCAGAGTTTCACAGGAGCTCAGAGTAGAGTTCCCTTTACAGACTCACTCCCAGTCTGTCTGGGAGAGCGCGAAATGAATGTACCCTTATTATACTCACATCAGTCCCCAGTAAACATCATGGGTCGGGACTTAATGAATAAGTTGAATATGACAATTTCATTTACAGTGCTCCACTCCAGGAATGCATTATTGAAACGTGTGCGTAATGATCAGAACATACTCCGACGTATAGCCATGAGAGCTATACCGTTAGAGCCAGAAGTCTTCGCATATGGGGTGCGGGTGCTCATGGCAGGATTGTCAGGCCTCGCAGATAGAACTATGAGGACACCTAATGAGTTTTTATTCAGACCCAGAATACCTATGCACGAAGAGGAGGGACAAGTATTTCCCTTAATGATACAATCTGCTGCAGTGCAAGGGAAAGTGGTATTGGTTGAAGGATATGATGACGAAGGCAGACAATGGTGTGCTATTATCACCATCGAAGAAGGGTATCGAGTGACTGACATCGACAACGATCTGTTCAAAGAACACCCTGACCTGGAAGAGAGGACGGTGGAAGTAAGTCTCACATTTTGGGTCAAAATGATCAAACGGGAGGTGCCACAGAGAATGATGTTGGCGCTGATACGTCCAGAATACTTTGATGACGACATGATCCAAGTGCCTGCCGCGGTATGGACTACAGGGCCCTATGACGTAGGCCTCCTGAAAGGGGCAGGTGAAGTAAAAATTAAACTGAAACCAGGAGCAATTTTACCACGAGCGTGACAATATCCCATGTCCAGAGAGGCAGATGAGGGGATCGCAAAGACAATTTCCGCCATGATGGAGCAGGGCATCCTAGTGACGTCAGAATCACCTTGCAACACGGTTATTTACCCTGTCAAGAAATCCAAGGGAGGGTCTTGGCGTTTAATCCAAGATTTACGAGCATTAACCGATATAGTTGAAGCCGAATTCCCTCGAGTCCCTAATCCATCCACAATTCGGTGCAACATACCAAATGAGGCAAAATATTTCACGGTGATTGACCTGAAAAATGCGTTTTTCTCAATCCTGTTGCACCATGACACTCAAGATCTGACATCATTTACTTTCAGACAAATGCGCCTGAAAAGCACGAGTTTGCCACAGGGGCACTGTGAATCTCCATCCATTTTCAACAGAGTCCTGCAGATGGACCTAAACAATATTGCAGTAGACAGTTGTTTTGCAGTATGTGGATGACATTCTGATCTGCAGCACCACTGAGGAACAATGCAGGCGCGACTCTGTCCCAGAGCATGGGTTTTCGACTACAGCTCGTATACCAAGCCCCAGCTTCAGGCTTTGAAGAAAGCCCAGGCAACAAAAGGAGAAATTGAATGGACTGAGGCAATGGAGAAAGGGTTTGCAGAACTTAAGGGGGCAATTTGTAAGGCCCCAGTTCTCGGGATTCCTAATTATGCAGAGGAATTCTACCTATTCTCACACTCTGATGGTAATTTTATGACGGCAGTGCTTGCGCAGCGAACCTCGCTGGGGTACAAGCCGCTAGCATATTACAGCGGGGATCTGGACCCGGTCATTAGGGGCCACTTCCCATGCAAACAAAATCTAGCTGCTGCCGCATTCGCCATTGAGAAGGCGTCATCTATTGTGATGGGGTGCTCCATGACATTGTACGACGAGCACTCGTTATTCGCCATACTAGAGAAGCCAAAGGGCACGCTGACATCACAGAAAGCATCTGCCTATGAGGTGATTATCTCCAACCCATCGATGAAAAGAGTTTGATGTAAAACTGTGAACCCTGCTACATTCATAGCTGAGCAGGTCGCAGAAGGAGAACCTATACATGACTGTGCGAATTATGAGGAATTCTATGATGAAATCCCCAGGGTAAAGGAAAATGCCCTGGCAGGTGGCGAAATCGTGTTCATTGACGGTTCTTCAAGAATCGATCAAGAAGACGGACAAAGATATACAGGCGTGGGCGTGGTAAAACACCTAGCGAATGGAGAGTTCCAAGTACTCGTCAGTGCGCGAATACCCTCTCACTATTCTGCGCAAGCTGCAGAACTGTTGCCACTGATACTCGCCTTTGAGAATCATGCAGATCAGGAAGTAAATGTGTACAGTGACTCTGCCTATGTGACCTCCACAGTACATGCAGGTCTAGCATGCTGGAAGAGGAGGGGCTACCTCCGAGCGGACGGCACGCCAGTGCAACACACAGCCTTACTGGACAGGTTGATAAAAGCACTAGAGCTCCCAGTGGGCATAGCGGTCGTGAAATGCGCCGCTCACACCAAGGGGACAGATTTCATGTCATGTGGAAACCATGAAGCGGACACGGAAGCCAAGCGCATGGCATCCAAAACTGAAACAATCATGGATGTGGAGGTAGCACGTACCCATGAGAGGATGATGGTAGCGCGAGCCACACGTGAGGCCTATAGTAACATGGGGCAGACTCAGCTAATGGAACTCCAAGGGGAGGCACCTCAGGAAGAGAAAAATGTGTGGAAGCGTCAAGGGTGTTCCTTTAACCCCTCTGACGGTTTGTGGAGGCAGGACAGCACTAGTAAACCGGTAATGCCTGTCGCCCTACTGAAGGTAGCATTGGAGCAGTTACACTAGGAAGGATACATATGACAAACCACGGAGCACCAGAAAGCACTGTTTACTGTTCGGACCGGCAGGGAGGAGTGTGAGGACTTTTCTGTATGCTGCTGCTGCCGCGCGGGCAAGAGGACGTCTTTGGCTGTAACACCGCTGTTGCCTGGAGTGAGCATCACTGGCTCCGCCCCCTGCCTGCTCCGACCTCTACTAATACCCATGGTGCAGCGCACCATGCACGTGCACCACAAAGCACCAGAAAGCACTGTTTACTGTTCGGACTGGCTGGGAGGAGTGTGAGGACTTTTCTGTATGCTGCTGCTGCCGCGCAGGCAAGAGGGCGTCTTTGGCTGTAACACTGCTGTTGCCTGGAGCGAGCGTCACTGGCTCCGCCCCCTACCTGCTCCGACCTCTACTAATACCCATGGTGCAGCGCACCATGCGCGCGCACCACAAAGCACCAGAAAGCACTGTTTACTGTTCGGACCGGCTGGGAGGAGTGTGAGGACTTTCCTGTATGCTGCTGCTGCCATGCGGGCAAGAGGACGTCTTTGGCTGTAACACCGCTGTTGCCTGAAGGTGAATATACAGCGCTCTGGAACTTAACTAAACTCCATTGGATTTGTTTAAATACATAGACTCACGGGCATCTATGTACGGACTCTTAGTCTGAACTACTGTATTAAGTACTGTGTAATTTAAGTACCTTACTATACTTTCTCTCCCTTGATTCGCAGCGAGCGTCACTGGCTCCGCCCCCTGCCTGCTCCGACCTCTACTAATACCCATGGTGCAGCGCACCATGCGCGCGCACCACGAAGCACCAGAAAGCACTGTTTACTGTTCACAGTGAGCGGTGAGCGGTGTGCGGTGCTGGTTTAACACTTTCTTGTCATTCATTACACCGAGTAGAATATGGTCGGTAATATTCTGTAGTGGAACAGAATACAGTGTTGGAGTTGTGGCTGGTAAGGACAAGTTGTGACCTAGTTAGCTTTGTTTTGCTTCTTTCAGAGATTTAACCGATTCATAACTTTTTTTTTTTTGGGTCATTGTGTATAAGTAGGTAAAAATGTGTACTGCAATCTGCCTTCTGTGATCTGAATATGGGGAAAAAGAAAGCTGTCTTTGCAATGAAAGACATTAGAGCTGATTTTTTCAATGCTGTTAGCACATGTCGTGCGAGTTTGGCGCGGGCCTCGGCTCTTCCTCTTCCAGTTCTTAGTGATGAGGAAGAAGCCTTGTTGCAATGCGCGCAGGACTGTTCTCTTAATTGTAAGATTACAGAGGATCTAATTGACCCCTCGCAATCCCTCTTTGCTGATGAGGAACTACCTTAATTTATTTCAGGGAGGTTTACTATCGCTGTGGGAGAGGTTGTACTGGAGGAACCTAACGTGATGAAAGAAAGCAGTTTTTGCTATGATAATTTTGCTGATACCTTATTTAGTCCATCTTTGGAGGCAAGGCATGCGTCAGATGTGGATGCTATACCTAAAAATCATCCGACCAACATGGGAATACGATCTGACCTTGCTGCAACATTGAGCATATTTAACAGACTACTGCTGTCGGAAATGAGAAAACAGACAGCAGTTTTGACCAATTTAACCACAGAGTTTTTGAAAATGCCTCAGTATATAACAGAATCTTTTGCTGAGGCATTGAGTAAAGAAACCCCCATTATTTTGGCCCATGTTCAGGGGCTGTTAAGGGATAATGTAAAAACTGTCCTGGACAAATCTGCTTCTTATGAAGAGATAATTACAATTCCATCTACACAAGCAGTTGGGGGTGGTTTACTCTCAGAAAGCCTAACTATTGAGTCACAGGCAGAGGCTTTTGATATTGGTAAAGAAAAAAATGGCTGCTCGAAGACTCCTAATAATGATGTCTTTGAGGTGCACATTTCTAAACGACAGAAATTGGCTAAACAAAATTAAAAAAAAAATAAAAAAAAAATAACAACAAGGCGGCAAAAAAAAAAATGTCACAAAAATTCATGAGAAAAGTGGATATGCAACAGTTAGCTTGTGAAGAGGGTGATATGCTCTCAGACCCTACATTGATTCAGACAAATAACTTGTGTGAAACAATCTGAAATTTCAGTTAACACTGGTTTGGGCAGTGTGGATTGGAGTAGCAACAATGATGTTGGGAGGACTGACACTTACTCTATTATTGATAACGATGTGAACGGGGAACGTGAGCTTCTTTACTCCAACGCGAACTATGAGACAACTGTTGGTGCTCATGGTACTGATGAAGAGGCAAAAGAGAAGATTTAAGGCATATTATTATAAAGGTGCTGGGTGAGAATCAGACCTCTATAAACAATTGTACCATGGGAAAAAATCTTTCTAGACTGCCAACAGGAGAGGTCCCGGTCTCATGTCAGGGGAATGTACCTAGAGGGCAGGGAAGAGCTGACCACAAAGTCAAATTTAATGAATACGAATCTGATATTGTGGGCTCTTTTTCTGATAACCCGGACACTGATTTAAGAGAACCTATGTTTCCTGAAATTCCGGCCTTGATTTTGAAAGTATTATTCATAGACACAGGATATATCTCACTAAATAGATCATACATTTTATCTCTATTGGCTACTATACCTGAGCTCAGTTTGATCACTTCTGCGGACATCACTTTGGTTGATTTTATTCACAGATTTAGATATGACTATGTAAGACTTGTCATTCCTTCTCCTTTGGTAAGGTCTTTGTTGCTAAAGGAGGCCGAATCATTTCAAAAACTAGGTTTTGATATCTATGAACACAAAATTCATGTGCCATTAAAACAGAAGCCAGGCTGCGTGAAGCAGAGCAACTAGAACCCAGCCAAGCTAATAAGTCTTCTAATGATGAATCGGAACTGAACAAACAGGAATGGAGGTGGTTGGCCTTGATTCTGAGGGAATCTATTGATTCACTCAGAAAACTTGGCAAACCTCTCTAGCTCCTGTGTGACTCTCAAACTGGTGAGCTGGAACTCACTGGGTTGTTTGAATCTTTTGAATAATGAAGAAGTTACGAACTATTAATCGCAATTTGACTTTGTTCTTCTTCAGGAGACATGGTCAAGGGAGCAGTTGTGCTGGGAAGGGTTTACTGTGGTCACCATTTGTGTACATGGTTCCAACAAGGATCACCCTAAGGGTGGTCTAATCATATCAGTCAAATAAGATAATCTTTTTCCCAAGATGGGGGAATGGTGTCTGGAACACCACTTTCTTGTGGCTGCATTTAAATCAGGAACAAATAAAGATTGTTTTTCTGTCCTCTTTATTAACATCTATTGGAACCCTAGCAAATTCACTGACCAGCAACCAGGAATAGAACAGACCAAATTGGGAGTAATAATTGAATCCTGGCGAGAGACAAACCCGGGAGGTCACATTGTTCTGGCTGGGGACATGAATGCCAACTGTCTTTGTGAACAGCTACTGGGTGATGAAATTTTGGCCAATGCTGAACAGCCTTCACGGGTGGGAGGTAACAGTATTTTACGTGGAAGGTTGTGGATGCACTTTGCGGAATCCTTGGGGTTAGAACTTCTCAGGGGGGATCATCATACTTGGAAAGCCAGAGGTTTTGAATCAACTATAGACTATGGGCCTCATTACATGGACGGCAGTAAGAGTTAACGGTCACCGTTAATGGTACCGGTGACCGTTAACCCTTACCGCCTGATTACGAGGTCCCTTTGCGGGTTGGACACTTTAACACAAAGGGACCAGGGAGCTAATTACGGTACTGCAATTTGCGGTGCCGTAATTAGCACCTTCCCCATTCCCATTATGCCCTATGGGGCAAAAATGGGAATGGGGAAGGGCAATGAGGGAAGGGGGAATTACCGCCCCGCCAACCTTGGAATAGGGGGTTAATTCCCCTTTCCTCCAAGGTGGTGCCGGTATTTTACCGGCATGGACCAAGGTGCTAAAAGCACCTTGGTCCACCGCCGTCCGTGTAATGAGGCCCTATATCTATGTTTCATCTGGCATTTTTAGGAGTGTATGTGACTTTGAGGTTCTGGACTCCTGCACTAGTGATCATTGTTTTCTCACCTTTTAAAATGGCAGTTCATTTTCAAATTCATGTTATTGATAAGTATACTCATGGGGTGACATTCAATCAGCAAGGGAACAGAATTAAATGGTGCCACAAAAAGAATGTTAAGTTTACTTCGACAATGATAAAGGATTACCTATCCATGTCTGAGCTCCATCGTGATGATTGTTATACATCCTTAAACTCCTCTGATTATATTAAAAATACCATTGATAAACTGGTTAGTCTGCCCAAGACGGGTAAGAAATTGATGACAATAGACACCATACGGATACATTAGTCTATGCACGTAAAATATTATACAGAAGAGAACTTAGACAATTAAAAAAAGAAAGTTTACTGCCATCTGAATACTACATGAGAAAAAACAAAATTAAACAATCTTATAAAAATTGGCACATTCAATATAGAGCTTCTCGAATGCAGCAGGACGGTGAGTTAATGTTGAAAGCTCTACGTGGATATGGATGTATCAATTTTTGGCATTTGATAAATGAAATTGAAAAACCTCAACAGGATATGGCCGTGAATGTTATTAATGAGGACGTATGGCTGGGTCATTTCTCCAAACTATACACAGTCAATGAGGTGACATGCAAATTGACAATTGCTGAAAGTCAGTCATGGTCTTTGAATGCTTCAGTTTATGATATTATAGATCTCATCAAGAAATAAAAAAACTCAGGAGCCACTGGACCGAATAATTTGTCTAATAAACTGCTAAATATGGACCCGGTAATATGGGGAAACATTCTGTCAACTTTGTATGCTAATATTTTAGAGACCAAGATTATTCCACTTTCATGGAAAGTATCCATAGTCATTCCGGTTTTTAAGAAGGGTTCACACAAGTGTCCCACTAGCGATAGGCCTATAGCAATTGCTGACCCAGAGTCAAAATATTCTGCTCTTTGGTTTTAAGAGAAGTGCAAGAATGGATTAAAGCCAAATCCATTCTTGATTCGAAACAAATAGGTTTAAAAAAAAATATTGGAACCGATTGCGGGGGTCTTGTATTGAAAACCTTAATAGCCAAATCTATGAAGCCGGGGGAGAGACCTCTATTTGTGGCCTCGATGGACCTTAGCTCTGCCTTCGATCTTGTAGATAGGCAACTTTTGTGGCTAAAGTTAAAAGAACTTGGTATTCCAGCTCATTTACTCCAGATTATTATTGCCCTGTACACAGACACTAGTTTGAAGGTTTGCTTAACGACAGAGGGTTTACTTTCTGAGGCAATCATTATTCCGAACGGGCTAAGACAAGGTTACATGCTGGCCCCTACGGTTTTCAACCTTTATGTATGTGGTGCTCAAAACGCCCTTGGTAGTAAAGGTATGGTGTGTCCCAAACTGAATAATGTGTGCATAGCTTGGATGGCATACGCTGACAATTTTCTTCTTTTGGATAAAATCATAATTGTACTACAAAGTCTACTTAGAGCCTTTGAAATATTTATTTATAACTTAAAATTAATCCAGTAAACACGGTTATTGTCCAGTTTGGTAAGAACAATAAAAAAGAGAGTGCTTTTGCTTGGACCTGTGAAGGAAAGAGGATTAAGGCACAACCATCTTTTAAGTACCTGAGATTTTACTTTTTAGCCAGGATTCCACTAATCTGATAAAAAGTCAGTTGACTTTGAAATCAGAAATAGCCATTAGACAGCTGAGGGCTATTGATAACAAATTTGGAAAATGTTCTATGGTCCTGTTGAGGGAATTCTATAACAAAAAGATTATACCACGTGTAATCTATGGAATTGAACTATTCTCTAATGATCTACATGCACATCTAACCAGTATTGAAGGAAAAATCTGGAGAGCTGTGCTGTGGTTTTTGCCCAAATGCATACCATTGGCCCTAATAAGATATGAATTGGGTTTGCACTCACTTTCTTGCTATGAAACTTGGAAGAGACTATGCCTCTGGAAAAAATGTAAAACATTGATGGATGAAACCTTGTATGCATGTGCTTATCAAGAACCTTTGAATCCTTTCATGTATGTGTTAATAGGTGAAAGTGAGAATTGTTTGAAAGATCTAGGTCTATCTATGATCTCATTATGTAATAAGCCGGGAAAAGTGAAGATCAGTTTAATGGACTTTGATTGGCAAAGAATGAAAGGTAAAATCTTAGATACAAAACTGTATAAATGTGCTTGTTCTACTTGGAAATGGCAACCTGTCATGGAAGGCTACTTAATCAAATATCCGTGTAAGCGGTTGCATAATGATTTTATGCGCTTTCGCTTTAATGTTTTACCCACTAATCAAATAAAATGTATTAGAAATCGCGCCTCAGAAGGAGGTCCATGGTGCAGATTTTGTAAAATTTCTGGTGTTGTGGAAACTTTGCAACATATTTTATTGGTTTGCCCCCATTTGAAGACTCAAAGATTAGAGTATTTTGCGAAATTTGTAGTCTCAACTAATGAAGTGAATAGAGAATTTATATGGTACAGAATGCTACATGATAATTGTACAAGTTTAAAAATCTGTGTAACAACCTTTTTAAGAAATGTCTGTGACTTGAGTTAATGAGGGTAAAACTTTTTTTTTAGTTTTTTAGACTTTGTGGATCTGAAAATTTTGATATATGATTTGCAATCTCTGGATTGATCAGTTAAAATAGTTTGGTATTTTTATTCTTGTATTTCTTTTAATTTGTTTCTGTAAAATCAATGTTTCATATTTTTGTGATTTTGTAAAGGTTTGTAAATAAACCAAAACAATAAAGGAAAAAAAAAAAATACATATGACAAAGGAAAATCTTGCTGCAACGCTCGCAGAAGACTGGTTCACACCGAATTTAGCAGAGTATGTTGCATTTTTCATTGTGAACTGCATTATCTGCCAACAGTTCACCGCTGGGCACACATTAAAAGAAGTGAGAGGAGTTATCCCCCGGCCGAATGGGCCATTCCAGCACTTGCATATCGACTATGTCGACATGATTCAAGTGTGCAATGGGTACAGGTATTTAATTGTAGTGGTGTGTCCATTCTCTAGATGGATAGAAGCAGGTCCCTGTACACATCCAGACGCTACCTGTGCTGCCAAATTCCTAGTGAGGGAAGTGTTCCCTAGATGGGGGGTGTGCGAGGTAATGAGGTCAGATAATGGGGCCCACTTTGTAAATTCAGTGTTCGAACAGATTAGCTTGTTGCTTGGTATAAAGCACAAATTCTCGTCGGAATATCATCCTGAGGGGAATGGCATATGTGAACGGATCAACGGTTTGCTTAAAGAGAGGATAGACAAGTTGAAGCTCACATTAAGAAAGGGATGGCTGCACTGTCTACCACTGGCATTCGATGCACTTCGGAACCAACCCGGCTCCGACCATCATCTTACGCCGCATGAGATAGTTACAGGCAGAAGGATGAGGACCCCTCTTACGACCCGAGATAGAGCTAGATGTGATGCCCAGCCAAATAGAGAGGTTCTGGGAACAGAGATGCAGGAGTACCTTAACTGTATGACATCCAGCGCCTCTGTCATTTCAGGCCAACTGCAGCAACGGCAAAAAGGGGACAGCACAGTACAAAACACATCACGAAGTGCTGAAGCAGACACCACGCAAGGTATACATGCGCCCCTCATCTTCCCTGGCAACAGAGTACTCATAAGGAACTTTACCAGGAAGAGGTGGGACGAGCCAAGATTTAATGGCCCTTTCATCGTAGAGGACTGCACCCCGTCCGCCGTCAAGCTCTAAGACAGAAGGGCATGGATCTTCATAAATGACATTAAACCGTATATAGGGGAGAGCCCTCCTGCTGCATCCAACTGCGAAGAAACCAAAGACAACGGGGAAGGACCTCAGCACGTGCAGACAAGATCTATGGTGAGGGAGAAGGATGCATGAGCAGAAAAGACAAGACAAGAGAGCTCTTTGTGAAAATTTTGGCTTTACACTGAACATTTCCTCTAAGCACTAAAGGGGATAAGGACATAACGAACACTCTGTGCATCCCAGTTGCAGGGTAAAGAGAAGCACATCAAAAGCCACAACAATGTTGATAAAATAAACTTTTGAAAGCACGTCATGCCCAAGTAGTACAAAGAATCAAGACTCTGATAGACTGTAAACAAAATATTCTCTGAGAGTGTAACACGGTATCCTGATGCGACCAGTATTGAGACTTTGTTCACAGAATTTATGGTACATTCCAGCAGAAGTCTCAAGTGGGATGTACTCACCTATTTCCAACTCGTGGTTTTATCCTATCCATCATTCATAGGGAGAGAAGCCGGTGTCACAGACTTTATTCAATATCCAGCCAACAAAAAAGTGATCAGGCGACTGCTGACTGTCATCACGGAAGCCTTCAATGAACTACCCGAGCACAGCGATGGGGACACAAATGCTTTCACCACCAATAGACATTGATGAACTCACGTTTAATTTGTTCTTCCAAATAATCGAGAAATGCCCAGGGCTCGTCAGGGGAACAACTGATACACGCACTTATATCAGAGACCCAAGAAACCTAGCTCAACCGAGCCAGCTGTGGACTAAATTAAATCATTTGGTGGTAATCCACGCAACAGGAAGGTGCAAAGACTGTGCGAATCAAATGAAAAGCTTGTGATCAGGACACAGCCAAACAGGGCAAATGTCCCTATCACCTGAGGACACCTGGCTGGCACAGAACGTCCTGTTTAGATTAGTCACAGACTATCCAGATATGGTAGGAAGGCCTGCAGATGTTGACGTCATCCCCTTCCTTAGAGAGACGGCCAACGCCCCACACATGGGCACACTTCTCCACGGTATAATGCTCCAAGTGGAGCTGTCCAACTTACAGCGAGAATTCCTAAGGAGATTCCAGTGAGACTTTCCGCCGGGGACAGATCAAGGAGACAAAGACACAGTTCTTCATTCTTCCACCGGGGACAGATCGAGAAGAGCAGAAACGATATTTACGACATTTTGTTCCTAGTTTATTTTTATTTTTTCTTCTATTTTTCTTATTATCCTTTTCATCATCTTTCCGCCGTGGAGCAGATTGTGGAGAGAGACAATGTTCTTCAACTTGTCGCAGAGAGACCGAGCGAAAGGAGTGGACCCAAGAACTTCACCATCTTATTTTCCTTCTTCTTCATTTTTCTCATTTTCCTATTTTTTCATATGTTCATTTTTATTTTTGTTTTCATTTTTACAATGTTTTATTTTTGTGTGATTTACAGCAATTCCATCTGTTCAGCCCTTCGCATTGAACAGATTCCAGCATGTCCTCAGGGCCAAGGCAAATTAGAGGAGTGCACTGGGATTTTGTCTATAATAGAGATGCAGAATGAGTGTGATGTGTTAAAGATGTTAGTCTAACCTTTTTCCATAGTTAGGTTAAAGGAACTGTAATGCATAACCAGAGCCTACTGTCACCACCCACGAGAGGGGGGACTCTTGAAAAGCACTTGTCACTTTAGTATTTGCTGAACTTTTGAGCAATGAGATCGGAATAAGAAAAGAAATAAATCACTGACTATGGACTTGGTCGTCATGGGGGCCCAGAACAGTAACTTAGTTTTACCCCAGACAGAGGGGCGCCCCCGCTTCCCAGGAAGAAAATGCTGCCAGCTGTCTCTCAAAACGATCATGTGTATATGCATAGTGATTATTGTTGTTTTTCTGTCCCTAACTATCAGAACTGCATTTTTTATTGGTGCCCGAAGTGTCCCAATGTTGGTACACCCATCAGATAATGAACGTCTGGGTCCCACCACAGCACCCAGACCCTATATAGTCATTCCAGTCCCAAGAAAACCTGATGATAAAAGTAACAAACTTAAATTACATGTAATTAGCAGTCATTTAGACACATTTGAGGTAACAAATGAAGAGAAAAGCTGGAGACAGGGTCAGCACGGAATGAATGAAAACACTGCACTGACCACTGCACACACCCACACACAGGTTGCACACAGACAAGGGCAAGTGTCAATGGCTACAGAGCCTCCAACGAAGGCAGCAGAGAGGGGGAGACTGCCTGCCGAACAATCAGTTCCAGAAAACAGTAGAAGTACCCAAGAGGAGCCAAGTGAAACACTAGAGAGAGAGGGCATAGCAAAATCCCTCAAAATAACAGAAGTAGCCACAAAGGAATTCACAGAGAAAACACAAATGCTGATAGACTATTTGTTCCCCTTCATAGTCAGAGCAAAGAAACTGCACGAGGAGCTGAAAGACAGGACTATAGAGGTTATAACAGCAAGCACACCTGCTCCAACGCAAGGAATAAGCCTCAGGCCTGCA
Source organism: Ambystoma mexicanum (assembly GCF_040938575.1). Lineage (NCBI taxonomy): Eukaryota > Metazoa > Chordata > Amphibia > Caudata > Ambystomatidae > Ambystoma > Ambystoma mexicanum. The sequence continues at coordinate 589,799,955 of NC_090921.1, forward strand.
ACACGACCACGTGATGGGAGGTTGGGGAGCCAATTGCTGTTAGAGGAAGTCTATGACAAAATGCAAAAGGGAAGGAAAGGAAACACAAAACCTTCTCCTTCCACAGCGATGCAGTCGAGGCAGGCTGCTCCACTGAGACACCCAGAGAGGAAAAGCAGCACAGACGCATTTAGAGACATGGTCATAGCAAACTACAGAAGAATGCTGAGAATCAAGAGAAGCCCGCACAAAGATAACAATGAACTTAATGATTATCTGGACAGCACAGCCCATCTCGGAAACAACATATGGTACCAGCACATGAATGAAGTAGGGCGAAGGCAGTCAGAAGGAGAATGCTTTGTCTGTGCTCTGCTACCATACAGCATGGGAAAATCCAAGATCTTTGTGGCTGTAGAAATTGATGTCCCTACAGCACACTGTATGTCACACGTAGCAATGTGTAACACCAGAGGACAATTTATGGGACGAGACTCTTCTCTGATATGGGCCACCGAAAAGGACTACTCAGACGAAGATGGCTACGTCCAGGACATTAGAACAAGAAACAGGGCGCACACCAGGAATCACGTGATCCAATACGACAATCCTGACATCAAAGGATCAGGGACACGATGGGTGACAAACCTGAGACTGAACATTCACGGAAAAACTGCAAAAGCGGCACACATCTGGAAGAACAGAGGCCAAATGCAGATCTGGGGAACAGTGATTTCCCCAAATGGATGGGAAGAAGGAGTAGTGATCTGCCGAGCTTGGATGGTCCTTGGAGCCTGCAAAGAAGCAATAGAAAACTCTCAAAAACGGTGCAAACCCCTATGGCCAAAGCTAGTAAAGTTACTAACATGGGTCGAAGATAGAGGGGGACCACTGCAGATAGTGCCACTGGAATGACACAAGGAACCGCAGTTATTATGGACCATTACTGGGCGTGTGGATCCAAGGCATACATAAGGCTGCAGAAAAACTGGGGAGGTATATGCACAGTAGTGAACGCCCATGTTTCCGCGCTAGTGATCCCCAAGAATGACCTGAAGTTGGACAGTTTCCTGAAAGCAGATGCTCATCTAAGAAGAAGGAGATCTGTGGAACTGGTATCCAGGACGAAGAGGGAAAATTACTTTTCTCCCAAATCAGAAGAGGCATTCCATGCAATCCCGTATTAACAAAGGCTGTTCAGCCTCACCTCAACAGTATTCACAACACTACTCCTGCCCCACATCCAAGTTGGAGTGAATGCTAAATTGTTGCAGATAACCAGATGGGAGTTATTGCAGACCATCAATACCACTATAAAAGGATTCAACGCGATCAAAGAAGAGCTGAGAGCAATCAGACTGATGCCCCTTCAAAACTGATATGTGCTGGACATGATTACTGCAATGGATGGAGGTGTTCGTGAAAAAATCGGAGAATCATGTTGCACATGTGTACCATCACACGATGAAGAAAACGGAATCCTAACAGAGGCCATAAGCATGTTGACAAACCTGAAAAACCAGATGATCAATGAAAGTGATGAAGCGGACGATGACAGCTGGTTTGGAGACCTATTCTCGTGTGTCCCACAATGGATGGCCGATATATTCAAGTTTCTGGGAGCTCCACTAGCGATGGTATTGCTAGGATTCTGTGTTATCAAGATAATCATTACACAGTGCCACAAAACTGCAAAGAAAGCCGTAGGGATGAAAATAATGGTTGATGTCGAGCCAGGGTGGAAGCCCAGAGACCTGACTGATGAAGAAATAAGAGACTTTGTGAAGGCCAGCAAATTTGCGCCAGAAGGAACAAGGTTCACATACCCTAAGAAATGAAGAAGGTATGAAGGAAAATAAATCTACTGCAGCCCAAATGGACAATGCCAGCTAATGACATGGAACAAAGATGAACATGTGAAAACAGCAGGGAGTTTGAAAGGAGTGATAAAAATATGGACTCCAAAGGCTCACACATTCACACCATCATGTACAAACCCTGAAGACGATGAACATGACACCGAAGAATCAAAAGAAATACATGCAAAAGAGGCTGCAGAAGTGGTCGATGAACCGACCAGAGGGGGGAGTGTAGAGGAGGTCCCAGACATGGCCTGTACCCCTTCCCCTCATTTCGAGGTACCAGGAGCGTGCTCGCCAAGGTATGTGATGTATGAGGAGCAAATGAACCAACAAAGAGCTGCAGTGGGACTCTGCCCAATATACATCAGAAGATCTATGCCTGTTGAAGCGCCCATAACCAGACAACCCGGGGCAGCACGGTACCCTATCAGAGAGCCGTACCAGCCACTGATACGAAACAAAGAGTACCTACAGACGGTCCATGAAGAGACCCAAAGAGCCCTAATGGAAGGCCAGTGGAAATGATTCAAGGGCCTGAACAGACTCGTGAATGAACAAAATCAGCTATCGAAGATAGCACGCCAGTGCGAGCAACTACGAAAATAAATATATTGGACACAGAGAAGAGACGATGTTAAAACGTGAGGAAACGTTGCTACGAGACAAGATGGAAGCAATCGACCTGTTAAACGTGTGTAAATAGGCTTGAAACGCAAGAGCTTGCAATGCTTAGTAGAAGATAGAGCGGCAAGCTCCAACCATATATCTACCTCAATAAGGCACATTATACAAGTGCGACTCCATTTTGTAAAAGCAGAAATATACCAAGGCGGCCAAGGCCTAACTGGTCGGGTTTCATATCCAAGCCCAAGCCAGGGGACAGAGCGGAATCGAAACTCAACAAAGAGCGGCTCATGCCTAGGAAGTTGAGGTCAACCAGAGAAAGGGAGGAGGGCATCAGCTAACAAGACTCAAACTTCAGAGCATACCAGCCTGCCTCATGAAGGTCAAGATAAGGGGGGCCCATGCATGTGGCGAGGCTGAAACAGAATTAAATGCACTAAAAGCTGGAAACTGAAGCAGATTCATGGTGAACTAACATGTGACCAGCCAGGTGCGGAGAAGTACCACCGCCTGATGTCATCCAGGACCGAGGATGCCATAACTTTTCCCGATAAGAGACTACAGTTTCGAGGCCATCCTTAGCCAACTAATTGACACATTGCCCTAAAACACTGATTGATGGAAGGGAGGCAGGGTGAAACTTGGGACACCAGGCACATGGGTGTCCTTCTGCATGCCTCTAATTAAAATGGGGATTTATGTCTAGGGGCGTAACTTGCCCAATCACAATGGACCATGTAATCTAGGGTCCTATAGATACTGTAACCAATAGGACGTCATAGTTATAGTGATGTCCATCACACGTGATGTATAGGGATGGGCGTAGATGTCCCTCTACATCCTACACACCCTACAAATACTTCTCTATTCACAGACACAACGGACTACACCACATTTGGTGCTCATCCTGAAGAAGGCCAATACCATCCAGGCAACAATTCTGCCTTCCTGGCCGAAACACACCCGTGTCGATCCTCAGTGACACAACTGCAAATACCCTTTTTCGTGTATGTCTTGTAGATTATGTTGTGTACACCCCGTGTTTATGGTACCCTGGACCACCCTATGTCCCGGGTGCACTATTGTATAAGTACATGTTCCTCTAACTGTTGTATACCACTGTGCCTTTAGGTGGAACTCTGTACCTCAACACAAAAGAGGTAAATACTCAATCTGTATTTCCACCAAATTCAATCACTATTGTCTGTTTCTTTTGAGCCTTTCGTGCTTATCGAAAGCTATGTAAACTAATTGAAGTATAACACTTGTGGTTTTCTAAAATAAACTCTTCTGTTCAGAACCATAGCCTGCTGATTTGTAGGATCTCACATCCTGATTATTTTTGATTATTATATTTGTTCCAACAGCAGGAGTCACTCCCAATGTGCCCTAACAGTGGGTAGGGAACAGAGCTTGCCTATGCCTAGCACACTCAGTCTACACCTCACTGGTGGAGGTCTCTGAAAAGTCAACACTCCCAACAAAGATCCAATGTATCCTTCCTTAGGTATTTGTTCCATAGGACTCCACAGGGATGGGGAAGTGGAAACACTGACCATGTGGTAATGGTCAGATTGGCGGGTGTAACACCCTACTGCCACAGAACTTGTAGTTAGCCGGTCCGGAAAATGGTGCCGGTACGGTTTTACCAGCACCGTTATATCGGACCGGCTAACTTGTAATGAGGCCCACTCATTTTCTTATTGTATAAGTGCCTAACAAGCAAACAAGAAATAGATAAATGCATCCACTGTGCCTCAGTTACTTGGCTATCACAGCAGCTGTCAAGAGGGCACCTGTGCCCAAAACCTGCTCTGTCCCACAGCAGAGCAGAGGCTGCATATTAGTCTACTGATTCAGTCAGGCACAGGTGGGTACTATGCTTTTGCCATGGAGTCCGTGGAGAAGGGGATCTGGGCAGCCGATGGCCTTCTCTAAGAGAGGATCCCCAGCATCATGTTATGTTTACACCATTGCCAGATGGCAATCCTTCACAGTCCAGTAGTAGAATGCAGAATGCAGTAGGCTGGGACAGTGTCTGGAAATGGATTTGGTTGCTCTGATGCATGTGGAAGGGAGCAGACCTGGTTCATGGGCAGAAGAGGAAAGACACAGGCTAAGAATGTGCCCATAATATTTAAACCCTCTCCTGCGGAAGTTCAGACGAGCCCTGATCAATCCAAACATTATGATGGATCAATAGGTGCTGTCACATACTGAAGGGTGGCAGTGAGGGGACTAGGACTTTGGCTTTCTTGTGGTAAGATGGTTGATGCCCTAGTGCTGGGGGAGGCACTAAATGGCATTCCCAATGCTTGCCCCTGAAGGCAGGTTGTTCACTTTCCTTGTTATCCTTGAAGACAGTGCTTTGGGGTGACCTCCTGGTGCCCCAATGTAATATAGTGTGTCTCTACTTGTGAACAGGGAACTAAAGACTGCAATGCTCTCAACCAGAACCAAATTAATAAACAAGCACAAACTAAGAAGGGGGAAGGGAGCGAAACTAACCCTTCTTGCACCACATGTTCACAAGGCGTTAACCTTACATTGATGGCTTGGCGAGAAGCTGGACAACCCTCAACTCCCCTCCCCCACGCCCCCACACACAAACCTTTCCCAAAGCAGCGAGGAAAGTGAGTAAGAGAGTTTTCTTTTAAACCTGCTCCCTCGAGAATAACCTTTGAATATGATAACATCGAACAAACTCCTCGAATGAGGAAGTGAAAGTTTCCAAAGAAACGTTGGGTCAAAAGTTGTATAATCATCCCTTGTGTCATTTGCGACGACATGAGAAATGTTATTTCTGCAGAAGGCAAGGTGGTGTACGGGGTCTCTTGCGGCTTCCTGTCTGGATCTTTAGCATAGTCGCGCTCTGGAACTGCGTACTCACCATAGCCAAAGTATTCCATCAGAAGAATCAGGCAGATTGGTAACGCTGCCAAAACTTTGTTGCACTGTTAAGTTTTCTGAAATATTTTTTCTGGGAAATCATAAATTGCACCAACCGTGATCACATCCTTGACTATTGTGATATGTTAATAGCAAATCCCCCAAAATTGGGCTCAATATGTTTGAAAAGTATACCTAACCAGAAAGCGAAAGGCTCCTCAATGGGAGTGATTCTCACACCCTAGAACACAGCGTCACTTTAAGGGAGTCTTGATTGCCCCATTTAGAGTTAAACATCATTTAGGTGTCGCCATTTGTACCAGCTTTGCCCCCGGTAGAGTGTGTTACCCCTGGGCTTGCCCGTGGAACCCCTGGGTCGGGAATGCAGGGTCAGCGCCAGGAACAGAAGGCAAACAGATTGCTAATGGAGCCGCGTTTACTTACTGCGGTTACCAGCCCTTGTCCCAAAACCCTCGCCTCTCAGGAACTTCATAATAGCTGCTACGCGCTGGGAAGTCCTCTTTCCACTCTTTCTGTGTCAGCAGGGGTTGATGCTGGTTATGTGGTAAGAGAAGGTTGCCCCGTGAGAAGTAGCAGAAGCGCGTTTCGTTAAGGCATTTAGCTAGTTCAATTGGCATCGGAAGAACCAGAGTCAATGGCACCGGAAGAGCCAGGGCCACTGGCACAAGGCGTTTTAAAGTTATATGTAGCAGGAGTTGAGGTCGTGATGGCCCAGCTGAGGGGCAACACCTGCCCATTTCAGGCTGTACCGTGCTCTGATTGGGATATAAGACACTGATTGACAGACAACATTTCTGAGAAATCAATTAAGCACAGACCTAGCTGACTAGGTTCAGTGGAGGACCCACTGTACACCATATTATTTGTACTCCACTAAATTCTTGCATGATATTGTACTTGTCATTTGTACCACGCTTTTTACCAAATAAATAAATAAATACATAAAATGTAATTGTGAAGTCTTACAAATATAGCCGCAAGCTGGAGGATCTGGTTTCCCATAAAGAATGCCATAAGCCAATGTCAACATTGATGATCTATCCTTAAGGAGGGTATGCTGATGGAGGGTTCCTCCTACACTAATTCTTCTCCCATGTCTCCCTAGATGACCTGTAGCTCCACCCATGTTTAGCCAAAATAAAACTCATTCCCCATATTTTCTAGGACTGGATTTGGAGTGTTAAATTACCCCTCTCAAATTCATTGCGGCATGGACTAACGCATCTCCAGCCTCAAACTTTAGTTTGATAAACCTTTTTAAATGGGCTCTTAAGAGAGTACACTTTGGTGCTGTACGGTTTGTCCTTTAAAACAGTTGGCATTTTTGTTTGTAGTCTCGTATAATGCCTGGGCCTCAAGTCTCCTGCCATCAAATGCAGTCAGGTACTTTGTCTAGCAAGACACCCTTTCTAGATTAACTCACACAAAATAACTTTCACCACCTAGCCAAAAATGAGACATTTTTTCCTCAAGTGTTTCTTTGCACACCAAAAATACCCTGCATCAGGATAGCAGTAAAATCTATTTTTCAGATAGAATATTCTAGTACACTTGCTTGGAGTTTCTTACATGTTTACAGAAATGTAGGCAAACGTTCAACTCTTCACTTTTTGACAGGTCTGACTTTATTGTATCCCCCACCCCCTTTCAGCTTGGTCATATCTGACTTTGTATCACTATTTGATTCTTACAACGTTGCAGAGTCACAAAGATGTCTGGTGAGAATGAGATGTGTACTTGGACATAATGGAGAACAGCCAGGGTTTGTGCAGGATTGATCTAATCTATGTGGAATTAGTCTTTATTTCGATATTTCTTATCCCCACACCTCTGACTGAGGTGAGCCATCACTAGCAGACATATCATAACGATGGCCACTTGTGCTTCTTGATGCAGTGATTTTTGGGGCACTATAAGAGTCATACAATTTTAATTGTATATCAGACCCATTTACTGCTGTGCTAAAAAGTAGATGCAAGACATCCGTTTAATCTTGATCTGCTGGTTGCACTGATCGCCATATATTGTCACTAACCATCGATATTTCTTTTTCAAAACAGCTTTTGGTCCAGCGGATGTCTTGTATCTACCTTTCCAGTACACGACAGTAAATGGGTTGAGTACTGTGTGACAGTTTATTAGGCTTGGTAGTATGCTCCATGGGTGATGCCCTAGTACATGTTGGCATCTGGAGCTCTGAAATTAACTTTGCCAAAATAGACTTTGAGTCTCAAACTGCAGTATTTGATTACCTAGTAGTACATCGAGGTAGTGTAGGAGAAATGTGTATGTGAGTCTATGTTCAGCTTTCAGAGGGAATTGACCAGCCAGTTAATGAAAAAACTGTAGTAGATTTGTGAAATTTGTTTCGCAGATGCTTAAGGTGTATCTCTGGAATGAACCCTGTGAGCCTTTCACTTTGCGTAAATGGTTCAGACCAATTTGTCTGGTGAGTCCTTATGGAAGACTGCACTAGTGGCACAGTTCTATAATCAGCCATCAGCACTAGAACACCTACAGAGCTCGCTAGAATAGAACGGCAAGCGCATCGCACCAACTAAAACCCAACCCACAACACTCACTCCATCAGAATTAGAACACTTACAGAGCACGTTAGAACAGTACAGGGAGAGCCTCACACAAACCTAATACCCTGCCAGGCACAACCCCTTCATCCATCCTGATGAGATTGGGAGGATTAGCGAGTGCCACACTCGGACAGAGTTCTGAATGTTAGCATGTTAAACTTCATATAACCCACTAACAAAAAACTCAGCATCTCTGCAGACTTATCTCAATCAAAAATCTCACACAACCATCTCTCGCAAAACAACCCGCATGCACTTCACAACACCACAACAACACATAAGCCGCACCAACGGCACACGAGGACTGACATTGATCCGATACCCGCACCAAAGCTCAGCACCCGGTGTATACCGAGTTGAAGCTGCCAACAGAACACCACTCCTCTCACTATCCTACTCCCGCTTCACCTACTAACACATCCCACCTTCTTGTTTACAGATCCGCCAGAGCGCCAGGGGACCAACTCCGTTGGTGACGGTGCGCGGTACAAATACCTTTAACATTTGACATTTAACATTATTGTAGTCTCGATGCGCTGTCAGTGGAAACGCTCTCGGAGCACCAAAGTTCAAAGTGTTGAAGATCATAGAGTACTATTAGGATGCGTGTGAGCATTTGGTCAAAAAAAGCTCAGCAGGACTGGCCATGCTCCGGTAGTGAAGCATAGACATGGCTATACCTTGTATAGCCATGTCCAATGCAATCATCAATATTATATAAAACACCTTCATATACTGCATTAATATATCCAAATAGATATTACATCATAGTAACAGGCAAATATAAGTGTACGACCATTTCATCATCAATAATTCAAGTGAACCAATACCTACTGACCTCAGTATCACTACACCTGACATGTTTAAAAACTAAGAATTGTCTCCAACTATCTTAAAAAACTCAGCAAGTTTGGGCGCAGGTGCAGCAATGCTGGTAAGGAATTCCAAGGCACTGGGGCCCAATGAGGAAATCCTTTTTTTTGTCTCCTTTTTCACTTTCGGGATCTGAAGCCTCAATATATTACTAGAAAGAACGAGTAAGGGTAGATTGTGTCAGTTTACGCTGGGGTAGTAATTCTATAAGGATCGAGCCAGCTGCGTGGTGAGTGGTGTGTTGCGTACCCTTACGCCACTGTATATAGAGTACAAAGAAGCCACTTCCACTTTCTCGCACTTGGCCAGTGCAGTTACATTAAACCTTTTGGTAAAATGTTCGTAGAATGAATATTTCAAAATCTTGACGAGATGTCTGAGTTTTAATCTCTGGTAGCATCTCTTGCAAAGAAACAACCAACATGTGTTTCGACAATGAGTCTTTCTCAAGGCTGTGTTCCGTTTCTTGTCCTTGATGGGCTATCTCGATTAGTTCATTAGAGTTGTTGACAGTTTATAATTTCTTAAAAGACAGAAGTTGTCACCCTCATTATCAGAAAAGAGATGTCATTAAAGATTCACCCCAGGATGCGGTCTGCATGCTTACAGCATCCTGAGGTGAACCCTGCTTCATTACGTAGTCCTTACATAGTGAAGTGGTTCTACCCCCTTGGGCAGCCTACCATATCTTAGTGCATATCTTTTATTGTTTTTACCCCCATATCCGTCCACCCTTTCCCTCTTCCTGATTTACCTCCCATCATCCCTCTGTCCAACTTCCTAATATAGAATTGCTGTTCACAACAGTACCGAGGTTGTCTGCCAAAAACCAGTTCCAGATGACAAACTTCTGAATACATTTTTATTTTCATGTGCGAAAAACAACACCAATGTACTCAATTATTAAGCATCAGGACACATACTTGCAAGTCAGCTGAGAGAGAACCCCCAGCTGCAACTTGTAATCCAATATACATGTTGATGGAGTAGTCCAAGTGGCTTTGTTGCAAATGTCCACCATACACACTATATAGGTATCTGCCGATGGGTCTGCTGTTGTGTCCCCTGCTCGGAGAGCCAGCGGGGAGATATGTTCGAGCTAGGCTGTACACGGGGCCTAGTATCGCTCAGCTCCGGCAGCACGTAAGGAGATGCGACACAACGTTTGCTCGTCGGGCCCGGAACTGCCGGGTGTTTCCGGCAGGGCGGGTGCTTTATTCAAAGCGTCTCACATCACTGCGTTTGCGGGATGTGAGGTGGATATAACATTCCTCCTTTATCCCAATTAGCAAAAAACTTAATACAAACATTTTACTACTGTACATTGGTTCCCTGTGTATCTAGTCCGACACAGGTAACTGCCTCCTCCTTACATGTAGAACACAAATAGTCCTTTCTCTTTTCACCACTCATAGGGGGTCATTACGACCCTGGAGGTAACCATGCCGCTATTTGCGGCATGGCTACCCCCATTCCGGGTCCGGATTCTTGCAATGGGGAAATACCGGGCCATTCCGACTAGGGCTGTGCCAAATAGCATATTTAGTATTTGGCCGAATACCGAATAGTTTGTCAACTATTCGGCCGAAGCTGAATATGAAGCCGAATAGTTCCTTTATTTAATAAATCATGTTCCAAACTTGAAAAAACACACTTATTAAAAAAACAAATAACAAACCATTTTAAATGCATTACATGCTTTTATTTCTCTTCATTGTAATTAATGTAGCATCTTTATTTAAAGCATACAAGCCAGAAAAAAACAGATTTAACCAACATGAAGGGTACAAATGTACAGAAGATTGTTGCTTATTCAAAACTAGTGCCAGTTAAAGTAGGAGGCTTCACAAATGCAAAAGGACTAGTTGCAGTGAACAAAATGGATATCGAAATTTGCAACTGCCTTTGTGATTCAGATGCATTGAATTCTCTATCCAGGTGCAAAGTCAATGCAGTCGAGTTTCTAAAGTTCTTTGCAGCTCACATCGAAATTTATAAAATGGTTCATGTCGGCTCATGCAGGACACAAGTTAAGAGGAAATCTGAAATGGGAGAACTCCATCTCACAGCTATTACCCCACCCAGAGAAATGCTGCTCACTTTTCACTTATCCTCGGCACTCGTTTGCGCCAATACACAAACATATGCAACTTATTTTTTATTTTTTTATTTGGTTGGTTCAAATGATAAACCTTTCAAATATATACATATAAATCTTTACATATTCACTTATTACATATTTACAAATCGCAAATCAGATGGAGCAGGAATAATTAAAAAAGAACACGTTAAAATAAAGAAAAAGAAAAATTAAGAGACTATGGGCCTCATTACGAGGTTGGCGGAATGGGTTTACCGGCACTGGTTGTGGTGCCGGTAAACCCATTCTGCCCTATTACGAGGTTCCCTTGCGGGACCCACACAGAACGTCTGGTCAGACCAGACTTTCTTAGCGGGTCTCGCAAGGGGACCAACGAGCTAATAACGGGCCTTTGGGGGCTGAAATGGGAATGGGGATTGGTTTTGTGAATGAGGAATTACCGGGTTCTCCAAGGTTGGAAAGACCCGGTAATTCCACATTCACAGAAGCCGGACCCGGCCACGATTTTGGAGGCAGTCATGGCGCTAATAGGACCATGGCTACCTCCAAACTTGTAATGAGGCCCTATATATCAAACTTAATATTAATCCCTTTTACAACTCACAGAATAATTTACTGATATTCCCACTCCTCACTGTGAGAAAATTGTATCTAAATATTGTACAGTAGCAACTCTGACTGCCAGTTTCTTGCTGCTAAACAGCCAATGCCACGCTTCAGAAGAGTCCATTGGGTTGTGTGAGGAAACCAAAGAATTGTTGACGCTTGTAATTCAGCTTAGGGAATACCACTAAACAATGATGAAGTGTTTCCTTTTGCGAGACAACTCTGCAGAATCGACAGTGATTTTGATCTTTGGGAATGTGTTTTCTTCTGGCTAACACCTCTTTGGTGTGCCACAAATTTAATCTAAATTGCAGATATTGCTTGCGTATATAGGGCGATGGACATTTATTTTAAACAGTCTGCCATCGTCCCATATTTTTAATGTCCAAATGAGAGGGCGTCAAAGTCCTTATAGGTACTACAGCCAGTTCTAGTAGTGATCCAATCATATTGGTACATTTTTATTTTAGCTCGAACTGGATTCTGCAGAAGGGTCTCTAGGGATACTGATGCATCCGCCAATGCATATAAAATACACTGGCCCCCCGCTTTCGAAAATGTGTCTTTTGCTGCCAATAAATGGTGGGCTGTTACACCCAATATGTTCAAAGAAGATAGTCCCAATAAACACTTTCTAAGCATCATACTCATTTTCCATAACACCTGAGAACATAGGGAAAACAAACCCAATTCGAATCGAATTATAGGCAATGGCGTACTATTCAGCAAATGTAGTACCCGTTTCCAAAACCGGGATTCCTTCTTATCCCAGCTTTTACGATCTTTAGGAAACATGGCTTCTGAACCGTAAATTAGTACTGGAATTACCTTTTGCTGATAAAATATAACAATGTGCTTATAGGAGTATTTTGCATATTTGAACGCCAACACTTTTGCTTGTGATATTAAAGACTGCAATTTTCATTTTAGATCTTGTTCATGTAAATCATTCTTGTTCTATCTACTATGATGACACCTAGATACTTATATTGCGACACCTTTTTCCAAAACCGTGTCTTGCAACTTCCATTGAGATTAACTCATTTTAGATCTAGCATTATTTCTACATACACAAATGTGAGTTTTATCTGTATTAATTATAAGATTATTCATTCGTACATACAGATTCAGTTGAGTTAGTAAATTTTGTAGACCAACAGGCGTTTCAGACAATAAATCAAGATCATCTGCATATAGAAAATAACTTATTTTCTGCTTACCTAGTTTTGGAGCATCACTTATCACTTGTGCAAAAGCAACTCCCATGTCATATATAAACATATTGAATATCGTAGATGCCAAAATGCATCCCTGCTTGAGTCCTCGCTGTGTACGGATGTTAGTTGATAACTGGCCTTCAGAAGTTAATCTGACTTCTATTGTGGTGTTCATATGGAGGAGCATAATCAGTGATAGAAGGGATGATGGGCACTTATATTTATATATTTTATACAGTAAGGCCCGATCAATGGAATCGAAACGCAACCCTGAAATCAACGAATGCTAGATATAGGAGTTGATTTCGAGTAGCATAGATGCAACTTACCATTCCTGATAAAATATCAGATAATGTTATACTCAGGACTGAAGTCCTTAAAAAAAGAAAAGGGGGGAATATGATGTATGTGATGGTAAGTGACATGAGAGGAACGGAAAGTATCCTAAAGTGAAAGATGCGCATTTCTTTCAGTTTGCATATAAACATCCACCAAAAGAAAATATGTTCTTGTTTTGTTGCAGGCTAAGTATAAAATGAGCACCTTTTATGTCTAAGAACCTGTAACAAAACATGACCTAAAGAGCAGATTACAATATAAAATATTTTACAGTGGTGTGATAGCAATTTGTCTGGTCTTGTGACTAAGGGCCTCATCACGATTTGGGCACTAACTCCGGCGGCATTACTGCCGGTGATATTAGCCCTACCGCCAAACCCCCAGGTGCTATCAGTGCCGGATCACGGTTTGGCAGAACGGTAAATCCCCATTCCCCATTGGACCCATTTGGGAATTTCCCATTTTCCACTGGGCCCAATGGGGAATGTTCGGCGCTATTACCGCCAGTGGTATTACCGCTGGTGATAATAGCACCAGAAATCAGCAAAATTGCAGCGGATTTGGTGGACCCTTAAATGTGACAGTAATAGCATTACCGCTGCGTTTAAGGGTTACCGTCAAACTCGTGATGAGGCCCTAAGTGTCTGGTCTAATTCTATTCACTTTTGTAAACTGAAGTCTATATTTGTCTTTCTGAGTTCTTGTTGCATTGTATTCAAATGAGAATATCAAAGTATTCGGCAAGAGCCGAATAGCAAGAAACTATTCGGCCATAGCCAAATAGCTTTTTTTCAGCTGGAATTCAGTACACCCCTAATTCCGACCTTGGAGGGCCCAGTATTTCCCCATTCCAGGAACCCATCCCCTTTCCCATTCGAGCCCCCATAGGGCTCAATGGGAATAGGGAGGATGCAAACACCGGGCCCGTTAATAATGGGTCCGTTGTTTGGATCCTGGTCTCCTCGCGGGACCCGCTAAGGATGCCTGGTTTTACCAGGCGTCCTTACTGGGTCCGGTGAGCTAACCTCGTAATGCAGCGATAGGGGGTTAACAGGGCCGGCAGCTCTACCGGCCCCGTTAACCCCCTTCCGCCAGGGTCGTAATGACCTCCAAAGTCTCTTAGTTTTGCTGACGCTCTCGGGGCTTACCTCAAGTTATATCTGCAGGGCAGTGGCCGAGGCATTGTCTCTGATTCACCTCCCCCTTCCAGATTACCTTCAATTTGTGGGTACACCTCCTCTCTCTCCAATGGCTCACCTGTGTCACTGCCTTGGGTCACGTCCTCCTCTACTCTCTGCCTTGGGGTCTGCCCTGTAGGTCCACCATCTTCTCTCTGCTGTCTTTCCCTGTCTGTCCACATCTCTTCTGGTACTCTTTTGAACCAGGAGGCATTTCTGGCGATTGTCTCATGCCCTCTACTTGCCGTCACCATTGCTCCTTCCGTCCAGATGATTCTCCATGGTGTGTGATCATATCGGGTCTCCAGCTTTTTCTTCGTGGGGTTATGTAGCACCAGCACTTGGTCACCCACCCTGTGCTTGATTCCTTTGCGTTCCTTATGTGGCTCATTTGCCTGTTTGCTGCAATCCTCCTGGCTTGTGTGCACTAGCTATCAAGGTCATCCACATTCCTGTTGTCGTGATGTGGTATCGATGAGTTTACCATTGTCCCATAGATTAGGTCTGCAGGGGGCATGTTCGTGGAGCTGTGAGGCTTTACTCTATAGTTCCACAGAAATCGGGATAGGACGACTTGCCACAGGCTGTTTTGAGCTCGGTAGATTTGTAATACTGTGTTGATTGACCTCTCTACATCTCCATTCACTTGCGGCCACCTGGGTGTGATGTGGTGGTATTGGATGTGTAGGTCGTCCAAAGATCTACTTAAGTACGTTCTCTGGAATGGCGGTCCATTGTTGCTGTTTATGTATTTGGGCAGTCCGTGGGTGGCCAACATTTTCTCGAGTGCTCGGATTAGAGTTTCTGCCACTGTTGAGGGTAGTATCTCCACCTCTCGTTATCGCAAATAGTCATCGATAGCCACCAGCAAGTAGGTTCCCTCCTGAACTTTGCAAAGCCAATGCTGATGGCTTCCCATCTTGATGGTCCACGCTCCGCTGACCGGATTGGTTCTGGGTTTGGTGGTGCTCCCAATATTTGGCATGGGTGGGAGGATGTGATCCTTTCTTCCACTTTTGCGCCAATGTGGGAAAACCACATCAGGTGTCTTATTCTGGCCTTTGATCAGACCATTCCTTGATGTCCCTCATGGATGAGTGTTATGATCCTGTCTTGTAGGCCGATGGGAATTACAATGCATGCCTCCCTTAGGATCAGTCCCTTGCAGGTAACGGACAGCTCCTGCCATACTGGGAACATTCCAGTGAGAAAGTCCTTGGCTGCAGGTGTGCAGTTGTATATGTAATAGAGTAACAATTCCTAATCTCCCGCCAGTATCATGTTTTTCACAATGTCACAGCATGGGTCATTCTGTGTAGCCTCCATGATGTCTGCTGACTGCCCTGGGCTTCATGGTATTGAGGATCTGGCAGATGTGCGCTTCCGTTTCCTTTAACTCATCCACTTCGCAGAGGGTTGCGGTTCTTTGGTGTCTGGGCAAGAAGTCTGCTGGGTTGTCTGTCCCTGCCTGGTATGCCAGATCAGACAAATATTGCTGCAGGTGTAGTAGCCACTTCCTGATCCTGGCCGGAGGGTGTGCTGAAGACCCAGTGAAGATTGGAATTAGGGGCTTGTGGTCAGTGTACATTTTGAATTTTCGACATATATATATATATATATATATATATATATATATATATATATATATATATATATATATATATATATATATATATATGAAGACAACCGCGGAATGTAAATTGCTATGAGCAACTGGGAAAGCAATCCAACAGAGGAAATAA
The DNA here is from genome assembly GCF_040938575.1 of Ambystoma mexicanum. NCBI lineage: Eukaryota > Metazoa > Chordata > Amphibia > Caudata > Ambystomatidae > Ambystoma > Ambystoma mexicanum. The sequence continues at coordinate 589,815,974 of NC_090921.1, forward strand.
AACTCAAAGTGGAGAAATGGTCCGATATGGATCTCCTTGATGAAGACGACTGCAGGTTACTTTTCAACAAATTCCCAAGTATAGCCACCATATAATTTCTCCCAAAAGTCCATAAACATCCAACCCGCCCCCCAGGCCGACCTATCATCACTTTGAATGGAGCTTCCCTCGAAAATATCTCAAAATATGTGTACCAGACCTTATTACCGCTTGTATTCACGCTACCATCATACTTGCGGGACACTAAAGATTTCCTCAGCAAGATCGAATGTATACTGTGGGAGGAAGATTATATGTTTGCCACATTGGATGTCGTTTCATTGTACACCTCAGTTCAACACAATGATGGCAAAAAAGCGTGCAAGTATTTTCTTGACAGCAGGTCTCTTAACTATCTCGCACATGGAGAAATGATAATAGAAATGATAGAAATGAGTCTCACCAACAATGTCTTTCTATTCGACAACATATTCTACAATCAGTTTAGAGGGACTGCTATGGGCACAAGCTTTGCCCATCTTATGCCAATTTGACAATGGGGTGGTGGGAGAAGTTCCATGTATGGACAGAGGGTAACCATCGGTACACTGACCAAGTGGTTTTATGGCTTAGGTTTATCGATGACCTCTTTACCCTTTCGGAAAGGTGAAGAAAAAGATTGGCTTGAGTTTGTAAGTATGCTAAATGTGAACAATCTAAACCTACAATTTACTGAAACTCATAGTCGGCAAGAAATAATTTTGGTGAAGACCAACCAACAAGAAATCATGACTGAACTATATCGAAAGCCAACGAGCTCAAATATGCCACTGTTCGCCACAAGTAACCACCCGACATCTCTAAAGTGGAGTATTCCATAGGGCGAATTTGTTAGAATAAGACGTAATTGCAGTACAATTGAAAGCTTTGATAAAGAATGCAAATTTACAGCAGCGAAATTCTTAAAACAAAGATAGCCGAAAGCAGTCTTAGAGAGAGCATACACTAAAGCCCGCAACTTAAACCGAAGGACTTTACTCTCAACTAATAAATCAATAGAAGACAAAGAACAACATGATGCAATAAGTCTTATCCTTACATTTGGAACTCATGCCAATGTCATAAGAAAGATACTACATCGACATTGGCATGTTTTGCAGTCTGATGAAGCTCTAGCACCGATTCTAAAGGAAAAAGTTAACATAACTTTTAGAAAATCCACATCCATTAAAGACTCGCTGGTTAGCAGTTTTCTGTTGCCCATAAATGAAAATCAAAATACCACTACGTGGTTACATAAAAACACCAATGGCTTCTTTAAATGCTCGAAATGTAAGGCATGCAAATTTGCCCAGAACAAAACAAACTATATACATCCAATAACAAAGCAACTTGTAAAATTGGGTAATCACATTACATGCAATACTGAGTATGTGGTTTATGCCCTCCTATGCTCTTGCAACCGCTGGTACATTGGCAGTACAATCGGTAAATTGAAACTTAGAATTCTACAGCATATGAAAGCGGTAAAGAACTGTGACCCTTCTTACCCAATGGCAGTCCACTTTAAAGACATACATGAGAGCAAGTTCGACAGCCTGAGATTCTTTGGATTACATCATGTTCGAGCTAACCGTCGTGGGGGCAACAGAGAACTAGCACTTCGCCAAATGGAGACTAGATTTATTTTGGACCTTGAATCGAAAAAACCTAAAGGCCATAACCTTGATGAAGAGTTATACACATACCTAGGAACTTGAGAAAATGGTTTATCTAGAAATATTGATCGTTTTTAATTGTTCTTATTGCCTCGTGGAAATATTCTGGGTCACTAGTGTATATTAATTTCAGTTCATTAACTGACAGTTTGTATATCTACAAGAACTTTAGAAAGCAAGGCTTGGTGGTATGATGCTTTAATTACATCTTACTTAAGATTTTAACAATTTGTGATTAGTGCCTGGTTGTGGTTATATGATTGTTCAATCAATGGTGTTTATATGTGTTTTTTATTCATTTTAAATTTCTACTCCGTGGTGGTTCCCGTACAAAGATAATGAGAATAGTCTCTAGTGATAGTTATTTTTTGCTACCAATATTTAAATACAGAAGGCCTAGCTTGGATTCATGCTTATATATATATGTTAATTTTACTCATAAATTATATTTGCATTATGCACTTTATTATTCTACCTCAAGTGAAATTTCATTTGCACTATGCACTTTATGAATCTATTTTAAGTGAGAACTTTATGCAAATTTGCACTTTAGGAATGGTTACGCGAAGCTAAGCACTATGCACTTTTTATTGATTAGCATTCGACATATACTAATATGTAAGGCTTGATTTATGCATTTTATGACCTGTTTACAGTTTATTAGCATTATGTACTTTATTGTAAAGGTTTGGACTTTTTGTCTTTCCATAAAGGTTCATACACTATTCGCCTTAAAACACATCCGTAACTAAAGTGGTTGCATTATTAACTCACGTTACTTTTACTACAGGCAATGCTTAAATATGAGCGATACAATTTGGTAAAGATGCTTAAATTAACAACGCACTACTGAATGTGTTTAAAAGACTGGGAATCCAACTATACTCCCACGGTTATGTCTGCCTTTACAAAAGAGTATTAGTATATGCGAGAGCTGTTGCAATAGCCATTACAAAATGGCAACCATGTTCACTAGCTAAAATAGGCTGAGTTCTGGTAGCAATGAAAACCAAAAAGGGACCACCACTGGTAGTAGAACCATAGAGTTGGGTAATGGTGGGTATATTTACACAATGTCATAGAGCACTCACTTGTACGTGATCAATCAGCGAGGAAGCTGTGAAACGCGTTGTACCGTGTGGTTTCTACCTTGGCTAATGCTGTAATAAAACTGGATATTTTTTAAGGACAAATATTGCTTTTTTGTCTTCAATAACGGACAAAGCATTTCTCTGGCGAGTATTTCATTGTTTGGAGTGCCATCCCCTCTGGGGAAAAAGAAGAAATCATTTCCCCTTCTTTTGGAATATATATATATATATATATATATATATATATATATATCTGTATATATATATATATATTTTACATCGACGCGGTAGCGTCCATGTAGTTATGGTTAAGTTGGTGTTTCCATAGGAAGAGCATTTTTTGAGTGGCTTATAACTTCGCTCCCTCTGGACGAATCCTCACCAAACTCTGCAAAAGAAGTATATGGCTCACTCTGAATTCTTTTGCAAAGTTTGGAGATGTTTGGTCCAGGGGGGGCAAAGTTATAGGGGGGGTCCCAAAACTTTTGTTTTTTCCCATAGACATAATGGGAAAAAACTTTGTGCACGCCTACAGCCCAAACCGCTGGATGGATTTACACCAAATTAAACCACAGCCACCAGGGGCAGCCTCCATCAGGCCCCCACTCATGTCTCCCACCACCCCCACCCCCCAGCAGTGCAGGGGCAGCCTCCACCAGGCCCCCACTCATGTCCGCTAATACCCCCACCCCCCAGCAGTGCAGGGGCAGCCTCCACCAGGCCCCCACTCATGTCCCCTATTACCCCCAGCCCCCAGCAGTGCAGGGGCAGCCTCCACCAGGCCCCCACTCATGTCCCCTATTACCCCCACCCCCCAGCAGTGCAGGGGCAGCCTCCACCAGGCCCCCACTCATGTCCCCTATTACCCCCACCCCCCAGCAGTGCAGGGGCAGCCTCCACCAGGCCCCCACTCATGTCTACCACCACCCCCATCCCACAGCCACCAGGGGCAGCCTCCACCAGGCCCCCACTCATGTCTCCCACCACCCCCACCCCCCAGCAGTGCAGGGGCAGCCTCTACCAGGCCCCCACTCATGTCCCCTATTACCCCCACCCCCCAGCAGTGCAGGGGCAGCCTCCACCAGGCCCCCACTCATGTCCCTTATTACCCCCACCCCCCAGCAGTGCAGGGGAAGCCTCCACCAGGCCCCCACTCATGTCTACCACCACCCCCATCCCACAGCCACCAGGGGCAGCCTCCACCAGGCCCCCACTCATGTCTCCCACCACCCCCACCCCCCCAGCAGTGCAGGGGCAGCCTCCACCAGGCCCCCACTCATGTCTCCCACCACCCCCACCCCCCAGCCACCAGGGGCAGCCTCCACCAGGCCCCCACTCATGTCTCCCACCACCCCCACCCCCCAGCAGTGCAGGGGCAGCCTCCACCAGGCCCCCACTCATATCTCCCACCACCCCCATCCCACAGCCACCAGGGGCAGCCTCCACCAGGCCCCCACTCATGTCTCCCACCACCCCCACCCCCCAGCAGTGCAGGGGCAGCCTCCACCAGGCCCCCACTCATGTCCCCTATTACCCCCACCCCCCGCAGTGCAGGGGCAGCCTCCACCAGGCCCCCACTCATGTCTCACACCACCCCCATCCCACAGCCACCAGGGGCAGCCTCCACCAGGCCCCCACTCATGTCCCCTAATACCCCCACCCCCCAGCAGTGCAGGGGCAGCCTCCACCAGGCCCCCACTCAGGTCCCCTATTACCCCCACCCCCCAGCAGTGCAGGGGCAGCCTCCACCAGGCCCCCACTCATGTCCCCTATTACCCCCACCCCCCAGCAGTGCAGGGGGAGCCTCCACCAGGCCCCCACTCATGTCTACCACCACCCCCATCCCACAGCCACCAGGGGCAGCCTCCACCAGGCCCCCACTCATGTCTCCCACCACCCCCACCCCCCAGCAGTGCAGGGGCAGCCTCCACCAGGCCCCCACTCATGCCCCCTATTACCCCCACCCCACAGCAGTGCACGGGCAGCCTCCACCAGGCCCCCACTCATGTCTCCCACCACCCCCACCCCCCAGCAGTGCAGGGGCAGCCTCCACCAGGCCCCCACTCATGTCTCCCACCACCCCCACCCCCCAGCCACCAGGGGCAGCCTCCACCAGGCCCCCACTCAGGTCTCCCACCCCACCACACCCCCCAGCAGTGCAGGGGCAGCCTCCACCAGGCCCCCACTCATGTCTCCCACCACCCCCATCCCACAGCCACCAGGGGCAGCCTCCACCAGGCCCCCACTCATGTCTCCCACCACCCCCACCCCCTAGCAGTGCAGGGGCAGCCTCCACCAGGCCCCCACTCATGTCCCCTATTACCCCCACCCCCCGCAGTGCAGGGGCAGCCTCCACCAGGCCCCCACTCATGTCTCCCACCACCCCCATCACACAGCCACCAGGGGCAGCCTCCACCAGGCCCCCACTCATGTCTCCCACCACCCCCACCCCCCAGCAGTGCAGGGGCAGCCTCCACCAGGCCCCCACTCATGTCTCCCACCACCCCCATCCCACAGCCACCAGGGGCAGCCTCCACCAGGCCCCCACTCATGTCTCCCACCACCCTCACCCCCAGCAGTGCAGGGGCAGCCTCCACCAGGCCCCCACTCATGTCCCCTATTACCCCCACCCCCGCAGTGCAGGGGCAGCCTCCACCAGGCCCCCACTCATGTCTCCCACCTCCCCCATCCCACAGCCACCAGGGGCAGCCTCCACTAGGCCCCCACTCATGTCTCCCACCACCCCCACCGCCCAGCAGTGCAGGGGCAGCCTCCACCAGGCCCCCACTCATGTCTCCCACCACCCCCACCCCCCAGGGGCAGCCTCCACCAGGCCCCCACTCATGTCACCTATTACCCCCACCCCCCAGCAGTGCAGGGGCAGCCTCCGCCAGGCCCCCACTCATGTCTCCCACCACTCCCATCCCACAGCCACCAGGGGTAGCCTCCATCAGGCCCCCACTCATGTCTCCCACCACCCCATCCCACAGCCACCAGGGGCAGCCTCCACCAGGCCCCCACTCATGTCTCCCACCACCCCCACCCCCCAGCCACCAGGGGCAGCCTCCACCAGGCCCCCACTCATGTCTCCCACCACCCCCAACCCACAGCCACCAGGGGCAGCCTCCACCAGGCCCCCACTCATGTCTCCCACCACCCCAACCCCCAGCAGTGCAGGGGCAGCCTCTGCCAGGCCCCACTCATGTCTCCCACCACCCCCACCCCCCCGCAGTGCAGGGGCAGCCTCCACCAGGCCCCCACTCATGTCTCCAACCACCCCCATCCCACAGCAGTGCAGGGGCAGCCTCCACCAGGCCCCCACTCATGTCTCCCACCACCCCCATCCCACAGCCACCAGGGGCAGCCTCCACCAGGCCCCCACTCATGTCTCCCACCACCCCCACCCCCAGCAGTGCAGGGGCAGCCTCCACCAGGCCCCCACTCATGTCCCCTATTACCCCCACCCCCCGAAGTGCAGGGGCAGCCTCCACCAGGCCCCCACTCATGTCTCCCACCTCCCCCATCCCACAGCCACCAGGGGCAGCCTCCACTAGGCCCCCACTCATGTCTCCCACCACCCCCACCCCCCAACAGTGCAGGGGCAGCCTCCACCAGGCCCCCACTCATGTCTCCCACCACCCCCACCCCCCAGCCACCAGGGGCAGCCTCCACCAGGCCCCCACTCATGTCACCTATTACCCCCACCCCCCAGCAGTGCAGGGGCAGCCTCCGCCAGGCCCCCACTCATGTCTCCCACCACTCCCATCCCACAGCCACCAGGGGTAGCCTCCATCAGGCCCCCACTCATGTCTCCCACCACCCCATCCCACAGCCACCAGGGGCAGCCTCCACCAGGCCCCCACTCATGTCTCCCACCACCCCCAGCCACCAGGGGCAGCCTCCACCAGGCCCCCACTCATGTCTCCCACCACCCCCAACCCACAGCCACCAGGGGCAGCCTCCACCAGGCCCCCACTCATGTCTCCCAACACCCCAACCCCCAGCAGTGCAGGGGCAGCCTCCGCCAGGCCCCACTCATGTCTCCCACCACCCCCACCCCCCCGCAGTGCAGGGGCAGCCTCCACCAGGCCCCCACTCATGTCTCCCACCACCCCCATCCCACAGCAGTGCAGGGGCAACCTCCACCAGGCCCCCACTCATGTCTCCCACCACCCCCACCCACCAGCCACCAGGGGCAGCCTCCACCAGGCCCCCACTCATGTCTCCCACCACCCCCACCCCACAGCAGTGCAGGGGCAGCCTCAACCAGGCCCCCACTCATGTCTCCCACCACCCCCACCCCCCAGCCACCAGGGGCAGCCTCCACCAGGCCCCCATTCATGTCGCCCACAACCCCCACCCCACAGCAGTGCAGGGGCAGCCTCCACCAGGCCCCCACTCATGTCCCCTATTACCCCTCACCCCCCAGCAGTGCAGGGGCAGCCTCCACCAGGCCCCCACTCATGTCCCCTAATACCCCCACCCCCCAGCAGTGCAGGGGCAGCCTCTACCAGGCCCCCACTCATGTCTCCCACCACCCCCACCCCCCAGCAGTGCAGGGGCAGCCTCTACCAGGCCCCCACTCATGTCCCCTATTACCCCCACCCCCCAGCAGTGCAGGGGCAGCCTCCACCAGGCCCCCACTCATGTCCCTTTTTACCCCCACCCCCCAGCAGTGCAGGGGAAGCCTCCACCAGGCCCCCACTCATGTCTACCACCACCCCCATCCCACAGCCACCAGGGGCAGCCTCCACCAGGCCCCCACTCATGTCTCCCACCACCCCCACCCCCCAGCAGTGCAGGGGCAGCCTCCACCAGGCCCCCACTCATGTCTCCCACCACCCCCACCCCCCAGCCACCAGGGGCAACCTCCACCAGGCCCCCACTCATGTCTCCCACCACCCCCACCCCCCAGCAGTGCAGGGGCAGCCTCCACCAGGCCCCCACTCATGTCCCCTATTACCCCCACCCCACCGCAGTGCAGGGGCAGCCTCCACCAGGCCCCCACTCATGTCTCCCACCACCCCCATCCCACAGCCACCAGGGGCAGCCTCCACCAGGCCCCCACTCATGTCCCCTAATACTCCCACCCCCCAGCAGTGCAGGGGCAGCCTCCACCAGGCCCCCACTCATGTCCCCTATTACCCCCACCCCCCAGCAGTGCAGGGGCAGCCTCCACCAGGCCCCCACTCATGTCCCCTATTACCCCCACCCCCCAGCAGTGCAGGGGCAGCCTCCACCAGGCCCCCACTCATGTCTACCACCACCGCCATCCCACAGCCACCAGAGGCAGCCTCCACCAGGCCCCCACTCATGTCTCCCACCACCCCCACCCCCCAGCAGTGCAGGGGCAGCCTCCACCAGGCCCCCACTCATGTATCCCACCACCCCCACCCCCCAGCCACCAGGGGCAGCCTCCACCAGGCCCCCACTCATGTCTAAACAGCAGTGCAGGGGCAGCCTCCACCAGGCCCCCACTCATATCTCCCACCACCCCCATCCCACAGCCACCAGGGGCAGCCTCCACCAGGCCCCCACTCATGTCTACCACCACCCCCATCCCACAGCCACCAGGGGCAGCCTCCACCAGGCCCCCACTCATGTCTCCCACCACCCCCACCCCCCAGCAGTGCAGGGGCAGCCTCCACCAGGCCCCCACTCATGTCTCCCACTACCCCCACCACCCAGCCACCAGGGGCAGCCTCCACCAGGCCCCACTCATGTCTCCCACCACCCCCACCCCCCAGCAGTGCAGGGGCAGCCTCCACCAGGCCCCCACTCATATCTCCCACCACCCCCATCCCACAGCCACCAGGGGCAGCCTCCACCAGGCCCCCACTCATGTCCCCTATTACCCCCACCCCCCCGCAGTGCAGGGGCTGCCTCCACCAGGCCCCCACTCATGTCTCCCACCACCCCCATCCCACATCCACCAGGGGCAGCCTCCACCAGGCCCCCACTCATGTCCCCTAATACCCCCACCCCCCAGCAGTGCAGGGGCAGCCTCCACCAGGCCCCCACTCATGTCCCCTATTACCCCCTGCCCCAGCAGTGCAGGGGCAGCCTCCACCAGGCCCCCACTCATGTCCCCTATTACCCCCACCCCCCAGCAGTGCAGGGGCAGCCTCCACCAGGCCCCCACTCATGTCTACCACCACCGCCATCCCACAGCAGTGCAGGGGCAGCCTCCACCAGGCCCCCACTCATGTCTCCCACCACCCCCACCCCCCAGCCACCAGGGGCAGCCTCCACCAGGCCCCCACTCATGTCTCCCACCACCCCCACCACCCAGCAGTGCAGGGGCAGCCTCCACCAGGCCCCCACTCATGTCTCCCACCACCCCCACCCCCCAGCAGTGCAGGGGCAGCCTCCACCAGGCCCCCACTCATGTCTCCCACCACCCCCACCCCCCAGCCACCAGGGGCAGCCTCCACCAGGCCCCCACTCATGTCTCCCACTACCCCCACCCCCCAGCAGTGCAGGGGCAGCCTCCACCAGGCCCCCACTCATGTCTCCCACCACCCCCATCCCACAGCCACCAGGGGCAGCCTCCACCAGGCCCCCACTCATGTCTCCCACCACCCCCACACCCCAGCAGTGCAGGGGCAGCCTCCACCAGGCCCCCACTCATGTCCCCTATTACCCCCACCCCCCGCAGTGCAGGGGCAGCCTCCACCAGGCCCCCACTCATGTCTCCCACCCCCCATCCCACAGCCACCAGGGTCAGTCTCCACCAGGCCCCCACTCATGTCTCCCACCACCCCCACCCCCCAGCAGTGCAGGGGCAGCCTCCACCAGGCCCCCACTCATGTCTCCCACCACCCCCATCCCACAGTCACCAGGGGCAGCCTCCACCAGGCCCCCACTCATGTCTCCCACCACCCCCACCCCCAGCAGTGCAGGGGCAGCATCCACCAGGCCCACACTCATGTCCCCTATTACCCCCACCCCCGCAGTGCAGGGGCAGCCTCCACCAGGCCCCCACTAATGTCTCCCACCACCCCCATCCCACAGCCACCAGGGGCAGCCTCCACCAGGCCCCCACTCATGTCTCCCACCATCCCCACCCCCCAGCAGTGCAGGGGCAGCCTCCACCAGGCCCCCACTCATGTCTCCCACCACCCCCACCCCCCAGCCACCAGGGGCAGCCTCCACCAGGCCCCCACTCATGTCACCTATTACCCCCAACCCCCAGCAGTGCAGGGGCAGCCTCCACCAGGCCCCCACTCATGTCTCCCACCATCCCATCCCACAGCCACCAGGGGTAGCCTCCATCAGGCCCCCACTCATGTCTCCCACCACCCCATCCCACAGCCACCAGGGGCAGCCTCCACCAGGCCCCCACTCATGTCTCCCACCACCCCCAACCCCTAGACACCAGGGGCAGCCTCCACCAGGCCCCCACTCATGTCTCCCACCACCCCCATCCCACAGCCACCAGGGGCAGCCTCCACCAGGCCCCCACTCATGTCTCCCACCACCCCAACCCCCAGCAGTGCAGGGGCAGCCTCCACCAGGCCCCCACTCATGTCTCCCACCACCCCCACCCCCCCGCAGTGCAGGGGCAGCCTCCACCAGGCCCCCACTCATGTCTCCCACCACCCCCATCCCACAGCAGTGCAGGGGCAGCCTCCACCAGGCCCCCACTCATGTCCCCTATTACCCCCACCCCCTGCAGTGCAGGGGCAGCCTCCACCAGGCCCCCACTAATGTCTCCCACCACCCCCATCCCACAGCCACCAGGGGCAGCCTCCACCAGGCCCCCACTCATGTCTCCCACCGCCCCCACCCCCCAGCAGTGCAGGGGCAGCCTCCACCAGGCCCCCACTCACGTCTCCCACCACCCCCACCCCCCAGCCACCAGGGGCAGTCTCCACCAGGCCCCCACTCATGTCACCTATTACCCCCACCCCCCAGCAGTGCAGGGGCAGCCTCCACCAGGCCCCCACTCATGTCTCCCACCACCCCAACCCCCAGCAGTGCAGGGGCAGCCTCCACCAGGCCCCCACTCATGTCTCCCACCACCCCCACCCCCCCACGCAGTGCAGGGGCAGCCTCCACCAGGCCCCCACTCATGTCTCCCACCACCCCCATCACACAGCAGTGCAGGGGCAGCGTCCACCAGGCCCCCACTCATGTCTCCCACCACCCCCACCCCCCAGCCACCAGGGGCAGCCTCCACCAGGCCCCCACTCATGTCTCCCACCACCCCCACCCCCCAGCAGTGCAGGGGCAGCCTCCACCAGGCCCCCACTCATGTCTCCCACCACCCCCACCCCCTAGCAGTGCAGGGGCAGCCTCCACCAGGCCCCCACTCATGTCTCCCACCACCCCCACCCCCCAGCCACAAGGGGCAGCCTCCACCAGGCCCCCATTCATGTCTCCCACCACCCCCACCCCACAGCAGTGCAGGGTCAGCCTCCACCAGGCCCCCACTCATGTCCCCTATTACCCCCCACCCCCCAGCAGTGCAGGGGCAGCCTCCACCAGGCCCCCACTCATGTCCCCTAATACCCCCACCCCCCAGCAGTGCAGGGGCAGCCTCCACCAGGCCCACACTCATGTCCCCTATTACCCCCACCCCCCAGCAGTGCAGGGGCAGCCTCCACCAGGCCCCCACTCATGTCTACCACCACCCCCACCCCCAGCCACCAGGGGCAGCCTCCACCAGGCCCCCACTCATGTCTCCCACCACCCCCATCCCACAGCCACCAGGGGCAGCCTCCACCAGGCCCCCACTCATGTCTCCCACCACCCCCACCCCCCAGCAGTGCAGGGGCAGCCTCCACCAGGCCCACACTCATGTCTCCCACCACCCCCACTCCCCCGCAGTGCAGGGGCAGCCTCCACCAGTCCCCCACTCATGTCTCCGACCACCCCCACCCCCCAGCCACCAGGGGCAGCCTCCACCAGGCCCCCACTCATGTCTCCCACCACCCCCACCCCCCAGCAGTGCAGGGCAGCCTCCACCAGGCCCCCACTCATGTCCCCTATTACCCCCACCCCCCAGCAGTGCAGGGGCAGCCTCCACCAGGCCCCCACTCATGTCCCCTATTACCCCCACCCCCCAGCAGTGCAGGGGCAGCCTCCACCAGGCCCCCACTCATGTCTACCACCACCCCCATCCCACAGCCACCAGGGGCAGCCTCCACCAGGCCCCCACTCATGACTCCCACCACCCCCACCCCCCAGCAGTGCAGGGGTAGCCTCTACCAGGCCCCCACTCATGTCCCCTATTACCCCCACCCCCCAGCAGTGCAGGGGCAGCCTCCACCAGGCCCCCACTCATGTCCCTTATTACCCCCACCCCCCAGCAGTGCAGGGGAAGCCTCCACCAGGCCCCCACTCATGTCTACCACCACCCCCATACCACAGCCACCAGGGGCAGCCTCCACCAGGCCCCCACTCATGTCTCCCACCACCCCACCCCCCAGCAGTGCAGGGGCAGCCTCCACCAGGCCCCCATTCATGTCTCCCACCACCCCCACCCCCCAGCCACCAGGGGCAGCCTCCACCAGGCCCCCATTCATGTCTCCCACCACCCCCACCCCACAGCAGTGCAGGGGCAGCCTCCACCAGGCCCCCACTCATGTCCCCTATTACCCCCCACCCCCCAGCAGTGCAGGGGCAGCCTCCACCAGGCCCCCACTCATGTCCCCTAATACCCCCACCCCCCAGCAGTGCAGGGGCAGCCTCCACCAGGCCCCCACTCATGTCCCCTATTACCCCCACCCCCCAGCAGTGCAGGGGCAGCCTCCACCAGGCCCCCACTCATGTCTACCACCACCCCCACCCCCAGCCACCAGGGGCAGCCTCCACCAGGCCCCCACTCATGTCTCCCACCACCCCCATCCCACAGCCACCAGGGGCAGCCTCCACCAGGCCCCCACTCATGTCTCCCACCACCCCCACCCCCCAGCAGTGCAGGGGCAGCCTCCACCAGGCCCCCACTCATGTCTCCCACCACCCCCACTCCCCCGCAGTGCAGGGGCAGCCTCCACCAGGCCCCCACTCTTGTCTCCCACCACCCCCACCCCCCAGCCACCAGGGGCAGCCTCCACCAGGCCCCCACTCATGTCTCCCACCACCCCCACCCCCCAGCAGTGCAGGGCAGCCTCCACCAGGCCCCCACTCATGTCCCCTATTACCCCCACCCCCCAGCAGTGCAGGGGCAGCCTCCACCAGGCCCTCACTCATGTCCCCTATTACCCCCACCCCCCAGCAGTGCAGGGGCAGCCTCCACCAGGCCCCCACTCATGTCTACCACCACCCCATCCCACAGCCACCAGGGGCAGCCTCCACCAGGCCCCCACTCATGTCTCCCACCACCCCCACCCCCCAGCAGTGCAGGGGCAGCCTCTACCAGGCCCCCACTCATGTCCCCTATTACCCCCACCCCCCAGCAGTGCAGGGGCAGCCTCCACCAGGCCCCCACTCATGTCCCTTATTACCCCCACCCCCCAGCAGTGCAGGGGAAGCCTCCACCAGGCCCCCACTCATGTCTACCACCACCCCCATCCCACAGCCACCAGGGGCAGCCTCCACCAGGCCCCCACTCATGTCTCCCACCACCCCCACCCCCCAGCAGTGCAGGGCAGCCTCCACCAGGCCCCCACTCATGTCCCCTATTACCCCCACCCCCCAGCAGTGCAGGGGCAGCCTCCACCAGGCCCTCACTCATGTCCCCTATTACCCCCACCCCCCAGCAGTGCAGGGGCAGCCTCCACCAGGCCCCCACTCATGTCTACCACCACCCCATCCCACAGCCACCAGGGGCAGCCTCCACCAGGCCCCCACTCATGTCTCCCACCACCCCCACCCCCCAGCAGTGCAGGGGCAGCCTCTACCAGGCCCCCACTCATGTCCCCTATTACCCCCACCCCCCAGCAGTGCAGGGGCAGCCTCCACCAGGCCCCCACTCATGTCCCTTATTACCCCCACCCCCCAGCAGTGCAGGGGAAGCCTCCACCAGGCCCCCACTCATGTCTACCACCACCCCCATCCCACAGCCACCAGGGGCAGCCTCCACCAGGCCCCCACTCATGTCTCCCACCACCCCCACCCCCCAGCAGTGCAGGGGCAGCCTCCACCAGGCCCCCACTCATGTGTCCCACCACCCCCACCCCCCAGCCACCAGGGGCAGCCTCCACCAGGCCCCCACTCATGTCTCCCACCACCCCCACCCCCCAGCAGTGCAGGGGCAGCCTCCACCAGGCCCCCACTCATATCTCCCACCACCCCCATCCCACAGCCACCAGGGGCAGCCTCCACCAGGCCCCCACTCATGTCTCCCACCACCCCCACCCCCCAGCAGTGCAGGGGCAGCCTCCACCAGGCCCCTACCCCCTCACCCCCCAGCCACCAGGGGCAGCCTCCACCAGGCCCCCACTCATGTCTCCCACCACCCCCATCCCACAGCAGTGCAGGGGCAGCCTCCACCAGGCCCCCACTCATGTCTCCCACCACCCCCACCCCCCAGCCACCAGGGGCAGCCTCCACCAGGCCCCCACTCATGTCTCCCACCACCCCCACCCCCCAGCAGTGCAGGGGCAGCCTCCACCAGCCCCCCACTCATGTCTCCCACCACCCCCACCCGCCAGCCACCAGGGGCAGCCTCCACCAGGCCCCCATTCATGTCTCCCACCACCCCCACCCCACAGCAGTGCAGGGGCAGCCTCCACCAGGCCCCCACTCATGTCCCCTATTACCCCCCACCCCCCAGCAGTGCAGGGGCAGCCTCCACCAGGCCCCCACTCATGTCCCCTAATACCCCCACCCCCCAGCAGTGCAGGGGCAGCCTCCACCAGGCCCCCACTCATGTCCCCTATTACCCCCACCCCCCAGCAGTGCAGGGGCAGCCTCCACCAGGCCCCCACTCATGTCTACCACCACCCCCACCCCCAGCCACCAGGGGCAGCCTCCACCAGGCCCCCACTCATGTCTCCCACCACCCCCATCCCACAGCCACCAGGGGCAGCCTCCACCAGGCCCCCACTCATGTCTCCCACCACCCCCACCCCCCAGCAGTGCAGGGGCAGCCTCCACCAGGCCCCCACTCATGTCTCCCACCACCCCTACTCCCCCGCAGTGCAGGGGCAGCCTCCACCAGGCCCCCACTCATGTCTCCCACCACCCCCACCCCCCAGCCACCAGGGGCAGCCTCCACCAGGCCCCCAATCATGTCTCCCACCACCCCCAGCCCCCAGCAGTGCAGGGAAGCCTCCACCAGGCCCCCACTCATGTACCCTATTACCCCCACCCCCCAGCAGTGCAGGGGCAGCCTCCACCAGGCCCCCACTCATGTCCCCTATTACCCCCACCCCCCAGCAGTGCAGGGGCAGCCTCCACCAGGCCCCCACTCATGTCTACCACCACCCCCATCCCACAGTCACCAGGGGCAGCCTCAACCAGGCCCCCACTCATGTCTCCCACCACCCCACCCCCCAGCAGTGCAGGGGCAGCCTCTACCAGGCCCCCACTCATGTCCCCTATTACCCCCACCCCCCAGCAGTGCAGGGGCAGCCTCCACCAGGCCCCCACTCATGTCCCTTATTACCCCCACCCCCCAGCAGTGCAGGGGAAGCCTCCACCAGGCCCCCACTCATGTCTACCACCACCCCCATCCCACAGCCACCAGGGGCAGCCTCCACCAGGCCCCCACTCATGTCTCCCACCACCCCCACCCCCCAGCAGTGCAGGGGCAGCCTCCACCAGGCCCCCACTCATGTCTCCCACCACCCCCACCCCCCAGCCACCAGGGGCAGCCTCCACCAGGCCCCCACTCATGTCTCCCACCACCCCCACCCCCCAGCAGTGCAGGGGCAGCCTCCACCAGGCCCCCACTCATATCTCTCACCACCCCCATCCCACAGCCACCAAGGGCAGCCTCCACCAGGCCCCCACTCATGTCTCCCACCACCCCCACCCCCCAGCAGTGCAGGGGCAGCCTCCACCAGGCCCCTACCCCCCCCACCCCCCACCCCCCAGGGGCAGCCTCCACCAGGCCCCCACTCATGTCTCCCACCACCCCCACCCCCCAGCAGTGCAGGGGCAGCCTCCACCAGGCCCCCGCTCATGTCTCCCACCACCCCCACCCCCCAGCCACCAGGGGCAGCCTCCACCAGGCCCCCACTCATGTCTCCCACCACCCCCACCCCCCAGCAGTACAGGGGCAGCCTCCACCAGGCCCCCACTCATGTCCCCTATTACCCCCACCCCCCAGCATCCAGGGGCAGCCTCCACCAGGCCCCCACTCATGTCCCCTAATACCCCCACCCCCCAGCAGTGCAGGGGCAGCCTCCACCAGGCCCCCACTCATGTCCCCTATTACCCCCACCCCCCAGCAGTGCAGGGGCAGCCTCCACCAGGCCCCCACTCATGTCTACCACCACCCCCACCCCCCAGCCACCAGGGGCAGCCTCCACCAGGCTCCCACTCATGTCTCCCACCACCCCCACCCCCCAGCCGTCCGATTTGCCTGGGTATGTGTACTTCAGGGTGCGCAGGAAGTTCCACACGCGATTGCCCTGGGTATGTGTACCTCGGGGTGCGCGGGAAGTTCCACACGCGATTAGCCTGGGTATGTGTACTACGGGGTGCGCGGGAAGTTCCACTCGCGATTGTACGTGTACTTCGGGGTGCGCGGGAAGTCCCACACGTGATTGGCCTGGGTACGTGTACTTCGGGGTGCGCGTGAACTTCCACACGCGATTGGGCCTGTGAGAGTGGGTTACATGTATTCCAGGGGTGGGCGGGAATATTTACCCGCGACTGTGCCTGTGAGAGCGTGCTACGTGTATTCCTGGGGTGGGCGGGAAGATTCACACGTTCGCCTACGACGTGCAGAAAAATGGTCCAATCCTGAGACACGTACGCCAGCATGAAGCAGGCGTACGTCGACCCGCGCAGCATAAAAGTGCGCGCAAACAACAAACAAGCTCATACGCCAGGATGAATATACCATTCCTAGCAGCAGTGGCCGTGGGTTACCAAAGGAGGAGGAGGATAGTGAGGGCCCGAATTTTCACTCCCAGAACCAGCCTTTTTGGGATGCCTGATGACCAGGTGTATGGGAGGTACAGGTTTCCCCCACACATAATACTGGACCTGGTCAGTGAGTGGGAGGATGACATCACCCACCCTGTGCTCCCAAGCACTCAGCCCCCTGGAGAAGGTCCTCAATGTACTGCACTTCTTGGCCACAGGATCATTTCAGCGGACAAGTGCCATAGTGGGTGGGGTGTCACAGGCCACGCAGTCACGCTGCCTACACCAGGTCTTGAACATCATCACTGCACGCCCATCAGTCCGTAGGCACATATACCTGCCCAGGACACCTGCAGAAAGGCAGGCAGCCACCCTCGATTTCTACGGTGTGGCACAATTTCCAAAAGTGCTAGGTGCCATTGACTGCACCCATGTGGCACTATGTCCCCCCAGGGCATCGGAGCACATCTATAGGAACCGCAAGCACTGGCATTCCATCAACGTGCAGGTAGTATGTAATGCTAAGGGAATCATCACCTCAGTATATGCCAACTATCCAGGGTCCACCCACGACAGCTTCATTTACCGAATGTCTACCCTAAGCCGGGACCTAGAAGCTGGGCGGGATGGCGATACATGGCTGCTTGGTGAGTATGAATGCCACTGCACATGCATGCATGTCAGATGCAGAGTCATGTCACTACCCCACTAATGATACCCATCACCTCCTCACCAGGGGACAGTGCCTACCCTCTGAGCACCCACATGATGACGCCAATTCGGAACCCCATCACGCCTCCAGAAGTAAGATACAACACAGCCCATATTGCAACCCGGGGCATAGTGGAGCGCACATTCGGAGTGCTCAAGTCACGCTTTCGCTCCCTTGACCGTTCTGGCGGGCAGCTGTTATATGCGCCCCCAGTAGTGTGCAGGATCATAGTGGCAGCATGTTTCCTGTACAATGTTGCAACACGCCGGGGCCTGGCCATGGACATGGTGGTGCCCCCACATCCCCAACCACATGCACGCCCGCTGCGCATGGGAGGGGAGAGGGCACGGGGTGAGGCAGCCCGTACGCAGCTGGTGGCTAATTACTTCACATAGAAATCACACCCCAGTGGAGTGCACACAGGCCTGGCACATACCATCTGATAAGCAATGATGACTCAACCTGACAATTAAGACGAACAAAGGGACTGTCAACTGTCAGAACCATAGCAGCCTGAGATTGTTCATGTGGAAGTGTCACAATGTGTGCATCCCTACCTACACAAACACCACCAATGCAGTGTCATGAAAAGACACTTCCATGCTGCAGAAATGAATACCCACTTGCAAAATACTACATGAAAACAGTGCCATGTCACCCACCCCCTCCCCGGCACGGCCACACAACACACCATGGCATGTCATGCAATGTGAGAGGAAAGAGGAGCTCACTCGAGGAGAGGGCAGGAGCCCCTCCCCATGCGCAGCAGCATCCGCATCCAGCGCCAGCACTCCACGTGCTTCGACCTCATCTACGGCTCCGCTCACGCATCGATAGCCACGGAAGGGCTGAGCTGCTCGGGGTAAGGCCTAAACCCCCCTACCTCACCCTCCCTCCACCTGCATCACCGAAAATCTGTTGCCAACGGCAGAACCCCCTCGATCCTGCACTGCCTGACCCTCCTGCCTGACCTTATTATGCCGGGCGCCGTGCGGCATGAAAGCGAGGCTGAGGCCTCGTCGCTAGGATACTAGCACCTACAACTTCCCCACACATCCGCCGGCAGGCGGAAGCGCCGGCCACACGAAGGCCCATACAAAGGCCCCTGTTTGCCCCTGGAGCACAGTCACCTCGCCAGGAGCTCACTCGGGGAGAGGGCAGGAGCCCCTCCCCATGCGCAGCAGCATCCAGCGCCAGCACTCCACGTGCTTCGACCTCATCTACGGCTCCGCTCACGCATCGATAGCCACGGAAGGGCTGAGCTGCTCGGGGTAAGGCCTAAACCCCCCTACCTCACCCTCCCTCCACCTGCATCACCGAAAATCTGTTGCCAACGGCAGAACCCCCTCGATCCTGCACTGCCTGACCCTCCTGCCTGACCTTATTATGCCGGGCGCCGTGCGGCATGAAAGCGAGGCTGAGGCCTCGTCGCTAGGATACTAGCACCTACAACTTCCCCACACATCCGCCGGCAGGCGGAAGCGCCGGCCACACGAAGGCCCATACAAAGGCCCCTGTTTGCTCCCTGTTCGCGCCGTGGAGCGTGAGGGAGTGCCTTCTGCTGAACCCACCACGGTGTTGGTCTCCGCCCCGCAACACACCTCATTCCCAGCTGTTGATGTACTCTCATTCCCCAGAAATGCGGTAAGACTCTTCGTGGACCTGACCTAGCTGAACTTAGTATGATCAACTCACCCAGCCTATCGTCCACTGCTGCCCAGACTGGATATTAAGGCCCTTCCCCTCTTTCATTCGGGAGCACCCTTAATACGCAGTGCCACATCTATCATCACAACTCACATCACGAACCACCGCTTATTGTAATTCCTCTTATGTACGACTTGCACCTCCTTTATGTTCTATAATCGTATAGCGTTTGTTGTTAAGCTAATTGCTCGTAACTTGCTACACTCAACTTGTCAGACTAGCTGAACTTTTGCCTTTTGAGTCACTGCTTGCATAATTGCACATGTACTTACCCATTAGCTGAACTTTGCCTTTGAGTAATTGAATGCATAACTGCACGGGTACTTACCCATTAGCTGAACTTTGCCTTTGAGTAATTGAATGCATAATTGCACGTGTACCTACCCATTAGCTGAACTTTGCCTTTGAGTAATTGAATGCATAATTGCACGTGTACCTACCCAGTAGCTGATCTTTTGCCTTTTGAGTCACTGCTTGCATAATTGCACATGTACTTACCCATTAGCTGAACTTTGCCTTTGAGTAATTGAATGCATAACTGCACGGGTACTTACCCATTAGCTGAACTTTGCCTTTGAGTAATTGAATGCATAATTGCACGTGTACCTACCCATTAGCTGAACTTTGCCTTTGAGTAATTGAATGCATAATTGCACGTGTACCTACCCAGTAGCTGATCTTTTGCCTTTTGAGTCACTGCTTGCATAATTGCACATGTACTCACCCAGCAAGCTGCACTGGGACGGCCACTTCCTGGCTGATCCAACCTCTGCCCAGCGCACAACTCCTCCACGTCCCCTCCAGTGCACGCCTACACTACCGCACAGACGGTTAGAGCACTTGGCTCACGATATGCGGCCACTGCCAACTGCCAGCCACCTTTCTCTCGCCATCATCGTAGGTCTCATCACTGCCACATCCCTTTATACCCCTACCCCTTCCAGCACCGTCAAGACCGACCCGCATCACCTTACTTCTCACCTTACCACAATGCCCCTTAGTAACCCATACCTCAACAACCCTGCCCTTTGGCTCCATCACTTTGCCACTAAACCCACACCTAATCAACCTTGCACACTCCAAGTCAGGAATCTTAGACTTGGATCCAGATTACCTCGTGCCCACTGCATTCAACACACTCACGTCACCACTACTTCACAGAAGTTACCATCTTCCCACAGCACTATCTCCGCCAAAGAACTCAAGGGTGCCCTCATTAACGCCAGATCTATTACGGCCCACGCATTGGACATCTCTGACCTCATCACCACTCATAACCTCGATTTTCTGGCCATTACCGAAACATGGTTACACGCAGCCTCTGGCCCACTCCTCTCCCTCGCTATCCCCAACGGCTACTCTATCCTTAGAGCTGACCGTCAATCAACATCCAAAGGAGGTGGAGTCGCATTCATACATAGAAACAACATCATACTTAGAATCATCCCCAACACAGAGCTCAGCTCTGCAGAATCCCTCTCCGTGAAACTCACCTTATCTCCAACTAATACTGCTACCCTCCACCTCATCTATAGACCTCCAGGACCACTTAGCTCCTTCATAGATGAGATCACAGCCATTCTAACTGTCAATATGAAACCCAACTCTCAGGTACTACTTCTAGGTGACCTTAACCTTGGCCTACATGACACTAATGATCATCTGGCCTCGGAAGTCGCTATCACATTAGCTAACTTAGGATTCCAACAGCGCATCGACAAACCTACTCATATTAAAGGTAGAACGCTCGATTGGATTTCGGATCTCAATTGCAACACTACCGTAAGCTCCAACCACGCTTGTGCCTGGTCCGACCACCACATCATTATCTTCTACCTACCAGCGACCAACCCTCTCACCACTCCCACGATAGCTCCAGCCACTCCCACAAGGAACAAAAAAGACATCACCAGGGATAAACTCCTCCCACTCATCCTTCCTATCCTGAACAAATCTGTGTCCCAACACAATGACCCCACAGTCTTAGTAGATATCTTCAATCAAACACTGCTCAAAGCCATCGATAATATAGCTCCGCTTAAATTACGGAAAGCTAAACAACAAGCCCATTTGAATTCTTGGTTCACCCCGCAGTTACGAGCCTTACGCAAAGAAAAACGCAAGGCTGAATCACTCTGGAAGAGCCACCCATGCAACCCCAACAATGAACGCCTCATCATCGCCACCCACAACTACAAGGAAGCGATCTTACAAGCTAAAAAGGAGACCTATAACCAACGTATTATACAAGCAGAATCCAACACTAAGGAGTTGTTTAAAGTCCTTAAAGAACTGGAAGCCCCTTCCCCTGCCCCTGATACCTGCACTAAAGACAGGCAATGGTGCAATAACATTCAAAATGCTCTCCTCAACAAAATCACCACCCTGCAATCAAAAATTAACGCCAAACAAACTACCCTACTCACCAACCCCCCCACTAAGCCCTCCACCACGCCAACGGCCTCCTTTACTCACACCCCTTTCAGCTTCACCCCACTCAACATCCTCGAGGTCGAAAACATCATTCGCAACCTAAAACCCTCTAACTGCCAAGGTGACTCTTGCCCAGCACCTATCATTAAGGAAGCGGCACAGGACCTTGCTCCGTTCATAACCACCTTCATCAACTCTTCATTCCTAACTGGAACAGTACCCAACAATTTAAAGGACGCCTGGGTTATCCCTCTCCTAAAAAAACCGAATCTAGACCCTGAAACACCAACGAACTATAGACCTATTACCACTGTACCGTTCCTACTTAAAATACTTGACAGAGCAGCATACCTGCAGATTCAGAATTACTTAGAAACTTATAACCTCCTCGGCTCAAGACAGTCTGGCTTCAGACCCAAGCACGGGACTGAAACAGCTCTTCTTGACCTAAAAACTCAAATTGAGGACCTTAAAGACAACGGTAAACTGTCCCTTCTACTACTACTGGACCTATCTGCTGCCTTCGACTTGGTAAACCACCAAATACTATGTCGGCACCTGAAATCTGCTGCCCACTTCTCTGACAATGCATCCAACTGGATCAGGTCATTCCTCGACAACAGACACATGAGAGTTTTCTCACCCACCGCATCGGCCGACCCTACACCAGTCCCGTGTGGAGTCCCGCAAGGGTCCTGTGTCTCCCCTACTCTCTATAATGTCTTCACCAAACCATTATTTGATGTGCTTGACTATCTGGGTGTCACCTACACGAACTACGCCGATGACACCCAGATACTCATACCCATTACCGGTGACTACATTGCTGATTCCAAAGCCCTCAATGACATTTACCTTGTCATTCAAGCTTGGATGGCCCAGCACGAGCTGTGCCTCAACGATGATAAGACTGAGCTTCTCATCTTAGGCACGCAACAGAGACTTAACAAACTAAGTCCCCTGTTCGGCTCCTTTAACATTGACGGTAATCTAAATAAAGTATCTAAAGATACCAAAACTCTGGGTATCTACCTGGACGCCTCCTTATCTCTCACCCGACAAACCAATGCAGTGGCAACCGCATCTGCCTACACCTGCAAATTGATCTCAGCCTGTCGCCCATTCCTCACCGCCAAGAACTGCATTACCCTGGCCAGGACCTTGGTTATGTCCAAATTGGACTATTGTAATGCATTGTACCAAGGCACTAACCAGGGCAATCTCAACAAACTTCAGACTACCCAAAACAATGCCATTAGAGCGGCCCTTAATATCCCTCGATCTGCCCACATCTCAGAAACAAGGAAGAACCTCAACTGGCTCTCCGTCGCCCAAAGGATCTCACTGAAAGCACTCACTCTTACATACAAATGTGTTAACCACCAGGCCCCCTCATATCTTGCCTCTCGATTCACTCAACATATACCAACGCGAGTACTCAGATCTGCACAGTCCCACGGTCTTGCAATCCCTAGATTCAAGCTTCACACAGCTGGTGGTGCCAGCTTCCCTGTCCTGGCAGCCAAGCTTTGGAACACTGTACCACTCACCATCAGAACCTTACCGTCATTCAACCTATTCAAACACAAAGCCAAGCTTTGGCTAGTTACATCTCACTGACTCTGACGGACCATCCGGCTTTGCTTTGCTCCGACATTACTGTCCCGCTCATTGCTTTGCTTTGTAAACGTCAATTGTATATTCTGTATATTCTGATCGCAATCTGTTGGTACCAGTGCGATGATTTGTCATACCTGTAACTTTCTGTCAAGATATGCGCCCGGTTGCCTTTGGGCCTGGTCTGCGCTATATAAATAAATAAAATAAATAAATAAAGAAATGAATCCCCACAACATGCCCCAAGTGTCAGCAGCTACAGTGTCCCTAATGGAAACATGTCCACACATGAAATGCTCACAGTAATGCAGGACCTACAACCCACATTACCAAATACTTACCAAGAATAGCAATCACCTACACAACCTCCAACCTACCTTAAACATGACATTACAGACTTAACAATTAGCTAGCCTCGCCACCTGATGATGACAGCCCTCCGAACACTTCCAAGTATACAGTGTTAGCGCCACGCAAGAGTGTAGGTGCACTGCTTACAACATGGACTCCAGTTCCAAGGTGGACCGCATTGTGAAGACATGAGGAATGGACCTGCAAATATGGAGGATGAGATGGATGCAGAGGCACATATCAATACACCACGCAGTGTACAACACAACAACAATATGCACTATGAATGTATACACAGTATTGACTACAGACTGCCCACACAGCTCATGGGAGTCCAATGTCACCATGTACGTCAATGTCACTTGGGCACACCCTTTGCAAGCCCATGGAAACGGGAAGCAGGAGGGGTGTGTGTGACAAAAACCCAAGCATCTGAACCAAATCCATGACAAGCCTGCATGTGCCCGGCCACAATGCAGCGTATGCCCACGGGAGCCACACAAGGCAACACACTGTCCCAAAAAAAAAGGAAAAAAATAAATAAATAAATAAAATCAAAAATGGCCATTAATGGGCCCGGGGGGGGGGGGTTGGGGAGGCCACCCAGGAGGTCCGAGGACAGGGTGCACACCAAAACCCACCTGTGTGGATCTTGCGAAAAAAAAACACCTCCATGGGCTCATGGCCTACACGGCTACCCTATTGTGGGAGTATCACTGCTGTCGCTATCCTCACCCTCTGCAGCTGCATCCGTAGGTGGTGGCACTATGGGAGGCAGCCCACGCAAAGCCTTAGTCTGTTCCTCCATGGCTGCAAGCATGCAGGTGTGGTAGGTCTCGTTCTGGAGGATGAGTGTGCGGAGGTCCCCATGCAACAACTCACAGGATGCCCGGACCTCCGCCCTAGTTGCCTGCATCTCAGCTGAGAGCGTACGGGTGAGACGCTCCAGCTGCTGTTCTGTCCTTCGGTTTGTTGAAGCCTCAAGCTCAACAAGAGTCGTCCTGAGGTGAAGGAGTTCCTGCCTCAGGTCTTCTCTGTGGCCCTGGGACTCTATGGAGATGGCTTCCTGCAGAGTCACCAGTGCCGCCCGCCTGTCCCTGTCGGACGCCAACATGTCCTCCCTGTGTGACTGGCAGATGGAGTCGGTTGCCTGCTGTAGTCGCTCCATCAGCCTTTCGGGGGTGACAATGGAAGTGGCCACCCTATCCGTGGCCTGAGCCATCATCTCTGATGATGCTGCCTGTTGGGTTGCCATACCGTAAATGGATTGCTCCCATGCGGTATTCCCAGGTGGCGTACGGCCACCACGTCGGCGGGCACCACACCTGTCTGGGGCAAGGCGAACTGCGCCTTGCTGTGCCGGCACTGCCTGAGGCTGCAGGACTGCATTCCCCCTCTGATCTGCTGGCCCAGGAACAGGATCAGATGTCGCGGAGTGTGACCCTGCATCCGTAACCACCAAAGGCGTACCTGCCAACACTGACATCCCCATTGAGGGTTCTAACCCTGGTGCAGGTGGGTCGGACAGAACAGAATCCCTCCCAGGAACACTCACCTGCGACGGCACGTAGGTCTCATCATCCGAATCAACACCTGAGTACAGCTCGGGGGAGGTGCAGCCAGAGACACCCCTTGAGAGCACGACCTGCAGCAGTTGTCGGTTCTCACCCACCACCACACCACGTCCCTCACTGGTGGTCGGTCGGCCCTCAGACCCCTCCTGGGTCTGCACCATCTCCACAACCCCAGCAGTATCAGGTGCATCTCCCTCTGCAAAGACATAAAAGAAAACAAATGGAAACAGGCATTAGCACTATGGCACACAATGAGGGCTGAGAGGCTACAGAAACAGTACTTGATTGACATGTCCCACATGACTAAAACACTCCCATGCATGCACCGTCACTGCGTGTGATGGGGAGGCAGATGGCACACATTGATGACACAAAGATGGAAGATGAATACATTTGCTGCATGCTGCCTAGCAGTGGCATCACACATTGGCCAGTGATTGGCAGGTCAAATACACATGCCATCACACAGATGGCATGTACCCTAGCCATGAAGTGAAGAGGGAGAGGAGGTCACCAATTGTTCATTCAGTCCAGTTTGTTCATATGATTGATTATTTTCATTGTAATGGTTCAAATGTTTAACATGCAGCTGCCAGTCAAAAATGGTCCGATAGCACAGGGACATGTCCAAACTAATCATGTCCACGAAACTGAGCCAGTCCACTGTACCATAGCCATGTCAGACATGTGACAATAGGACTGAGAAATCCCGAGTAAAAGTGGTGGTATGCAAACAATCTGCCTGAAAAAACAGAGGTAAATGAGCAACAGTGTATTGGCAAGATGACACTCCAAGGGCAACTGGGGTGGTGTTGGGCTGGATGTCTAATGTTGGCCGAAGGGATGCTGCTATACCCAAATGCTGTTGGCAAGAATGTTTAGGAAGAGGCACATGGGTGAGCCGAACCACTCAGGCACACACACCCTCCCCTGGCACCCAAACAGAAGCCCTCCCACACACACCATGCACATGGATGACACACACATGCATGTGCACTCACCGGACAATGCCTCGTAATCTGCCACTTCTCCCACGCCTTGGATCTGTTCCTCCGTGACGCAGGTCCCAGCAACCTGCTCATGTGGAGTGAGTTCTATGTCATCTGCTGGAGACCCACCTCCAGTCACTAGAGTTGCGGCATGACTTGAGGCCAGCTTATTCTTTGCCCTGCGCTTCAGGTCATTCCAGCGCTTGTAGCATTCATTAGCTGTGCGCCTCACGATTCCAAGGGCACTTATGATGTCCGCAATGGTCTGCCAGTGTGCCTGACGTTGTGCAGGTGTGGTCTTGGATCCTGCAACAATCACCATTTCGCGGTCATGTGCGGACACATACTCTACAAGTGCATTCAGTTCGGCCTCATTGAAGCTGGGCTTCCTTGACGGGCCAGACTGTGTAGCCGTGTCTGGGGCATCAGCCTCTACTGGACGAGCACTCTTCCTCTTCCGCTTGGAAGGTGGTGGGGATCCGGAGTGTCCTGCGCCGCTCTGGACACTAGGGGCAGGAGCGTGGGATTGCACACTCAGCATGGGAGCTGGTGCAGGCATTATCTCAAGTGTGATGGTGTCAGGGGGAATGTCAGCATGATGGACTTGGACCGACACTGTCCTGGATGGGTGTGTGAGAGGTGGGGTGGATGGAGCCGCAGCTGCCCCTGCAGCCTCCCCAGCCTGCCTACGCGGGGCAGCAGATGACCTAGCTGCCCCTGATCAACGTGGCCTGATGACAACAACGTTCACCGGCGCACGTGGCCTAGACCTGCTGACCTGGAAGTCAGCCATGGAGTCACCCTGTGTCAGGTCTGGTTCCACAGTGGGCTGGTCCAACAAGGGCTGAGCATGGATGGTGTCAGCCACGGTAACCTCAACCAGGGGGGGGGCATGGGTGTCCCTGACTGCTCCTCCACACATGGGGGGCTAGGGGCACCCTGCACATCACGGCCACGTCCCCTACCGGATCCACCACGGCCACCACTTGGGGCTCGGCCACCTTTGCCACCCTTACGGCTTGTTCGCCTCCCAGCCATGGCACTGATGTTATTGTGCGTATGGGAGTCGATGTGAACTATTGTCCTGGGCAATTGGGGGTCAAAGGGGTTGGGTACCAGATGGTAATCGTACCCTAGTGCTCTAGCAAGGCTGTATGTCACCCCTGGGAAAAGATGACGGGTCACGCAACGCACAGGCACCCCAAAAAAGCGAAGTAAGGTGCACACAACCCCTCCTAGACCACGTGCGTGGAAAAAAAAACCTGCACTACGCTGTGGCACCCAGGAACACAAGAATGAACGTATGCATGTCACACGCAGCCTAGAATGACCTCTGAAGGGGTACGCGACACACGGGGCAAGCACAGATGTTAGATACGTGCGCGACTCACCGTCCGCCAGGAACAAAAGCGTGAAAAATATGCGCGTGTGCGCGTTGGCAACACCCCCGCCAAAAGAAGAATTGTACGCTGTCTGAGGAGACAGGACAACAGTAGTAGGGAAGCTGTTTGATGAAACAGGCCCAGGAAAAAGAGGAAAAGAGAAAAAGCTGTCAGAGGTAACAGGGAGTACGAACTGGAAACGCTGTGAAGTAAATCGCGTGTGAACCGACAAGAAGTACAGATTTCACCCACTCGCTCTCCATGAAAAGCACGTACAAGGAAATGGCGTTCTACACATACCTTTTATACACACGTCACAGACGCGCATACGCAATGAGGCCATTTCCACCAATTACGCGCTTTGACACTCGGACGTGTATCTCTTCATTTTTACACGCGCCATTCTCTACGGCCATGCGCGTGACGTCACAGCTGCGCATGGTGGCCTTTGGGCCAATGAAATCGCATATGCGAGCACACGTGGTAAAACTGCACGTCCGAGTGTCATCGCGTGTAATCGGAGGGAAGTGATCGTACACGCGATTGGCCTGGGTACGTGTATTTCTGGGGTGCGCAGGAAGTTCCACACGCGATTGGTGGAAATCCACGTGTGCTCTGTCATCACGTGTAATGAGGGAAACACCCGCGCGCATCACGTCACAGACGCGCTCACGCGCTAAGGGCCTTTGGTCCAATGAAATCGCATATGCGTGCTGACGTGCATACGCGCTAAGGGCCTTTCCTCGATTTACACACAGACGTGCAGGATTTTCACGTGCCAAATCACTCCGTATCAAGCTGGCCACGCGTAAGCACAGGGAAGACCACGCTCCTGACCAGAAGGCCGAACTACTGCCCCCCAGAGCCCCGAGCACGCTCCCACCTGCCATCTGCTGCTGCCTGACTGCCTGCTGCCCACGTGCCCTGCCATTTGCTGCCTGCACATCAGCCAGGTGTGCTGTTGCTGTGACCACCCCTGCTGGAACCGAAGACTCCCGACTGGGATTCCATCGCTCCACAGCCCAGCCCCAGGACCCAGTTGCCCACCCACTCCTGCCTCTGGGGTTGTCATGTCGGGACAAACATCATCTGAGACCACTGACAACCCCCGGCCAGAGAGGCAGAGGGGCACCAGCTTCAGTGCCACCGAAGTTGGTGTCCTGGTGGAGCAAGTCCTGGGGCAGCATGATGCCCTCTTCGGAAGTTCCCGCACCGACAAGGAAGGACGGACTCGGATCTGGACTGACATAGTGACAGCCATCAACGCGGAGGGGGTAGCAGTCCGCGACTTACAACATGTCAAGAAGCGCTGGGAGGACTTCAGGTCCAGGACCCTGAACAAGGCCCGGCGCTTCTTGAAGGCAGCAGATGCCAAGGGGCGCCGGGGCCACTTGTCGGAAGAACAGATGAGGGTCCTGGAACGCATATCCCCAGCGCTCCACGTCCAGGTCCTTGAGAG
Organism: Ambystoma mexicanum; assembly: GCF_040938575.1. Lineage (NCBI taxonomy): Eukaryota > Metazoa > Chordata > Amphibia > Caudata > Ambystomatidae > Ambystoma > Ambystoma mexicanum. The sequence goes on from NC_090921.1 coordinate 589,844,972, forward strand.
GCAGACCCGTCTGGAGTCGAGCTTTAAGTGTACATGCATCCTGATTGTGAGCTGTGCGTGTGGTGATTTTTCAGTAGTGTGCAGGTTGCACATCTGTTTGTATGGGGTCGAGTATGGGTGGGGGTGTACAGGGCCGTGGGGCTAACACATGCGAGGGCTGGAATGTGTGAGACATGGATGGTGCTTGTGTGTGTAGGCTTGCATGCCAAATGCAGTTGTGTGGGCACACATGTTTGGATGAATGTGTATGTAAGTAGACATGTCCGTGATGTCACGCATGTATGTTGTTTTCAGCTGCATGTATCAGCACTGTGTACATGTGCATGTGTGTGTATTTGACAAGGGTGCAACGATGATGCAACATGGATGCATGTGACAGCGGTATGTGGAAGCCTGATGGGCAGATGTGACATGGATGCCCATCTGAACACTGCGACACTTTCCAGAGGTGTACACATGCATGCAAGTGTGGTGGTGTGTGTACATGTGTGGTGCACTTCCTGTGTTGCATGTGATGTCTGGCTCACCTTTGCCTGCTCATGCTGTTGTATGTGTATGGATGGTGCTGGCAGTTGCGATATGGCTGTGGTATGGCTCATGTGTGCGAGTTGAAATGACATGTGTGTTGGGGATTGTGATGACATGTCTGAGGTTTGCCAATGCCACTCATGTACAACTGTCATGTGTGTATGTGTCCATTGTAAAGTGCCCTGATGCCTGTGTTTTATTTCTCCCTGTCTGCAGCGTCAACTGATGAAGAGGGCGGAGAAGGTGCTGTGGAGCACAGCGGCGGGGATCCCACCGCCAGCCGGAGACGCAAGGCCCGGCTCCCCTCCCATGTTGTCATCTCGTCGGGGAGTGAGAAGTCCGGTGCCGCGTCCCAGGCCGCAGCTGCCGGGGGGAGGTCCAAGAGGCAGAGGTTGGAGTTGGACTCCTCGGCAGCAGAAGGGGCAGCTGGGACCCCACAGGGCCCAACGGGGGAAGATGGCACGGAGTCATCCAGGTTGGTGGGGGGTTTGGTGGAGGAGGAGGCCGTGCAAGCAACAGAGACGGGGTCTGGAGGTGGGGATCCCACTGGTGCTAGTGGTGCAGTGCAGGACCAGGGACAGGAGGCAGCACAGGCCGCCGCGGAGGTGCCTGTGTGCAATCCTGTCCCTGATCCTGTCCCTGCATCATCTTGCACCAGCAGGGATGCCTACGTCCAGACCCGTTTTCAGGCAGGGGATGAGCTCACGACAACTGGCCTTCCTCTGCCTGCGGACGTGGCTATCCGGGTCGGGGTTGAGCCTGTTCTGACTGGTGTGGCGTTGCATCAACGGGCCATGCGAGGTGATCTGCAGTCTTTTCATGAGGAGACTGCACGTCATCTCGAATGGCTCGTTGACCACGTCAGCCTGCTGGGACAGGTCACCCAGGCCGGATTCCTCCGTATGATGGGGCTTGCTACGACCCCCTCCTCAACTGAACCCCCTATGCGCCAGTCGTCCTCCGTGCCATCTTCCCACCCATCAGTCACCTGGGTGCCCTGTGGAGCTGCCTCTGACGGTGCGGCCAGGCTGGTGGAGGAGGCATCCCTGCCACAGTCGGGAGTCAGACGTCCAGCAGGGGTGGCCACATCAACGACTGCACCCCAGCCGGCGGAGGATGTGCAGGCAGCAGGAGGCAGTGCACGGGTAGAGGCACAGCAGCAGCAGCAACGTGGTGGGAGCCATGAAGGCTCGGGGCCTTCAACATCGGAGGGGCAGGCATCGGCCGGGGGGCAGGAGGACCCAGGACAGAGAGTGTCTTCCGTGTGGCAGCGGTTGGGCCACGCCATAGATGCGGAGCAGCAGCGGGCGGAAGAGGCACGGCTCACAATGGTCAGGGCGGAGAACTCCATGCGGAGGGCCCTGAGGCGGGCCGAGTGCCTCGAGGCAATCCGCAGGGGGTTGGAGGTGGACACGTCGACGGCCCTGCGGACCCTCGGGGCCATGGTGGAGGACCGCCTCCGGGACATTGAGCAGGAGTTCAATGATGCCCTGGCCCGGGACATCCACAAGTGAGCCGTCAAAGTAGCCCGCTGCCCTTGTACATAGTTATGTAGGTAGTGTTAGGTTTCATTTTTTTTAGGATTTATTTTGGACCTTTCGGACATTGGCCACATTTTTGTATATAGTTTATTTTATTAGTTAGTGTAGTTAGACAGGTTTCCTTTCTTTTGTTGGGATAATGGACCCTGGCTTGTTCGTATGTACATAGTTCACTGTTGGATTGGATTGTATTTTTCTTTCACATTTTAACCATGGAGCAATGGCTTTCTATTTTATTTCCCATTGGATTTTGTTTTGTGGACAGTGACTTTGGACACCATTACTTTGGATTTTGATTTTTGGTTTTGCTTTTTTTCACGGACATGCTTCTTTTCATTTATGTACATTCCCATTTCTGTTTCTTTATTTTTGATTCTATTTATGTTTCCTTCAATACATATTTTTTTAACAAACTTCAATGTGTAGTATCATCTCATTGGTTTATTGCATATCATGATATGGCTTTTGAGATTCACTGACACCCATTGGGTGTATGTGAGGGAAATGTGTTTGTTTCGGAACTTGCAATTGGTGTTCTGTCATGTAATTGCCAATTATGAGTGGGTGGATGCAATACTCGGGTGGGTGTTTTGCATTTGGAGGCTGACCATAGGGACCAGGGATCTAGATTGCGATGACATGTTGGCTGGGGAACATGAGTAGGACATGGGTGGGGGCCTGCTGGCAGGTGCCCCACAGTGCTGGGGGGTGGGGGTGCAGGGGAGGCTGCCCCTGCACTGCTGGGGGGTGGGGGTGCAGGGGGACATGAGTGGGGGCCTGGTGGAGGCTGCCCCTGCACTGCTGGGGGGTGGGGATGCAGGGGGACATGAGTTGGACATGAGTGGGGGCCTGCTGGCAGGTGCCCCACAGTGCGGGGGGGGTGAGGGTGCAGGGGGACATGAGTGGGGGCCTGGTGGAGGCTGCCCCTGCACTGCTGGGGGGTGGGGTGGTGGGAGACATGAGTGGGGGCCTGGTGGAGGCTGCCCCTGGTGGCTGGGGGCTGGGGGTGGTGGTAGACATGGGTGGGGGCCTGGTGGAGGCTGCCCCTGCACTGCTGGGGGTGGGGGTGGTGGGAGACATGAGTGGGGGCCTGGTGGAGGCTGCCCCTGCACTGCTGGGGGTGGGGGTGCAGGGGGACATGAGTGGGGGCCTGGTGGAGGCTGCCCCTGCACTGCTGGGGGGTGGGGGTGGTGGGAGACATGAGTGGGAGCCTGGTGAAGGCTGCCCCTGGCGGCTGGGGGGTGGGGGTGGTGGTAGACATGGGTGGGGGCCTGGTGGAGGGTGCCCCTGACTGCTGGGGGGTAGGGGGTGGTGGGAGACATGGGTGGGGGCCTGGTGGAGGCTGCCCCTGCACTGCTGGGGGGTGGGGGGGGTGGGAGACATGAGTGGGGGCCTAGTGGAGGCTGCCCCTGGTGGCTGGGGGGTGGGGGTGGTGGTAGACATGGGTGGGGGCCTGGTGGAGGGTGCCCCTGACTGCTGGGGGGTAGGGGGTGGTGGGAGACATGGGTGAGGGCCTGGTGGAGGCTGCCCCTGCACTGCTGGGGGGTGTGGGTGCAGGGGGACATGAGTGGGGGCCTGGTGGAGGCTGCCCCTGCACTGCTGGGGGGTGGGGGTGTAGGGGGACATGGGTGGGGGCCTGGTGGAGGGTGCCCCTGACTGCTGGGGGGTAGGGGGTGGTAGGAGACATGGGTGGGGGCCTGGTGGAGGCTGCCCCTGCACTGCTGGGGGGTGGGGTGCAGGGGGACATGAGTGGGGGCCTGGTGGAGGCTGCCCCTGGTGGCTGGGGGGTGGGGGTGGTGGCAGACATGGGTGGGGGCCTGGTGGAGGCTGCCCCTGCACTGCTGGGGGGTGGGGGTGGTGGGAGACATGAGTGGGGGCCTGGTGGAGGCTGCCCCTGCACTGCAGGGGGGTGGGGGTGCAGGGGGACATGAGTGGGGGCCTGGTGGAGGCTGCCCCTGCACTGCTGGGGGGTGGGGGTGGTGGGAGACATGAGTGGGGGCCTGGTGGAGGCTGCCCCTGGTGGCTGGGGGGTGGGTGTGGTGGTAGACATGGGTGGGGGCCTGGTGGAGGCTGCCCCTGGTGGCTGGGGGGTGGGTGTGGTGGTAGACATGGGTGGGGGCCTGGTGGAGGGTGCCCCTGACTGCTGGGGGCTAGGGGGTGGTGGGAGACATGAGTGGGGGCCTGGTGGAGGCTGCCCCTGGTGGCTGGGGGGTGGGGGTGGTGGTAGACATGGGTGGGGGCCTGGTGGAGGGTGCCCCTGACTGCTGGGGGGTAGGGGGTAGTGGGAGACATGGGTGGGGGCCTGGTGGAGGCTGCCCCTGCACTGCTGGGGGGTGTGGGTGCAGGGGGACATGAGTGGGGGCCTGGTGGAAGCTGCCCCTGCACTGCTGGGGGGTGGGGGTGCAGGGGGACATGGGTGGGGGCCTGGTGGAGGGTTCCCCTGACTGCTGGGGGGTAGGGGGTGGTGGGAGACATGGGTGGGGGCCTGGTGGAGGCTGCCCCTGCACTGCTGGGGGGTGGGGGTGCAGGGGGACATGAGTGGGGGCCTGGTGGAGGCTGCCCCTGGTGGCTGGGGGGTGGGGGTGCAGGGGGACATGAGTGGGCGCCTGGTGGAGGCTGCCCCTGGTGGCTGGGGGTGGGGGTGCAGGGGAACATGAGTGGGGGCCTGGTGGAGGCTGCCCCTGTACTGCTGGGGGGTGGGGGTGGTGGGAGACATGAGTGGGGGCCTGGTGGAGGCTGCCCCTGGTGGCTGGGGGGTGGGGGTGGCGGTAGACATGGGTGGGGGCCTGGTGGAGGGTGCCCCTGACTGCTGGGGGGTAGGGGGTGGTGGGAGACATGGGTGGGGGCCTGGTGGAGGCTGCCCCTGCACTGCTGGGGGGTGGGGAGCAGGGGGACATGAGTGGGGGCCTGGTGGAGGCTGCCCCTGCACTGCTGGGGGGTGGGGGTGCAGGGGGACATGAGTGGGGGCCTGGTGGAGGCTTCCCCTGGTGGCTGGGGGGTGGTGGTGGTGGTAGACATGAGTGGGGGCCTGGTGGAGGCTGCCCCTGCACTGCTGGGGGGTGGGGGTGCAGGGGGACATGAGTGGGGGCCTGGTGGAGGCTGCCCCTGGTGGCTGGGGGGTGGGGGTGCAAGGGGACATGAGTGGGGGCCTGGTGGAGGCTGCCCCTGGTGGCTGGGGGGTGGGGGTGGTGGTAGACATGGGTGGGGGCCTGGTGGAGGCTGCCCCTGCACTGCTGGGGGGTGGGGGTGGTGGGAGACATGAGTGGGGGCCTGGTGGAGGCTGCCCCTGCACTGCTGGGGTGTGGGGGTGCAGGGGGACATGAGTGGGGTCCTGGTGGAGGCTGCCCTTGCACTGCTGGGGGATGGGGGTGGTGGGAGACATGAGTGGGGGCCTGGTGGAGGCTGCCCCTGCACTGCTGGGGGGTGGGGGTGGTGGGAGACATGAGTGGGGGCCTGGTGGAGGCTGCCCTTGGTGGCTGGGGGTGGGGGTGGTGGTAGACATGGGTGGGGGCCTGGTGGAGGCTGCCCCTGCACTGCTGGGGGGTGGGGGTGGTGGGAGACATGCATTGTTGATCAGTAGTGCAAGGTGACATGTGGGTTGGCTGGGGGGCATGCCCATGGTGGATGGGCTGCCTGCGGGACATGAGCAGGGGTGCAGGGTAGTCCCCCGTGGTGTGGGCTGCCTGCAGGGGCCGTGGAGGTTGTAGAGCGAACACCTGGGAGGACCCACACGGCCAATTCACGTGTAGTACTCCCCAGAACCCCTGAAATACACATACCCTGCTGAAATCGCGTGTGGAACTTCCCGCGCACCCCTGAATTACACGTACCCTGCTCGCACGGGGCCAATCGCGTGTGGAACTTCCTGCGCACCCCTGAAATACACGTACCCTGCTGAAATCGCGTGTGGAACTTCCCGCGCTCCCCTGAATTACACGTACCCTGCTCGCATGGGGCCAATCGCGTGTGGAACTTCCCGCGCACCCCTGAAATACACGTACCCTGCTGAAATCGCGTGTGGAACTTCCCGCGCACCCCTGAAATACACGTACCCTGCTGATTTTGCGTGTGGAACTTCCCGCGCACCCCTGATGCACACGTACACAGGACAATCGCGTGTGGAACTTCCCGCAAACCACTGAAATACACGTTCCCCGCTTGGCGTTTGCTGTTTGCCAGCCCTGTGAACTGGTCCAGGGTTAGCGCAGCCCTTTGCGATTATTTGGGGATTTTGAAGGCTTTTCCTTGCGCGAGGGCGTTCTTGGGGGCGTAACTGGCGCTGCTGCAGGGTCGCTGCGCCACGCTGAGCCACGGCCGGTTTTGGATGCGAAAATCCATGAATACGCTGTGCACGGAAATCGATTTTAGCACACGCGGCTGGCGCAGACATTCGCACGGGCATGCTGTGCACCAGTCGCGTGCGCCACTTTTGTGCGAATTTCTATGAATTACCCTGATAGTCTTGTTGTGGCTTGGTCACACATGGGTAGTGTTATTCCATGTACATCAAGTTTGTCTGTGGCGCTAATTTCCATTATTGGTTGCATTTCTTTACTTAACATTATTTCATTGAATTTGAAACAGCTTGCAAGAGTTGGCATTAAGGTCATACAATTGACATTTTTGTGGGCTAATTGTTCCATAACATCTGTAGCACATGCATTATCACCATAAAGTGCATGAATGTGCCGGGTTTTCAATATTGCTTCTGCTTCTTTAGAAAGTATACCAGAAAGATACTTTTGAAGATGTTGGCATAAGTGAGATCTGCAGATTGGCGCATGTTTTCTGTTAATTCTCTGTATTGGAAATGTTGCCAAAGGTTGACATTTCCTATGCTGCCAACAGTTTTACGGCGGAGTTTGTGTCCTAATGTTTTAAAAATAGGCTCACCTTTTACCGGTGTCAATTGAAGAAGATCTCCGAAAACAATAATGTGTTTTCCTGCAAAGAGCTCTTCATAGTTTGTTTTGAGTACTTCTTGTAATCTGAGGTGAATCAAAGCCAACATTAGGTTGGACACCATGCTCACTTCATCTATTAGTAGCATTTTCATTTGTTTCAATACTCTGCGTAGTTCCATTGCAGCTTCTGCAGAAAGTTTGTAATAATCTAATTTGTTTTGGTGTTCTACTGGCAGGAGTAGTAATCGGTGTAAAGTGACACCACCTATATTGTAGGCAGCTAAACCTGTGGGGGCAGTGACAGTTTGTTGTTTGTCAATTGTTGAAGGAACTTACTGATGATTTTGATTAGGAATGTTTTGCCAGAACCAGCTTCACCACTGACATACAATAGTATAGGTTTGTAATTTTGGCAGGTGCATTCTTTGTTTTCATGTTGTACACCATGTGCAATTTCTTTTGCTACGTCTTGAAAAATGCTACGTTGCTCATTGTTTAGCTTTGATTGTAGTATAGTTAAGTCTTCTTTATCTTCATACTGACACATGGTGTTTTCTACTTCTATCATAGCTAATTCTGCCTCATTTGTTATTTGTGGGTCTCCCAGTGGTTCTTGGCTTCCTGTGACAGAAGGTTGACTACTGTCAGGAGTGTCCTTATCTAGTTGGGCCTGGAGTTCTTCGTTTTGCTGTTCATTGTGCAACATTGTTTTGTACTGTGCAAAGTTTACATCAGTTATACTGCTTTCATTTGCTTTGAAAGCGTCTTCATATGAGTCATAGTTATCTAGTATTTCTTCTTCTTTTCTCCATGGTTTAAAGAGTTGTAGCAGGGACATGTGATATACTTCTTTATGTTGAGGAGTCTTTAATGACAATTTGATATGATTAATTAAATTTGGTTTGGTGAGTTTTACTAAGCTGCCTTCACAGTTTGTCACTTTGTATTTACGGTTTTGTTCATCAGGTTTTATATTATTTGTGTATGTGTAGTTTTGGGCTATGTGGTATAGACACATGGTTTCCAAAGTGGTACTCCTGTTTGGGTAGTATGTGTCCAATAAATTGTTTTTTAAAATGTCTTGGCTGTTGGGATACTGTTTGGCTATTGTTTCTATATCTGTGTATGATTTTAGAACTCTTTTTCTAGATTTAGCTGGACCAAGACTTAGCCATACTATATTTGCAGATTTACCATACAATGCAGTACCAGTTAATCGATCAGGTGCTTCATAGGATCCACATTCTCTATGGGACAGCATTTTTATGCCCAAGCTGTATAATTTCTGAGACACTGTTTTATCTGATGACAGGTCATTCCAGAGGTCTTGGAGCTCTGTCTTTTCTGATTTGGTTAAGTATGCTGTGACATATCTTGCAACTGCAGTAGAATTGTCCGCAATGTACTGCACATCTATGTTTGCATTCCATAAGTGGGAAATGATTGCATTGTAATCATTGATATATTTTTCTTATTCTTTTCTTTTTATGCAATATGTATTTTTAGGTGACTTACCTTTAACACTATGTCTAACTGAAGACATGAGGTTGTTCACTTGACCTGTATTTGGAACTGGTCTAGGGAAACCAAATCGGCATTTGGTGTAGTATTTCCCTTTGCTTTTGTATTTGCAACGACAATATTTGCCACATTTGTGCCTTTGGAATTGTAAAATTTTTGCATGAAGATCACTATTTGTGGATTCTGATGGAATTTCACAAGTGACACATTTTTCAATAAACTGTAAAACAGTGGCATCACTGTCTGGACCAAATTTAGGAGCATCTTTAATCCATAAAAGCATGTGAACATATGGTGCTCCTCTGGCTTGGTATTCTTTTCTCCAAAAGAAGTTTTGCACTTCTCCAAGGGGAGGAACAGTTTTATTACAAATAAAATGTAGCATAGCAATGAAGCGATGGTGAAAATATCTTGAAACATTAACAGGATCCTGAGAACAAAGTTCTCCAGGTGTTAGTATATCTATGTTTGTTTTGTTTTCGTTTGATATGCGTAGGAAATCATGTAAATCTTCCCATGCATATTCTGCACAACTTAATGTAACAAACCAAGTGGGTGGGCCAAGGTTTCTGATCATACAACGTACATCTCCATGACGTCGAAACCAGTACTCTTTAGTACCACGCATATTTGCTAATAGATTTGTAAGATTTGCTTGTAAAACCTCATCTTTTCGTTGAACTTTTTGTAATAATTGTGTAGCTTTCATATTTTGAAAGTGTGATCCTGATTTTAATATGTGTGCAACTCCGTAACATGAAGTTGCTAGTTCACTTTAAAAGAGTAGGTGGAATATGTATTCCACATTTTGTCGAAATCTGGGATCTTCAGAATACATTCGTAATGAGCGATATTCTGATGCTGATATTTGAATAGGTCTATCATCATATCTTCCTCCTTTGCCAGTCGGAAAGAGTAGAGGAAAAGCACATGCTTCTATACTTTTTTCCCATATGCTGATTGGTGATCCTTTTGTTTGATGCATTTGGTATGTTTCCAGTGCATCTTCTATGGTGTCATTAGAGTGCAATGGATGAATTGTATAATGGTCTAAAGTGTTTGATATTGTAGCAGGATCTAGGAGCTCAAATTGACCAGCTTCTTGTGTCTCTTGAATTATTTCAGTTGTATCTTTCAAGTTTTCTTCAATATTAATTTCTTTGTAATATTCATTATTCTCTTTAAGATATTGCAGGGCTTCTCTAACTTTATGTAAATCTACCAGTTGTTGCCAAATTTTTTTGTCTTTTGTAGGTACTCCATTTACCAAGAGAATTAAAGATTGTTGCATTGGACGTTGCACGCCTAGAGTGTGCACATTTTCTTTTAGATCTAATGGTAAATACACTACTTTTCCTCGAATACCTTTCACTAATTCAGAGGCAGGTAATTTTGCAGTTTTTGGTTGAAGGCGTATTATTGCTTGAAATGGGTGCACTGTTTGAATTATGATGCTCTCATATAAATTAAGTTGTTGAAGGGGTTTTGGTAGTGGATATATTTCCAAGTTATTTGTGATAGCACGTGAAGGAGTTTGGTTGTTGTCAAGTTTTTTAGTGCAGTAACTGCAAAGTATTATGGGGTCAGTTATTTCGAATTTGTTTTCTGCTATAAGGTAGAGAGCTAATTCAAACCATTTAGATTCTTCATTGTCTTCTATTTTGTATGATAGGTCTACAGTTTTTGTGTTACTTTTATAAAAAGTTCTGCGGCAACATACACACACGTGGTTTGGTACTTCAGCTGAAGTACTTTCAAATTTTAGTATTTCTTTTTTGTATGTGTGTAGTGAAAGGTTGCCATGTGCAGAATTGTTACGAAGTTGGTTTACAGCTAATTCATCTTGTAAGTGGGTTTCACTTCCAAAATATTTTCTCTGGATATAGTCGATTTCTTTTAGTAGGTCTTTTGCTGTACCATGTAGAAGAATGTTATTTAAATTGGCTAGTGCTAAAGCAGGACTTTTAGCATAGTACAGTTTATAAACTAGATTTCTTATACTTGCATGATGTGTTGATATCCTTTTGATATCATGGAAGGTTGTTTTGCAAGTACGTCCTGTAATGCAGGCCAATGAACGTCCTTGTAGTCCTGTGTACTTGCGTACTGGACAAGCATCCATATTTTGCAGTAGTTTAATTTTGATTTTGTCTTTGCTTTTCACATATGGATTGAGGAATTGGCGTAAAGACTTGAACATTTTTTTGGGAATGTTACACATTGACGTGCATGGCCATTTGTACACTAGATTTTCTGATTCAGTTGAATGGAGGGGTAAATCTACGTTTTCAGGGCATATTTTTGTAAGGATACTTCTTGTTGCATTATGGTATTATTAACTTTTTCATAACCTCGACCATTGCTATGTATGGCAATTGTATTTGTTTGCTTTTGTTTGTACGCTTCTTCATTACAGTATGGTTCTGTGCTTGTAGTGTGACTCCATTCACCTCCACAGATATTTAAGAAGTTATTTCTGTTGACATTTCATTTATTGAGAAGTCTTTTTTGTAATTTAGTTATTAGTTTTGTTAGTGGTATTATTCTGTTTAACACTAAAATAAATAACTTTCTTTTGAGAAGAATTGCACTGTCTATCAACGCTTCTAAGATTGCTTTTCTACGATAGGTTTGAAGTGTTGAACCTGGTTTCTCTCCTGTTTTCACAAGATTTTGAAGGACTTTGTGACGGAACATTTTGGCTAAAATACTTTTCTTGGTATGCTTACTTTGTCAAGTCCCGGGAGGATAGCTCAGCGGCAACATGCTCGCCTTGGAAGCAAGGTGACACGGAGCAACACGGGTTCGATCCCCGGGTCCGTGCTTAGAAACCTCTGGGTATTAAGCGCGTTATAAATAACCTATCATATCATATCATACTACATCAGGATTTATAGAAGAAGTTTTATTTGTAGTGATAGTTGATTTTCTGTTAATTGTTTTTTGGTTTGTTAGAGGAGGCAAAGTTTTTGTACTAGAAACTTCTTCTTTTTCACTACATGACTGTATTAGCTGTTGTGTTTCAACTTTTTTTTTACAAATTCTGCTATAGATGGATGTTTATGTTGGAGAGTTTTCTTTTCATTTGCTCTACTTCTGCGTTCCTTTCTACGGAGTTGCTTTTTGGTAGGCATTCTTTAGGGTCTGTTGAAAAAAATACAGAAGGTATGGGTTGGGGTGTTCTAGAATGCATGTGTGTTGTGTGCATGAGTGTTTCAGTAAGATGATAAAGATGTATGTAATGGTGTGTGATTGTGCTTTGGGAAGTACAACTACTAGGGATGGGTATTCTTGAATTAATTTGTTACTAAACTGGGGTTTGGAGAAGTATAAATAGTATATCTAAAGCTATACAATTAAAACAGTTGTTTGTTCTACAACATTTAAATTCTAGCGGCTGAGTTGGGTAATTTGTGTGTCGAAAAATAGGAAGTTGTGGGCCATTCTGCCAGTAAATCACTGTTTAAGACGGGGGGATTTTTGGTCAGAATGGTACAGAATCTCTATTTTTAGGCACAGAAATAGCATGAATTAACCTTACAGTGTGTTTGAGTAATAATTCAAATATTATGGTAACATTTTACTTACTTTTTTTCTAAAATGAGCAGTTCTCTTCTTAGTTGTTCTTTGTACTTCAAATTCGCCTGCTTCTTTTCTGGAGAATGGTCTTCACTGCAATTGTAAAAGAAAGAAATTAGTAATTTGGTTTGTATATAGCACTGTTTTTAATTTAGACATAGATGTTTTAAATTGAAATGCTCAGCGCCTTCCTCAAAACCATTAAAACTATCTTATGACTAACTGTAGGAAAGAAAATATCTTTACTATGGCTTACGAAATTCATAATGTACCACTGTAAACCACTATTCCTGTAACTAAGCTTTTCCACGTAATTGTGAGTCAATGTCATAGCCTGCTTTTCCACGTAATAGTGAGTCAATGTCATAGCCTGCTTGTCCTATATAAATGTAATTATATAAATTGAAAAAATTAAAACCAATTATGTGTTTGTACAAATATTATTGTTTGAGATTTGATCATAGAGTGTGCATGTACTTTTGTTTGATTATATGTAGTCTATATATTTTATTTCAAAAATGTTGGTTTAACATTATTTGCGTGTGTGTGTGTGTATGAAGAAATTAAACGGTATAAAGGTTTGTAAGTCACAGTTCATTTTAGGACAATGAAAAAATGATCGTAGATTAATTTTACTGATTATACAAGGTAAACGTCGGTTAGAAAATGTGTTCATGTACTGTGTAGAAAATATGCATACCTGTAGTTTGTGTTCATGCATATGGATATGAACGTAGCTGCAAGTAGAAATCTTGGAGACTTGTGTAGTATTTCTCGTAGATCGTGCTTGCCAATGGTATGAGACTTGTACTCCGAGAGATTCACCGTACATTTGAAGTGCTGATCTATGATGATGCAGTTACAAGTAGAGGTCTTGGATTTGATTGGTGGATGGTCATGTGATTTCTTAGCTACATCCAATGAGGGAATGGTACAGAGAGTGAAGTGGAAATGGTAGAAGGGCTATCCATGTTACGATATGTTCGTGGACATGGCGGTAGTTCTAGGACACCGCGCATTACATCCGGGGAATTTGGGGTGGGGAGGCATGCAAATGAGATTGAATGTAGCAAGGGATTGGTCAGTAAAGTTTAGTGAGTGTGTTGTGCTAGGAGAGGTTTTCTCAGATATTCTTTTTGCTGAGAGAAGAACAGATAGCTATGGCTGAGTGTTTCAAAAAACAGATTGTGTGGATTTTTGGAGACTCGTGGATACATTGGTTGAAGGTGCATGCAGAAAGCTGTGGAGTATCTATAGATCTTGGATTTCCACATGTGGAAGTGCACTGGCAATGGAGTGCGTAGAATGAAGTGGTTGGACTTGCTACCTCTCTGTGCAACTTTGAAGATAGAGGAACATCCAGACATGATTGTAATTCATTGTGGAGGGAACAGTTTAGGACATGTGTCTGGAATTTCTTTGCAATTTGCAATGAAAGAAGGACTTCAGAAGATCATGGACATCTTTCCAAACTCCAAAGTAATTTTTTCACGGATTGTGCAGAGACAAATTTGGCTTCGTTCTTTCTCATGTGCTCCACAAATGGAGAAAGCAAGGCGTAATGTCAATAAGGCTGTTTGTGCCTTCCTAAGAGATTTGGCATGTCCTCTTTTCACAATGAAAATATTATGTTTCGTAGTACATACATTTTTCGCAGAGATGGAGTCCATGTTATGCTGGCAATCAGATTTTTCTGAGAAATGTACAAAATGCGTTGCGACCTTTTTTAGAAATACAGCATCCATTTTGAAGTAGGTGTTAAGTATTTATAATTTTTGACATACAAACACCTCCCAAAGACTCTTTTCAGAGCCACCACTTGCTCCCAGAGAAAAATGCAATGGTTACAATAGGGTAGCACCCCAATTTTTTTATGTTCGCGAACTGTCTGCGGACTTTTAAGATATACAAAGGGCCCTGCTGTATTTATCTTCACTTCTATTTTTTAACTGTGAAAGGCGGCTCTGAAAAGAGCCTTATTTTTTTTTTGATTTTTGTTATTTTATATTTTTTTTGTTTTTTTATACACGACACACTAGGAGAGGAGGGGAAAGTAGGGTAAACGGGGGGATACCAACCACAGGGATAAGAAAGGGCGAGCTGAGAGAGGAGTGGGTTTTATTTGGGTAGTGAGCAGGTCTTCTCATGCTCTGAGACGATAGTCTCAAAAGCACTTCGAAGTCACAGTACATACATACAACTGTGACCCTCGAAAGGTAAGGGTCATCATAATTCTGTATGGCCTGTGAGGCAGCTTGAGGAAGACGCTGTCCCACAGAGGTGTTCCTTGTGGTGACAGGATCAGAAACGGAGGATGAAGTAGAGGCAATCAACCTACTACGCTCTTCGCAAGGTATTACCTGGCGAATGGCCCGAGTGTGGAATGAGTTCAGGTGTTGCTTCATGGTCGTGGTCCCAAAGCTGTACGCACCATTCTGCACTCATTGCAGGTGACACGGTTCGCACGAGCCTTAGGAACATTCACATGAACGGTAAACAACCGCCACACCCAAGAATCACGCCGAGGGCGGGTAGCAGGGATTTCCTCTACCTCATTCTCGTCATCCTCTTCTTCCTCCTATGTATCCTCACTCCTGTTCCCCTCTTCAGGCCCTTGGGGAGATGGTGGTGGTGGAGGGGGTGCTGAGGCAGATGTAGCACTAGGTGGCAATAGTGGAGCCATGGATGTCATCGTCTTGGAGATGGAAATCTCAGAATCTGCAAACTATGCAGCAAAATGCAGTGTGCTCTGTGGAATAGCCAGAAACACAATGAGAATGAGCTCTAGGGCGTGGTCTTTTATAGGGGTGCTTGTGCGCGGTTCGCGGACATGCGCGCCGTCCGCAAGACAGATTGAACACCAAAAAAGGTTCAAAAAGTCACAAAAACTATGTGGAAAGTTAGGATTAGTATGTGGGATTTGTGGTATGGTGAGTTTTTAATGTGAAATATTGTGGCTTACTTGGAAATGTACTTTTAAACTGTTCGGGGATACGAACAGTGTCCGAATTCAGAACACGCGATCAGCGCGGGCGCGGTCACATGATTGCTTCGTGAGCATGTTTGCTAAGGAAGCGGCCTTCCGCAGGACACCCAATTTAAGGACATTGTTTTGTGCATGCGTGTGGATGTTCTACGGACAGTGTTCGGGTCCTGAACTAATTAAAAGTGCGTCACACGTAAAACGAACAGTTACGGACAGCCGCTTGTTCTTAGCACAGTTTAACTTACTTGCGAACAATACGGACAGACATAGCGTCCCCAGCACACCTCCATTTTCGTTTATTTACGAACAATACAGGACACCAGGAATGTTCTTAGAACAGTTTCAACTTGCTAGCGAACACTACGAACAGGCATAGTGTTCTTAAGGACACCTCCATTTCGTTTATTTACGAACATTTCAGGACAGTACGAGTTTCAACTTGCATGAGAACATTACAGACAGATATAGTGTCCTCAGGACACTTACATTTTTGATTATTTATGAACATTTCCGAACAACCGCGCTGTCCGTGGACACCTAAATTGGTTTTAACACAAAGAACTGAAAGTAATTACAACACAATATAAAAAAATTAACTTTATTTGACATATATAAACAATTTATGACTGAGAAGGTGGGGCAGAAATGGAAACAAAAACAGGAGAATTAGGGATTTCAACATAATTGGGATCAGGTGAAGAAGGGATGGAAATGTCATCAAAACGTTTTGGGGTTAAATGAGTGGGATATGGTGAGGGGGGGCAAGTACAGGTGGGACAATGGTATGTGGTTGGTAGTTTTAGGTGATCTTCCACAAAGTTCTTTAAATCGTTAAAATTTGCCATAAGTTGGTCCATTTTTTGGTTAATGTGTTCCAGAGTGTTATCCACCGCTTCTTTTTCTGTGGTAGTGGCAATTTTTGTATGGTCTGTAAAAAAAAAATGTATATGTTAAATGTATACAAAATAATATTTATTAATTGGTTTATATAGTAAAATGTGTACCATTAGGTGCACTATCTTCTGACATTTCGTCTTGTGGGAAATGCTCCTCTAGCCACTCCAGAGTAGTACACATTTCTGTGAGAAAACAAAAAAATAATATATTTTTTTTATCTAATACAGAAAGTTTATAAATATATGAGTAAAATGAAGTGCACTTACTATTTCAGGAAAGTATGTGATGAGTAGTCTGTACGTCTGGTCTTGCTCTTAGTTGTGGAGTGTCTGTGAGGTAATTATGTTGGAAGCCACTTTATCTTCTTTTGGTATATTCCATTTTAGAACATATTGTATTTAAATGAATGGTTAGTGTGTTACATATATGGGTTACATGTCTTAAGTATTACTACATATACTTTGTATGTGTGCTGCTTTGTGAATTTGTTAAATGTTCCTATGTTATGATATAACAATTACACATACCCCCCCAGAGATTTTAGGTGGTGGTACTGTTGTTCGAACAAGTCCGCGGACAGTCAAATTCAGTAGAAAGGGTTCAGTATGTTCCATATTACATGTACATAAAGTCAAAGTTATTATTGTTAAGTTGTGCTACTAAAAACCTATGAAATTCAGTTAATAAAACTTTGTCAAAGGGACGTTATGGTTAAGTTGTGCTACTAAAAACCTATGAAATTCAGTAAAAAAACTTTGTCAAAGGGACGTTATGGTTAAGTTGTGCTACTAAAAACATATGAAATTCAGTAAAAAAACTTTGTTAAAGGGACGTTATGGTTAAGTTGCGCTAATAAAAACCTATGAAATTCAATGAAAAAACTTTGTTAAAGGGATGGTCTAGTAAAATTTTTTATTTAAAAAATAGATAGGCAACATAAAAAAAAATACTAGCATTCTCCGTTTTAAAACTTCCTATGTAAAATTTTGAGCTATTCAAGCTCAAAATTCGCAAAAGCAAGCACATGGGCGCATCCATTTTGTGAAATGGTGGCCCTCCTGTGCTGGCTTTTGCTTTTGCGGCACTAATGAAGGAAAAGCCAGCCAGCTGTAGTAAACAAAAGCTACCGCTGGGTGGCTTTCCCTTCATTAGTGCTGTAGGCGGAGGCCAGGGACCGGAGACCAGAGCAGGAAAGCTGCAGCTGAATCTCGGTAAGTGCTATTTATTTATTTTTTTAAAATAAGCACTAGCTGCGTATGTAGCTGGAGGAGCCCGGAAAACTTAGAAATAAAACCGCAGCTTTAAAAACATTGTATTTATGTTTGCGGTCGCTTTTGAAGCGACCACAAACATAAATACAACGTTATTGTGTTGGAAAACGCTGCGGTTTTTCTTTCCAGGTTTCTCAGGCTCCTCCGGCTCGGAGGAGCCTGAGAAACTTGGAAAGAAAAACTGCAGCGTTTTCCAACACAACCGCGTGTGTTTCTGCCTGCTGTGGTTATCACTTTGGGTCTCCGGTGCTCCCAGGGGAGCACCGGAGACCCAAAGTGAAAGCCACAGCAGGCAGAAACACAACGCGGTTATGTTTACATGCCGCGTAGTGTTTCTACCTACAGCTGATTTCCCATTTGGGGCTCTCGGGCTCCCCGTGGGGAGCCCGAGAGACCCAAATGGGAAATGCTAAATGCTGCGTTGTGTCTGCCTAAATCTGCTTTCCCATTTGGGGCTCTCGGGCTCCCCATGGGGAGCCCGAGAGCCCCAAATGGGAAAGCAGATTCAGGCAGAAACAACGCGGTTGTTTTCCGCAATGCCGCGTTGTTTCTGCCTGAATCTGCTTTCCCATTTGGGGCTCTCGGGCTCCCCGTGGGGATCCCGAGAGCCCCAAATGGGAAAGCAGATTCAGGCAGAAACAACGCGGTTGTTTTCCGCAATGCCGCGTTGTTTCTGCCTGAATCTGCTTTCCCATTTGGGGCATTCGGGCTCCCCGTGGGAGCCCGAGAGCCCCAAATGGGAAAGCAGATTCAGGCAGAAACAACGCGGTTGTGTTGGAAAACGCTGCGGTTTTTCTTTCCGAGTTTCTCAGGCTCCTCCGAGCCTGAGGAGCCTGAGAAACTTGGAAAGAAAAACCGCAGTGTTTTCCAACACAATAGCGTTGTATTTATGTTTGCGGTTGCTTCAAAAGCGACCGCAAACATAAATACGTTTTTAAAGCTGCGGTTTTATTTCTAAGTTTTCCGGGCTCCTCCAGCCCGGAAAACTTAGAAAAAAACCCACAGCTAGTGCTTATTTTTTTTAAAAAAAGAAATAGCACTTACCGAGATTCAGCTGCAGCTTTCCTGCTCTGGTCTCCGGTCCCCGTCCTCCGCCTACAGCACTAATGAAGGGAAAGCCACCCAGCGGTAGCTTTTGTTTACTACAGCTGGCTGGCTTTTCCTTCATTAGTGGCGCAAAAGCAAAAGCCAGCACAGGAGGGCCTCCATTTCACAAAATGGATGCGCCCATGTGCTTGCTTTTGCGAATTTTGAGCTTGAATAGCTCAAAATTTTACATAGGAAGTTTTAAAACGGAGAATGCTAGTATTTTTCTTTTTATGTTGTCTATCTATTTTTTAAATAAAAAGTTTTACTAGACCATCCCTTTAAAGGGAAGTTATGGTTCAAAGTAAAACCGAAAAAACCCTGAAATTCGGCAGTTATGGTAAGATAAGCAACCATAACTCGCGCCACTGTGCAATGCTAACATTAACACCCAGGACATCAAAGATGACATCACAAATGCCATTGATGACATCACTGATGACATCACATGGCTGGCTCTCCCTTTTTTTCCTTTACTGACATATCTAAGCCACATAGTTTTCTTCAGTAACAGTCAGGAAGTAAAAATTGAAAAGGTACTATATTTGTAGACTTAGGGTCAAGTCATATCATATGAAACATATATATAGCGGAAGACACAGGCTTGAAAGAGAGCAATCCTTTCTGTGCATGAAGATAATCATTAGAGTTATCAGCACTTTCTCATGGTTTTATTTTTATTACTATACCTTCCCTGTATATGCTCATATTTGTATACATTGTACTCACACTCCTTTCCTTAGGGTTCACTGACATCATTTGATACACATACATACAGTAAGTAGCAGCTTTGAAACAGAGCAATCATTTCTCTGCATAAAGATAGTCAGTTAGGTTATGAACTCTTTCTGCTACTACTTCTGCTTTTTTGCTTAATTCTCTGTTCCTGTATATCCTCATATTTGTCTGTGCTGTTGTCTCTTTGTGTTTTGTCTGTATTAAGTGTAATTATGTATTAAGTGGGTTTTATTAGCTACTTATTACATGTTAGATTATGAATATTGCACCTTCATCATGTATACTGCACACACTGTCTAAGTTTCTGCATGAGTTGCTTAGTATACTGGATAGAACTTCATAATAGAATGCTATTTATATCAATGCATTGCTTAATGCACTAATTAGCTCATGATATTTATTCAAATGATCGTTCGCACTTTTTGGTAAACATTATAAGAATCCCTCCTACAGAGTTTTCATGAAAAGTAAATGCACATGTGATGTCATCAGTGATGTCATCAATGACATTTGTGATGTCATCTTTGATGTCCTGGGTGTTAGTGTTAGCAGTGCACGGTGGCGCGAGTTATGGTTGCTTATCTTACCATAACTGCCGAATTTCAGGGGTTTTTCGGTTTTACTTTGAACCATAAAGTCCCTTTAACAAAGTTTTTTTACTGAATTTGATATGTTTTTAGTAGCGCAACTTTACCATAAAGTCCCTTTTAACAAAGTTTTTTCATTGAATATATATATACATATATATGAAGATATATATATGACAATTTCTGCAACCCCACAGAACTGCTATGGCCTCTTTCTCTATATGTTAGTACCGCTGTTCGATATTGCAGATGAAGCTTATGAGGCCCAGTTCCTCGGCAGATTCTCAAACGAGTAGGCACTCGATACCTGCATTGACTATTTAGATTTTTGACTTGATCATCTTTTCGCCTCTACTCAGCACGGTTCTGAATTGCCCCACCACCGGAAGCCGAATCTTGCTGCCGTAGGCAAATAGTAGGGTCTCCGTGTGTTTGAGATCGGGCTGGGGTTGTAATGTCTGGAACACGTTTGTTGGCATGACGTTCACCAATGCTCCTGTATCCATCGTCATCATGGTATCTTGGCCTTGTATGTTCACAAGACACTTGTCTTCTTTTTCAGGTTCGTGCCTCCATGCTCCAGTGCAGACATTATGTAGATTTTTCCTTTTCTTCTTGTTTGCCCTGCTTCTGCCACCATTGCTGCTTCCTCACATTCATCCCCGGATTCATCCGTCAATGAGTTGTCTCCGGTCACTACCAGGTGCCTGTCCGCTTGCTTTTTCTTCTTGGCATGGAGTTTTGGCAGCTGCATTTGCATGCGTTTGGGCTGGCTCGAGGATCTGAAAACGCGTGCGTAGCATTCTTTTCTGCCACATGTTACGCACATGGTTCCTTGTGCTGGGCAGTTTCTTCTCCCTTCTCGCGCACCTCAACACCATCTGCACTCGGTCGGCCCTGGTCTTCTGGGCTGCCACCATGGGGAGTTGTATGCTTCACTGCTGTCATCCCTTGCAGATTGGGGGTTAGTGATCTGCGCAATAGTGGCTGTCATTGGTGTTAGTTGTAACTTCTGAAGGGTAGCACACATTTATGCCGCTCTGGCGTAAGATAGCTCCCTTTGGCGGCTATATTCTAGTATTTTCGCTAGGGTGATTCCTTTCTCACTCTGAGCACATTCCGTTGATTATCTGGTGCCTGATTTCCTTTTCAACATTGTTGAATTCGCAGGATAGTGCCAGTCGTCTGAGCCATGTGGCATTAAGTGTTTTCTC
Organism: Ambystoma mexicanum; assembly: GCF_040938575.1. NCBI lineage: Eukaryota > Metazoa > Chordata > Amphibia > Caudata > Ambystomatidae > Ambystoma > Ambystoma mexicanum. The sequence continues at coordinate 589,865,824 of NC_090921.1, forward strand.
TTCTGTTTGCACCATGTTGCAGAAGTTGAAGGTTTCAAAATCAGGATTTCTTTGCGGCATGAACTGCGCCTTTAGGGCATATTTTGCTAATTGATATACATCCGCGTCATCGCCCACGGCCAAAGAATTGAAGGTGTGTAGCATGTCATCACCAACACTGAGTAAAATGTGTGATCTTAGTTTTCTTGGGGTTGTTATATCCTTGCAGTCCATGGCCATCTCCAATTTTTGAAACCAGATGTGTGGAAGATGGCACCTGTGTGGTGGTGGACAATTTGTGTTTACTCCTCCTCACCTGCGAGTAGCTGTTGTGATACTGTGCTTCCTGTGGCGTGTGGGCTGAGGAAACTTTTTCTGTCCTTCATCGACGTGCGGAGGAGTGTACCCCTCTGTGTTTCCAAAAAGTATTCTTTGTAGAATTAGGTGGCACTGGCCGACCGTATGATCAGGTGTGCTAGTGTGTTCTAATACGCATCTTCATTGCCAGTGTTCTGTACCCTGCTGGGAGAGCCAGCGGGGAGATATGCTCAAGCTAGGCCATGCATGGGGCCTAGTAACACACAGTGCCAGCAGTGCGTTAAGAGATGCGACACACCCGTTGCTCGTCGGGCCCCGAAATGCCAGGCTTCTGGCAGGGTGGGTGCTTCATTCAAAGTGCCTCACGTCACTGCGCTTGCGGGACATGAGGCAGATATAACAGCCGCCATGTCTCGCGTGGACCTCACATAGACCTGTGTATAAAAGCTGGCAAAGGAACATCCATCTGATCAAATGCTTCGACCATGTTTTCTCCATCTTCTGATAGGTGTTGTAGATGGTTTTCTCCCTCTTGTCTTTTCTGTATAGGAAAGCAAAAGACTTTGTGCTTCCCTAAGGAAGGCTTTTGGCTGATTGTATATAATTAGGGCCCTTGTCACATCCAGAGTATGCCACAACTCTTAATCTGGTGTTGTCAGACTTTTAATCTGGTGTCGTCAGATTCCTGCAAAACGACAGTAAGATGACCACCTAGTTCACGTGAAAACTTGACTGGACATTTGTGGTAAACTGAGGGTCCAATCTTAGTACCACTTTGTCTGGGACAGTGTTGGATTAAACCCTGTGGAGGCCCCTAGGCAGTTGAAATTTCAGGCCCTCCTGGTAAATTATAAGAATGCTAACATGGTGCCGGCAATTGCGCAGCGTAGCAGTGCATCAAGGCCTCTGCCTTCCTGGGGCCCCTAAAAGGAGTGTGGCCCATAGGCACGTTCCTACTTGGCCTAATGGATAATCCAGCACTGGTCAGGGAAGGACTTGAGAAATTGTTCTGACATCAACAAGATTCCCAGCTCACCCTCTCGTCTGGTGGATGTACAACAATGACAAAGATTCAGGTCCACTTCCTGTGAGGGTTCGAATGGCTCAACCTGTTTTTGGTGTAACACCAATAGCAAATCCACTTGTGAAACTGGAGAATGCTTGATCAGGTTTCTCAGGCCAAAAACATTGAATCATTCTGCAAACATAGGGAAGTATCTCTGTCAGAAGTGCGGAGGGCTCCCAGAAAGCCCTGATCACTTCCTATTGTGAATGCAGAGTGGCTGGTGCAAGGCTCAACTTTAATTTTTCATTAATTCAAGAAATTCAAAACCAGCCGCTGGCTAGTCAAGACTAATTCCAAGGTCTAGGCAGAGCACCTTGAGGAATAACAAAGCATAGCGAAGGGCATACATACCATGACAACCGATACCACAATTGGCACTGTCCATGTTCTCCCCTGCTCATTCAGAACCATCAAGGACCACATCGACACCAATGCTCCAGCCTTGGCCGATTTCTGCAATCACTCCTTTGCCACTGCAACCTACCCCTGCCCCCTCAAGCCGTCCCGTGTGCACCGCCTTCTTAAGAAGCCCTCTGCTGATCCTTCCTCTTGGCTAACTATTCCCCCATCTCCATCACTCTTTTCCTCGGCAAACTCCTGGAAAAGCTGGCCATCTACCAGCTTAATCTGCATACTGAATCTGTTGGTTGTCTCCACGACCAACAGTCTGGCTTTGGAGCTGCCAGAAGCATGGAACTGCTCTCCTGCCAGAAGTAAAGACCTGCTCTTGACTCTAATCTTCCTTCTGTCCTCAGTCTCCTTGATCTATTCTATGATTTTGACATGGTCAACAATGTCATCCTGCTCAATCGCCTCTGTGATAACCTGGATATCACTGATCAGGCCCTGGCCTGGCTGGCCTCCTTTCTCACCGACTGACCCTCTGTGGTCCAATTGGGGTCTTTCCTCTCTTCTATCGCTCTCTCTACTTGTGGTGTTGCCCCGGGGTCTAACCTACTCCCTGGCTTTTCAACCACTACCTGGCACCTCTTGCCCATCACATCGCTACTTTCTGCTCCAACTTCCAGTGCTATGAGGATGACACCCACCTCTCCTTCAGGCTCCCCTCAGCCACCTCTGTGCCTTCTCTCATACCAGACTGTCTGGTCGCAATTCAGGACTGGTGTGCCACCAATGTTATCTGCCCTAATGCCAGTAAGACTGGGATCCTCCTCGTTGGTACACCTGCTCCCTCATTTCCTCTCTCTCTGGCCCTCCCCTCTGGGCCCTCTTCCTGCTCATTCCTGTGAGGCAAAGAATGTTGGTGTCATCTTCGACTCCGCCCACTCCTTCTCTCCTCAAATCTCCGACATCTCTAAGAAGTCAAACTATCAGCTGCACCACCTAAGAGGTATTCTTCCTTTTCTCACTTTCCCCCAGAAGCTCAATGTATCCAGAACTCTGGTCACCTCTAGGCTGGACTACTTCAATAGCCTCTTTCTAAATCTGCCTGCCTCTACTCTTCGACCTTTACAACTTATCCAGAACAGAACTGCGAGAATTTTCCTTGGCCCATGGATTGTATCTCTCCAACTCTGAAATCTCTTCATTGGCTCCCTTTGGCTGCAAGGATCAGGTCAAGATCCTTTTCATCATCCACAGGGCTTTCTGGGACCTGAGACCACACTAACTCCAACTTTCTCTTCCTAAACATCTTCCTTCTTGAGCTCTCCGCTCATCTGCCTTCTACTGTCTGAGGGTCAGACGCTTCTCCAGGCAGTGAGTAGGGGGGTAGATCTCTCTCCTCGGCTGGTGCTTCCCTCTGGAACAGCATCCCTGCCTCTCTCAAACTTGAGCAGAACTACCTCTGGTTCCTGAAGCAACTAAAGACCTTCCTTTTTGCTTGGAGTTATGATCTAAGGAGTTCGCTATTCCAGTTTTCAAGTGTGCGTTTGCAGTGACTTAATAAGTGTATTGAATGCCATCATTGCTCAGGATCTCATTGAGCATTAGTCATCAGGTTGCAAGGGTTCAATCGCTTCAGATGGTCATGGTTGGCATTATGGAAAAAGGCACTTTTTTAGAATAACACAAGGTCTAGTAAGTTGGATGTTTTGTCCTCCCTTTGTTTCCCCTCCTTGTCTTGTCGTGCCTAGAAACACTGGGTAAAGGGGCGTTATAAATGTCATATCATATCATATCATATCACTGGGCTACCTCAGCTGCAGACCTTGGTTTTGGAGTTCCTGATGCCCAAATACCAGTACAACAGCCATAATCGTCTCACGGTAATCATTGGTAGGGCTGGCTGAATTATTGGAGGTGGATGCAACGGGAAGGTCAAAGGGTATTCCAAAGCCAAGTGACACAGGAGAGGGAAACAAAACTTGTTTGTCCATAAACAACAACACTGAGACTTCTTCTATCTGAATCTTCATGAAAAATCTATCCTTCAGTTGAAAGGTGGAAAATGCGTACACCAGTGCCTTTTGCTGCCAGATTGATAATGCATTCTGGATACATACCATGGGCTCTGGATAGAGAGATCGACACCATAGCAAAAGAGAGTTTTTCCGTTTTGCCAAAGAGGGCCAACCACAGTGTCCCCCACATTGAAAGGTTTGCAGATTGAGCTGATTACCCACTGAGGCAAGGAAGCTGGGGCTTAGGTCATCTGTGATGGTGTTTTCTTTGCCCGACTGGTATACGACGCTTAGAGAGTTCAGGTGTTTCTCTGCCCACTCTCTGATGTCCGTCGCTATCTTGTCCAAGGGTTCAGAATAGTTCCCCACCCTGTCTGTTCAGGTATGCTCTTGCCACCTTATTTTCTGTCCATATCAAAACCCTCTTGCCCGGATCCAAGGCCAAATACCCTGCCTTATGATAAGTCCATCTGCCCTGTGTGGTCCTGCCCTGCAGGGTGGCCTCCCAGACCATCCGACTGTCGTCCTTCATAATCACCAACCATCACTGAATCTGCTGGGTCAGCCTTGGGAAGCTGGGGATCATATTCTAGAGGTTTGCTCCTACTGGGGAACAGATTGTAACCAGGTGGGTTGGAAAGTGACATCTGCAACTTGACCCAAGGAACCACACATATTGTCCAAAGCAACAAATGCACTGATGTTTGATCCCAAGCCAATAGATCCCACAGATGACCTTGGAGGGACATCATCCTGGGAATTGCTGTCATGAATCGAATCCCAATGAACACCAAATACTGGGATGGCTGGAGGTGCAACTTTCCGAAGTTTATAAGGAATCCATGACATGGCAGTGCCATGCATACTCAATCAGTATAAAGTCTTGCTCCCTTGTCAGTGGCAGCCTGAATTAAAAGATCGTCCAGGTATAGATGAACCCATGTAAGCCCCTCATGGAGGTTGCCCTTGATTGGTGCCAGGATCTTTGTGAAAACTCAAGTTGCTGTGTAAAGTCCAAAGAGGAGTACCCTGAATTGATCTGCCAGCCTGAACCGAAGGAAGTTATGGTGTTTCTTGAATATGGGAATCTAGAAATATGCATCCTCCAAATCCATTGAGGTCAGCTTGTTGTTGGGCTGAATTAGGGACACCACATGATGCAGGGCATATATATATATATATATATATATATAGGTGCAATGCTCGCTAGATCACAAATTAATGTACAATAGATACGATTTCGGATTTGGCGGGAAGCAATTAGAAACTTGCAATAGGGTGAGTTTGAGGGTCATTCTGACCAGGCTGTGGAGAGGAGTAAATGGAACAGTCACTGGGGACAATACATAAGTGGGCATACATAGATTAAGGACAACTAACATTGGACATTTTTAAGTGCAGGTAGGCTGTACGGCCAGCTGTGCTCGGTATGTGACCATGATGGGTGAAGGACTAGAGTGGAGGTAGAGGAAGTGAGGGACAGTGGCAGGTTAGCGATGAGGGAAAAATGTAAGCAAGCAGGCAGATGAGAGGTAGGTTAAAAAGTTAATTTGGAGGCAAGGAGGTAGGCTTTTAGTTTGGTTTTAAACACATCCATGTAGACTGTTGCTTGGATGTCCAGTGGAAGAGAATTCCATGCAAGTGGAGCAAGAAGAGAGAAAGAGCATAAGTGAGAGGAAGCACAGAGGGCGTTCGGCCAAAAGGTAGTCGAAGAGGCAGAACAGTGATTACGACATAGCTTGTGGAGTTGAATAGACGAGGATAGATACAGTGATGCCTTACCATGGTTAGATTTGTGAACCAGGAGAAGACATTTTAATCTGGCCCTGTTTTGCATCGTCAGCCATACAGCCTGGTGACGGTATGAGGAAGTAGGTGTGAAGTGAGAAAGTTCAAAGAGAGTCCTGGTTGCGAAGTTAATGATCTGATGAGAGGACAGAAAGCATAGTTGGGTAGACCAAAGAGGATGCTGACACAGTAGTCCAGTTTAGAGGAGACAAGAGCGGTTAAGAGATGCTTGACGGTGTTGAAAGGAAGGAGGTGCCTGATTTTCAAAATATTTAGGAGGCTGAGGCAGTTTTGAAGATCAAAGTAGAGAAGGTGTGCGATGGGTCATAGAAGATGCTGAGGTTTCTAGTTGAAGTCTAGGGAGAGTGTCAGGTTGGAACTGGATAGACAGAGAAAGGGATGAGAGAGCACTTTTGGCAGGGAAGAAGGGCACCTCTGGTTTGGTAGAGTTTAACATCAGAGAGTGTGAAGCCATCCAGTATTTAATGGCAGAGAGAAAGTTGGAAGTGTGTATAGAGAGATCAGAGGTGATTTCAGGAAAAGAGGAAAACATTTGGGTGTTGCCCATGAAGAGTTGGTATGAGAGCCCAAAGGAGAAAATTAGTTCCCCATGAGCAGAGGTGTAGAGTGAAAAGAGGAGCGGACCCAAGACAGAGCCTTGTCGAACACCAGTTAGAGGAGTGAGTTGAGAGGTACTTTTGCTCCAGGAAACAGATAACGTATGAGGTGCAAGGTAGGATTTAATCCAGGCAGGGCTCGATAGTGAGTCTCAAGGAGAAAGAGAGTATTAAGGAGATCAGAGTGAGCGACAGTGTCAACGGCATCAGGTCAAGGAGAATTAGGATAGAGGATTGGTTGGAGTGCTTAGCAGAGGTGATGAATATGGACACATTCATGAGAGGAGTTTCTGTGGAGTGACGGTAGCTTAAACCTGCTTGCAGGGGGTCCCAAAGGTTGTGGATGTCTAAGAAATTGGTTAGACGGTGAACAAATCCCTTTCAAGTATGTCAGAGTAGTGATGAAGGAGAGACACAGGGCAAAAGTTAGACGGTTGTTTCAGGTCGTCCCTTTGCTTTTTTAGCAGAGGGGTGACCGTGGCTGTTTTGAAAACAGAGGGAAAGCAAGCAGACTCGAAGGACCTGTTGAAGAGTTCAGCGAGGTGAGATGCCACTAAAGGGGCAATAGGCTTGACTAGCTGAGGAGCAAGATGGTCTGATGGGGCACAAGCAGGATTAGCCTTTATCAATAGATGTAGCACTTTGTCAGTATTAGTGTGACTAAAGTGGGAGATAGAGGCAGGGGATGATGGTGGAGTAGGTGGAGTGTAAAATGTAGGAGAAGGGAGTTTGAGGAAGGTCGGGAGAGAGTCTCTAATTTTTGAAACGTTTGCAGCAAAGCATTTAGCTAGGTCATTAGGCATGAGAGTGGAGTTGATAAGCATAGAGGAGTGAGGAGTGAGTTTAGGGTGCCATGTATCTGGCGAGGATGCTTAGAATGTGACTCAGTGAGTGTTAGGTAGAATTCCATTGTTGCCCTATCAAGAGTGGACTTGAGAGAGTTCAGGGTGGAGAGGTAGAGTTGAAGGTCCTCATGCGAGTGGGTATGCTTCCATTTGCGCAGCAGCCAATGCATGTCTGTGCGGCTAGAGCGTTTGAATTGGCCGACCCATAGTTGAGGATGCCTTTGAGTCAGGGGTGAAAGTAAGCAGTGGGAAGTGAGAGGAGAATTAGTCATATAGTACAGATTGGAAGCTGGAGAAGGCAGTGCTGGTGGAAGAGGCATTGGATATGAATGAGGAGAGTAAGAACTGTAGGCAAGAGAGAAATGGGGGAGTGGAAGAAGGTTTACATTTCCTTTTAATGATAGGTGAAGCAATTGGTGAGGAAAGGTCAGAGGGTGGAAAGGAGATGGTGGTGGAAACAAATGTGTGATCCGATGTGGATGGTGTGACAGTAGTTTTATTTATTTATTTAATGAGTTTTAGTTTTAAAATAAAACTGTACACATATTAGCAGAAATATAAACATCCAAATAGTAACAACAATTTATACAATTCATAGAATTCATAAATCATAGAATACATACAATTCATAACTGACTGTATGTACACTTAATTTCCTCACACAGTTAATGTAGTGTCACAACTCAGGAACACAAATATATATATATATATAATTACAAACAAAAAACAGGCACACAAGCAATCAGCCTTATAAGAATACAGAAAAACAAATATAGAATGTGGATATAGAAATAAACAAATACAAAAATAATAATACCAATAATACCAAATACCAAATAATAATAAAAAGGTGTAATTCATTACAGTTCAGTTAAATTCAATAGAGGGATCAGAGCGACCCAAGTAACCTTCACTGCTCCATGAGCTGCATAGGCTTAATAGTAGTCATAGTCAAAGCGTAAAGCTTAAATATGCTTTCCACAGACTTTACATTATTTGTGGTGAGAGAGTATTGTTTAACACGCACAGCAATACCCAGCAACTGAATAGTTAGTCCTGTGAAACAGTCATATCCAATTAAATTCAAGACTATGGCTAGCTATCCTATACCTTATTCAGGTGAGACTCTGCCACCTTCCATACCCTAAAAAGAGCAATAAATTTGGACCTATTTTGCGAATTTAAATTGGTTTTCCAGAAGGTGTAGCTGATTATTGAGTCCTGGTAATGGACAAATTTGCTAAGGTATTTCAAATAAACCATTTTCAGGTTACTACACCCAGTAAGAACATGTCTGATCATCTCATGTTCAGAGCTCTTGCCACAGATCTGTCATGAACGATCAGCTAATGGCAGGACCATAGCAGGTCCCACTACGATCAGCACTGGGAGCCTATTGATTCGCAATAGTAGGATTGATCTCCTCAGTTCCTTAGATGGACACAGTGTATGGTACAATTGCATCTTATTGTAGGTGTATAATCTATCTTTTACAAAAGTATAACTTTTGAGTGTACCCAGATGTTTGAAATTTTAGCACCAGTCCCACAAGTCAAGATGTTTGATTAGGCAATGGTGCAGATTAAGGCTATCTATTTCCCCAGTGGGAGTCCATCCTATTTCCTTGAAAAGAGAGGCAGTTCCTCTACTAAGGGCCGACTTAGTTTCTGATCTCTGTAGCATAGTACCCATGGTGTTTAGTAACATATTCAGTGTACCGCTGATCGGTTTTACACTAAGAACAGCTCTTTTTTTCATCACCATGGATTTGAGTGAGTGTAGGCCAAGTTCTAGTATTAGAATTGGCATAGGGATGCAGTTTGGTCAATCCAATAGCTTTCTCCAGAATCTGGCCTCTATGAGTTGTAAATGCTCAAGATCAATTTCCATAAGGCTCCACAGCCCATAGATAACTGCCAGAGTCAGTGTGACAGTAGTATTAGTGGTCGAGAGAGAGGTAGAGATGAACAAGAGATCCAAAAGATTGATCCTCAGAGTGCGTAGGTAGGTTATGGATAGAGTGGATAGTGTGGTCACTAAGAAAAGACTGAAGTTCAAATTTATAAGACGTGGTTGGAGAGGGATGCCGCCTAAGAGAATGTGATGATGGTTACTGGAAAGAGAATGAAGGATTGCCCAAGTTCATCAAATAATGCTCCAGTGGGACCAGGTAGCGATAAATGGAGATAATGTGAACCGAGTGAGGCAGATCGATAGAGATGGTGAATTCAAAAGAGGTAGTAGAGGATGTGGTGTTAGAGATTTGTGTGGCATTGAGGCAGGAAGAGAGCAGGTGTCAGATGCCTCCACCTCTGCCAGTCTGCCGGGAGAGTGAAGGAAGGATAGTTTGGAGTCATGTAGGGTCTTCAGAGTGGTGATGTCAGATGGAGAAATCCAGGTTTTAGTGATAGCAATGAGGACCAGGTGGGGAGAGATGCAGTGAAAGTAGTCAGTGATAAAGGAAGTTTTGTTGCATACAGACTGGGCATTTCAGAGTGCAATGTTCAGTTGATGAGGTAAGGCAGAGTAGAGAAGTTGAGTCTCAGAGGAAGAGAGGCAAGGTTGATAGGTGTTAAAGGAGGTATGGTTAGCTTGTCGGCTTTGTTTATTGGAAGGAGGTGGACGAGAGATGTAGTAGTGGGAGTTGTGAGTTTTATAATAGGGATAGGAAAGAGGGAAGTTGTAATGTGATTGGATAAAGCATAGGGAGAGGTGAGTAGGAACATTAGGATGAACAGGAGTGTATACATTAAAGGTGAGTAGCACAGTGTAATGAGACAATACAGTTATTAGGAAGCTTGGGAAACTCACATGTGCAACAGGGAAGAAAGGCAAAAGCAAAGGATCATAGACTAAGAGGCAAAGAGGCTGGCCTATAACTAGTATTGACCCTTCACTGTTCACTCATAACTGGGACAGCCCTGGCTGGATACCCCTAGGAAGTTCAGAAGGGATGAGACACACTCTTGTCACTTGATTTTCTAGTTCATTAGTGGTTGGTCTCTCCGATATTGTCCCTGGTGTTGCTGGGATGAGTCAATTTCTTCCTGATTGGTGTTCAAACCCATTATTGGTGAACCTGCCCTATTGGCTTTTTCAGCAGAAATAATATAAAGAAAAATCTACTGCATTCGACTTTCAATGGCACTTTGCAGATATTCTGGTTCTGCAACAATTTTCCAACAGAGCAGTCCTTGTTACTGCATCCTGGGGGTAATTGAGCAATTCTCGGTCCAGTGTAATGGGGTACTTGGACAAACCTTATCACATACCTCTGTGATACAATGGCCAGGACCCACCTGTCCTTCACATGCAGTCAGACTGAAATGCAATGCAATCCTCCACTAGAATGTCTTACATGGAATAATCATGCCTTGCGCTGCGCCGGGAGGGCTTTTGCAACTGCTGGCCCGCTGCACAGGGCTGGGGTTGCCCTCTGCCTGAGAATCCTATTCTCCTGCCATTAGAGCGACCTTTTTGGCCTCATGATGAGGGGAAAAAAGCACTGCATCCAGTAGTACTAATGCTTCCTGACCTTGGCCACCCCTGAGATGAAATCACAGGCTTGCAATCTTTCATGAAATCACATGCTTGCAATCTTTAAAAGATCTTTCTGAAAATGTATCCATTTGAGGTCCAAAAAGACATTGGCCTAAAAACATGGAAGATCTCTTTGTTTTTATTTTGGGGTATTGTTGGGTTGTGTCTGGGAAGGTTTCACACATACATACACCTCACAGAAGTGAGTGCTTAATTCATTGAATTAACATACGTAATGTTCTTATACCTTCCAAATGTACCTGATGGGTTCCCAGGGTCGAAATTATGATGCATTGAGCAAGAGCTAAAACCATCTCCTTGGTGTCAGGCATTACTCAGTCGTCAGGAGCGACGGCTGGGGAACTAGGAGCGAGTACTCAACACTCCACAAATCTAACTTCCACGGGAGAGGCTAACTTTTTGCCCATTATGTTGAAATGCATCCTAATTCTTTTGTATTAACATTCTCAAATACTCAACGTTAATGTGAAATATGCAGGTTTGTAAGACCAACTAGGGGAGCCAAATGTAACTCCTGATAGCTGCTGGTTTCCAGCTGACCAGGCCCTCCTAGGCTAGAAGCAGGAGCTAAATAGCTTCCAGCTCACAGCAATTTCGAACCCTGATTTCCACAAATCTCACTGATATATCTTTACATTCTCAACAATATTCTCTGAAATGTTTCTAGAAAATCAGTTTGCACTGATTGCAGGTGCATGATGATGAGTGTGGGCCGCTGTAAGAAGGCTGCAAGATGCGGCATCAATAAGGGACAAGTGGAACAACTGGAAGAGAAAGGACAGATCACTTCCATAAGCTGTAGGTACAAACACAATTGTGATATGTAGGTCAGGAAGCCATGTAACATTCACGGACATTGAATAAATGTGCTAGTTGTTCAATTGACAAATGTGAGGTACATAAAACATTTTGAAATAGAAACCATGTTAGATTTGCGAACTGAACTAAGTGCAGTAAGAAAATATTCAAAAACACAAAACAATTCTTGTGTTACACATGAAACAATCTCTGGGGAGGTGAGCGATGGGTTTGATGGGGCGATACATATTTAGTGAAGGGCAAAAAAAGGGCATTCTATTTCTATGGTATTTGCCGGGTCACTGAGATATCCCAGACAATGGCATGCCTAGACCCTTACTAAATACTACATTACAGTGATCAACATATGAAAGAAACATTGGGGGTCATTCCGAGGTTGGAGTAAAGGGAAAAATGATGCCGGTAAGTGATTACCGGCATCGTATACCGCTACAGCCCATTCCGACCAACCAGACCGCTATTTACGGCACGGCAAAGTACGATGCAGTAAATAGCGGTCTTGTGTCGCGCGCGTCACACACCGTGCCGATATTAGCGGCATGGCGTAAACCGGAGCTGATCACAAGGAACGCGCACACGTAAATAATGGCTTCCTTAAGCCCGGAAAGCACCTTACCGGCATGGAGTACATACAGCCATCTCAGAGAAGGAGTAAAGAACCCAGAGCCACAGGTGCACACAATCAGCACAGGTGTAGTCAATGGAGTCTGCCACAGCACAAAAGGACGACACCCATACACCACACCCCCTCCCACACCAAGATGATACCAATGGTGGTAGCAGTACATGAAGCAGGAGGCCCTGCTTGCAAGGGCACAACCACAAGAACAACACCAACAACACCAGGCCCCACAACTGAGGAGACACAGGGGGAGAAGGAGGGTGAGACAGGCCCAGCATGCAGCACCAGTGCAGCCTCCGTCACCACCCCAGCAGCCCCCATTCCCACGCATCAGAGCCGGTCCCTCAAGCGAACCCCTGAGCAGATATTCTCTACCGGCTTGACTGTGACACCATCACAACCATAGTTGGCCTGAGAAATTACGAGATATGTGAGCATCATACAAATACCCACCGCTATCCCCGCTCAACTGAAGGTGGTGCCTGTGCCCCACACCCATGCCACAGGCATCTACCAGCACACAGTTGGGACCATGCATGGCATATCACAACCGTCCATTTCACGGACGCAGAACCAAGTGCTGGATCACCTCCTCAAGCACACAAGGGGCTACAAATCCCTACAATGGACTACCCAGGAGATATACGACACAAAAGTTGCCCCCCATGCATTGGTAGGCATGCAAAATTACATAGGTGCCCCTGACTGCACCCACGTGGATTAGGCGGACCTGCATGGCATGCAGGTGGCGTATCACAACCGCAAGCAATACCACTACACCAACGTGCAGACGGAATGCAACGCAAGCAAGAACATCACACATGGGTGGGCCCGACATCCAGGACCAACTCATGACTCAATGGGCCAGCTGAACTCCACGTTACCCTGCCGCATGGGGCGACATGCAGGAAGATGCTTGGTGAGTCGTCTTACTGTGTCATGCCAGTGCATCGGTGCCATGAGGTGGGTGCCTGCATAAGCAAAATGGGTTGAAATGATGACGCCAGTGCACAATGTTCACCCCACCAAACACCGTGCCACAGATCCAGAGTAACGGCACATGAGTACAGATTCCCACATTGATGGAGTAAGGCACACACCTAACACAACATAACCAACATGTGACAAGGCCAAATCCCACAACACATACATCACTCATTGGTGGCCCCCACACACTGTAAGGGCATATAGGAAGACACACTGCATATGCAGAATGTGGCTGCCTCCAGCATGTCACCACACCGGAGAGTCATCCCTGGGAGTGGATTGAACTGAGGGCAGCAGGGATACCACACCACATCACCGGTTTGGCACACCCATAGGAGTGGTGGAATTCACCATAGTATGGATCAGAGCAGTATGATGAATATGCCACTGACTACAGCCAACACACCCAACTACGGAATCACACAGTACACAGCACTCCATGGATCTAACCTCACGACTTCTGCATGCATCAATGAAGCACGTACCAGGAGATGTGCGTGCCATTGTTCATAGACCATCTCGAAGACGCTCCCCCCTACAGCATTCCATTGCACAGGACACATATTGGGGCCATGAATGGGCTAAATGCATATATGGACATGTGCGTATGGGCATCAATGACCTGCTGAACCAGAGCTGTGTATTGCTACAGAGCAGGCCCAAATGCACTCTTCAGGGAAGAAAATCCCTCTATTAAGGTAAGTAACACTAATCGTTTTAGTGCCGTATAGGCGAATTCCTGGATACTGGAGTACCTGGTTGCATTCAAACATTTAGTATTAAAAGGTAAATAGCAATACCTCATTAGTTAACAGACATGACATTTAGAAACTTCAGTAGAAAATGTACATCAGAGCCTGAATTATAGAGCTAACTCTTGAATTTTTAATTTCTCAAATCCAACGAGTTATTAGAAGTGATAGGATCATATTTACACAGTGTCCTCTATTAAAGCCATAGGGAGCACATTAGTTCATGTAGCATACAATGTACAGAACTTTTATCAAACATAGGAAATGCCTTACAACGGCTGGCATTGTGTAAATCAGTCACAAGAATTAATACAGAAAAGTGTCACTTCACACATTCAGAATCAATAATTTAAAACAGCATAAACTTCCAGTGGAAAAGTCTCCTTTTTTTTTGGATGTTAGAAAAAGGGAGATGACCGACGCGTTTCGGTTCAAAGAACCATCTTCATGTTATAAACTTTCACTGTTCCTATTTCACATCAATATTCATAACATGGACCCTTGCTGATACAGAAGCGAGGCGTCCAGTCAAAAGCCAGCCAACTGGTGGAAAAGTCAGAGGACAGAGCTGAGATGGGACGCGGCCAATAGAGTATCTCGGTGTGCGAGGATCTCCGTGGAGTCTGGCCGCTGCAGCGATGACCTGCTGCCATGTAAGACAAGTTCAGTTCTCCACCATAACAGTCCAAACACTTACCTTCATTGGCTAGACATGCAGGTGTTGGTGGCTGTCCCTTGACACCATGGTACAGGACCCCTGTCAGAAACCCACAGAACAGGTCCAAGGAAGCCTGCAATACTGCCCATGCCCGTGTATGCGTGGAGATGAAGCAGCCACTTGGCTTGCATAAGGCACATATGAGTTGCCGAAGCTGGTCTGGTGGGGGACCCATCTACTGCAATGTGTAGGTGTCCAAGACCCCCATGTAATGTGTAAAGCTGAACAAAATGTGCATCCCTTGGAATGTGGCCCTGTCCCCTGACATGGGACTGCTAACACCAGATGAAGATGGAGTGAAGGAGGAGGAGGAAGCGGCAAGACAGCATCATGGAGCAGGTGCACAGGAGGGACATGTTGTGTGGCAAACATTGATTGGACATCAAAACCGAAACACAAGTCAGCAGAGAGTGGCATGACATGGGCACACAGGGCACTGGGTGTGTGGATACTTGTAGACCATGCACTGTCAGACATCATAATACACATGCTTAATGATGAATGTCCACACAGGTTAAACTTTGCGACACCAACGGTGTATTGTAAATTTAAATGCATAAATGTAAACATTCCCTCCACCACCCCACCTCCCACCCCCCTGCCCCCCAACTCTGCAACAATCCCTCCCCCCATCCCCCTCCCTCCCAACTCTGCAGCAATCCCTCACCCCTTCCCCCCTCCCCCCAACTCCGCAACAGTAGTCCCATGGTGACCATCAAGGCAACATGTGGCAGCTATGCCAACTACTCCATGCTCCCGGGCCCGTGGGAGGCATGTCCCGGCGGCGCAGAGAACGCAGAGAACGTTGCAGTGGGCTTGCCGGGGTAGAGCGACTGGATGAGGGGGTGTCCTCTTGCTGAGGCGGCTGAGTGGGATGTGCAGCCTCAAGGGCCTCTGCAATGCGTCCAAGGACTTCGCATAACCAATTCGTACTGTCCGTGACCACCTGACGCATTGCCCTCAGTTCGTCTAGCCACTCCACTCTGCCCTAGCGGTTGTCTTCCATCACCTCAGTGATGAGGGCAGTGAGCTGTGCCGCACGCAGTGCATCCAGTTACAGGGTTTCATCCCTGCAGGGGATTGGGCTTACATGCCCTGACAGGGCTTCTACTGGGGGACTGGGCACAAGATTGGCGTCTCCCGGTGCTTCACCACGTGCACACCGGTCAGGTGTGTTAGGCTCCCCAGAGTCACTGCATGACACCTGGGGGACATTGCTGGCCTCTGTGGTGTGGACGGTGGGGTAGAAGTCCTCCTCTGACGCCCCACAGATGGATAAGGGGCTGTCCACGGTTTCCAGGGGGGCTGTGGCTGCCACCTCCCCAGTGATGCTCGACTCCTCTGACCTTGGGGTGGGCATTGTGGCAGGCGCCGATGCAGGGAGGGATGGGGGTGGTGCACCCTCCATGGGCCTTGGAGGAGCCGGGGTGGGTGTGTCGTTCCGGGCTGGTATGCAGCGGACCCTGCCTTTGCCCCTGGAGGTGGTGGGACGGCTCGTCTCGGCTTCTTAGCTCTCATGCTCACTGCCTGTGGGGGTAGAAGAGGGGGACGGCATGAGTGATTGTTTGAGACGCTAATTACATTAATGGCTGCATTCACATTTCAGTCATTTGGGGTTTGTGGCCTTTTGGGCGTTGCAACATGTGTCTGATATGTACGCAGGTGTCGGAGTCACTCATCCTGGCCTGGTACTGTGCAGTCTGACACGCACACTGCCAACTAAGCTGCACAGTGTGCATCATGGGATGTGCCAGTTTGTGCAGTATGTGTGATGTGCGTTATGTACTTGCACTTGGCACTTGCTTGGGTGGCAGTTGGCTCAGCATGATTTGGATGGGGGGAGGGCACCATGACAAGGTGCCTTGGACGGCCCTTGGGTGTGTATTTATCATGTAATTGCCATTGGCGGTGTTGACTTTGGACACTCACCTCCATCAGTAGACAACGGTGCCCCACACTCCATTTCGCCGACGCCCTCTATGGATGCGGTCCCAATCAGTGCAGCGCATGTCTCCTCCCATGCCGTGACTTTCATGAGGGAACTTGTGCCCCCTCCGGTCTGCTGTGCCTGACTCGGGTTGGCAGAGAGGATGCTCTGCACCCTCATCCGCAAGTCATCCCACCGTTTGCGGCAGTCCCTGAGGGTGGGGGGGGTGGTGCCTACTGCGCTCACCCTTTGGGCAACATGTGCCCAGATGTTCTTTTCACGGAGCACCGCCTCCCGACGCATGTCCCCGCTGAACACGATGTCAGCGTGCTCCTCCAGGGTGTCTATTATGGCCTGCAGCTCTTCCAGGCTAAATCGCTGCTTGTGGAGCCGGTCTGCTGACTTCTTCGGGGCTTTTGGCATTCCTGCAGGGTGTGATGGCCTTTTCCGTAGTTCAAAATGCTCCCAAGGGTGCTGCCTGATGAGGATGGCAATGGATTGTGTTTTTAAAGATGGCCGTCGCGCTCCTTCCCGTTCCTGTGTGATGACGATATTTCCGGTTCCGTTATTTAGCGGTGTCCGTAATTTACGGTCTCCGTTATTTACGGATACCGCTATTTCCATGGCGGTATTGTTACTTACGGTACGCATCATTCCGTTAAGGGGTTTTATGGGCCCTTTTGCAGCATGTCGCTTAGTGCTTTACCGGCATGGCGCAAAGCTCGTGCCCGCGAAGTCGTAATGGCCCTCAATTAGCAGTCTGAGGCCAGATCGGACTCGTTCTTTGTGCCATGCTGGTAAAGCCCGGTACTTACCTCCAATCTCGGAATGAGGGTCATTGGGATGGTGAGGATGGGTTGCCATACATGTAGTAAAGTGCAAAATAAAAAGCAGTGTTCCTTTTCCGATGTTCTCGGACACTCAAATGTTCAGAGCTTAATTTCGTTTCTGCGGACACCTACAGACTACTGTCCTAACAAAACACTGGTTTTAGATATGAAAACACCTGGCCTTTCGGTGACCCAGAAACCTGAGATGTTGTGCTGCTGTTGTTTCCTTAGCCCACCGTGAGTAGCACCCAATACAATTTTAGTTAAGAGCACTCATTTGAGTGTGGTGCAGGGAAGCAGTCTGTCTGATAAAGCAGGACAGACAGTAGCAGACGTCCAAAAGATAACTCTTCAAATGTGTATATATTGACTCATTGTTTATTGGTTGGGTCTAATCATACTACAAACTGTCCTTTGCACTTACTTTATTTCTAGGCTGGAATCACTGCCATTCATAATAAATGTGGGTTTTGTTTTTTGCTCTTTTTTGTCCAAATATTCTTTTATTTTATGTAAACCATCAAGTGGTTTGTATTGGTGGTAGTTTCCCCTCTCTCCTTTTCTATGGGTGCTCTCTTGGATATGTTCAGGTCTGGGTGAAGATGCATGTGATAATTTAACATCTTGAGGTATGTGTTTACATAGAAAAGCACAGTTAAGGTGACAAGGGCTTCAGTTTGAGTCGACAGATGCTTTTGTAGGGAATATGGGGATATGGATGGAGGCCTCACTTTTATGAAAAAGATGCTTTATTTACATTATGCCTGGATTTTTTCGTTTTGTAATGAAAATTATTTTGATTTGTTCCGCATTTGTCTTTGAGTAATTATGGAAAAGATGAACATGGTTTGTGGAACATGAAAGGCATCATAGCTGTAAATGTACCTTTCAGAGCAAATTACAAAGGTATTCAGTAACATATGAAAATCTATCACTTTCACAATGAATTATCTTGATCTTTGTTTGCAATTCGCCATCCAATGACACATTCGTAATACTTGATTCCATTTCATAGCACAAACTATATACCACAGCCCTACCTAATTAATACAACTAAGGTCATTTAAGGTACTGCGAGGATCCATGTATGAGACACAGACACAGAGAACTTGTGATTGTGCTTACAAATATGTATTCAAAATAATCTAGGGGTTGGAAAATGCCTCACTATCCATATTATAGGAGGTATTTCCCTAACTCAAACCAAACTATGGGTCTGTCCTGTATAAAGATGTCCAAAGCAAAATGTTCTCTGTCTGAAATCCGATCCCTCACATTCTAAAAGTAACTCTAAAGTGCCAAGGGTAAAGTATTTAGCCTTGAAAGTGTACAGATGTTCAAGTTCAAGAGAAAGGTGTAACTCCAACACAAACGTTCCTAAATTATATTGTTCACAGTTCCAGGGAATGGCTCCTTTCCCCTGGTTTCTATTCAACAATATTGCAGATAAAAAAGAATATCAAAGTTCTTTATAGCCCAAGAGGATAATCCTCTCAGCTTGGATTTTAACTCCACTCCTAGGGAAATGTCTCCCTTCCCCAGGAGTGTTCACACCATTTAAAACCCTAAGGGCATGAGTCTGTCTAGGGATTGTTTGTTCAACAAAACAACTTGGATGCAAAAACAACGTGTATGCTGGTAACAACCTCTCATGACACTTTGTATACTCCCCTGCCAGGTTCCTTTTCACATTCAATGCAATTGGATTCACAAGCTTGTCTTTGCCTGGTGTATTTTCCTGCCAGGCTTTTCTCATGTGTTTTACTTTATGCACTTGCAAACTTGACTTTGCCTGTAATCTCTCCTGCCAGGACTTTCTCGTACAGTTCATGTTATAAACTTGAAAACTTGACTTTGCCTGGTATACTCTCCTGCCAGGACTTTCTCATGCCATTCACTTTATACACTTGTAAACTTGACTTTTATTATTATTCCATTTGTCATATCGAGTTTCAAATCCCTTTTCATTCACTTGACTTGTGTTATGTCCTGTCAAAAGGAAAGGGGATGTGTTATGTCCTGTCTTATGTGTGTAGTGACTGAGTGATGCCATTGAGAGAATGTTCTGTTGATATTTGGAGGGTTGCTGTGTGAATGAATGTTCCAGCAGTTGGGGCCTTATAGTCCTAGGATGTCTTGCTTAAAGAATTCCATATATGTATATGTGTTAGTGCTGAGTGATGAGTTTTGGGAGTGATGATATATTTTCTGGTAGAAGTGATATACGATATGCAACACATGGTGGGTGCATGTGTGGTTTTGTTTGCTGGTGTGGTTTGGGACGCTTCCACATCTCGGCATGTGTGTATTGTGCATTCTTTGAAGAGGATCCTGCAGTAAAAAGCATTGCTGCTTGATGGGCATGAGTAAGCATTGATCCACTGGTAAAAGGCAATTGTTGCTAATTGTAGCAGATGTGTTTTGGTATGGATGGGCTCACAGTTGTTGGATGTGTTGTATGAACTGACTGGTTTTAGGTCAGAGCACTGTCCAACTAGTTTGATTAAAAAAAAGATTAGTTACCGATCTTTGCATTCAACAGGACTGTATGGTATTTTATCAAACCTATGGTGGCTCCTGACAGAACATCAATGTGTTTGGTTGTGGCGACAACACAGATTCTGCACATTTTATTTTGGAGTAGCTTTGTTTTGGTTGGGTTTCTGATTTGTCTGGCCACCAAACTAGAATCCATTGTTTTGCTCCCTGCAAGGCACACAGTTGGGAATCACCTCTGTGCAGTCACTGCCAAATTCTTTGTGTATGGGTGTGTGTCAGTTTGACCTTGTGTGTGATGGTATCTAGTGTATGTTGTGTACAGTTGTTGCTTGGCAGGTGATATCTCTGGCATGAGGTGGGTTGCTAGTTGATTGTTAGTTATGCATTATTTGAGTGGTAGGCCCATGTGCCAGTCCCAAATGAGGGGCAGTTTATGCTTAGGGTGGCAGTCCTAAGATCCATTGGTGGCAGCAATGGATAAAAGGTGTTTTTTCCTTTTACAGGTGGTTCGGAGTGTAAGAACCAAGATGGTGAAGGGTCGTACTTAGGCGTGGCAGGGCTAAGACCCCAGGGTGGCAGCCTTGGGTATAAGGAGTTATGTGTCAGTTTGGTTTGTTGTGGATGCAGCCATGTTTGGTGCAGGTGTGCTGCTGGTTGGTTAGATATGCCTTAAAGGTATGAAATTCCTCTTTGTCATTGGCTGTTGTGTGATGGTGTATTTGTTTGCCTAGATGTGTGTGCATGTCTGCCTGTGGTGTGCAGGCAGTGTATTTGTGTATGAAGCAAGGGAGATGTGTTATGTCCTGCCTTGTGTGTGCAGTGACTGAGTGATGTCATTGAGCGAATGTTCTATTGGTGTTTAGAGTGTTGCTGTGTGAATGAGAGTTCCAGCCCAGTCAGTTGGAACCATGTAGCCTGAGTGGTGGTAGCCAGAGGGCTTTGCTTCAGCTCCTGTCCTGTTCCTTATCCTCTATTGTAATAGCATGAAGAAACTGAATAAAGGAACTTACTTAAGCCACCCTGCTGCCTTAAGGATGTTACTTTGTAACAAATGGCAACAAGCTGGTTCTCGATCCGGATCCAGGGGAGGAACGAAGCTCTCAGACATCTGCAGATGTGAGAAAGGACAAGTCAGCTGCCACGGAGGATGCAGTAAGAAGGAGCATGTAAAAGAAGAAAGAATGAGAAGTCCCACTGTCCCCCAAAGAGTCATTCCACCACCCAGGGCAAGTCGAGTGGAGTGAAGGTGTCCTCTGCCTCCCAAGTGATTGTGGCTTCCCAAAAGAGAGAGAGAGGAAGGAGAGAGTGATCCCTGAGTGATCTCAGGAGCAATACTGCCAGAGCACTAGAAGGTTATGATTTTTCACTCTCCCTGGAGTGATGAGGAAACGGGGGAGGAACTGCTGCCCTGGATCCTGAGGTCGTATACTTTCCTTGTGCGGGCAAAAGGCACAATGGGCAGGAAGGTCAAGGAGAACAGGGAGAGCATCTCTCTTAAATTCACTGAGCCAAGCTATGGAGCATTATTGATGCAGACTTGTTGATAATCATCAGACAAGATAGCCCATTGCACACTCACCTCATTGAAAGGTTGATGAAGCTGGATCTGGTGCCTCCCCGACCCTCCAGAGCATCTGGTTTGGAGTTGTGAGACTGTATTGGTGGAAAGAATGCTACTAGAGGCTCGAACCGTGTGGTCGTCAGCACTGTCAGTCATTGAGGTGGTTGTCCTTGCAGAGCTCCTCTCCCTGCTTCCGCGGAGGCCTCTGTGATGATGTCACCAACCCATTGTGAGTGCAGGTGATTATGGAACCTTGTATGCTGTGTCAGTGTTTGCATTCTTTTTGGTGACATCAGCTTTTGTTTTTTCTGAGGCGGTCAGCAGGTTTAGAGGAAGGGACCGGCCGACGGCTATTTTGCATAAGGAGGAAGCTTTATACCTGGAAGAAGAGGAAGGAAGGACGGCATGATGGAGCCATCGTCGGGAGGACACCGGCATCTGGTTCATGTGATGATCGTAAAGTTTATGTGTATGCTGTTTTTTTGCTACATAGACATGCAAGTACTATTTGTCGGTTTTGGTGCGCTTATTGGGACATATTTCGGGAGACCAATGGATAGATCTCCCTGCTCCCTGCTTGGATGTGACTATACGCAGGCCTGGACTGGCCCACCGGGACACCGGGACTTTCCCCGGTAGGCCTCGGGACTTAGGGCCTCTTTTCTTGGGGGAAGGATACATAATCATGTCATGACACGATCCATCCATGCCAGCCTGAACTCCCTTGGGTTAGGTTTGCTAATCTCTGCCTGCATGATTCTGCCCATGGCTCGCCTTGTGTATTGTGGGGGAACTGGGCATCATTAAAACCACATGTGATGTGCCCTAGTGCGTTAGACTGCGCAGGTGCAGCACAGGCCATGCTGAAGTGTCAGTGCGGCTGCCACCTGCATAGACGATTCGGCACTGATTGCACACCGCATGTTTCCTTACACAGAAAGGTAAGCAGTAACTTTAGATATGGACATATTGCACTGTGCAATGTTGTGTGAGTGACTGCCTTAGGAATAAGGCATCAGACAGCAGTGCCGTGACTTTGCAGGCGCGTGCGTAATTACTGAGAAGCTCCTTCCGAGTTCGACTCAGACCGCAATAATTTGACTTTGCCACGGGTGCTGCAGCTGAAATGAATGAGCCATAGAGTGCGCCTTGTACAGCCTCTCATTTTAGCAAACAGGAGGAAGTGATGGGGAAAAACCTCACTGCAATAATGGCACCTTATTACAGGCCATTTGCTCGTCCTTAAACATGCGGCCACACAATATCCTGGACTTATCTTCGTAGCCAGGCCTTCTTTTAGCAAGTCTTTGAGGCAGGCGCCTTCAAATAGGTGCAGTGGTGACGGTGCAGCCAGAGTTATCACTTCAGGAAACAAACGGGAGAATAGTCAGAGTAAAATTAATCATTCGCAAAACTCTCTTTACTAAAAAACGTAACAAACAAACACATGCTCAATATACTGAGCACTCAGTCAAAATTAGCCTTGGGCTGGTGGGGAGAAATATTATTTCAATGCTTTTTTGCCCGAGGGCAAATGACTGCGACTAGGGCAAACGTTACCCTGGTGCAAAACATACCTTGAAAGAATATGTTCCTAGGTGAAGCACTCAGTAGCACCAAGATGCTTATTATCGAGGAATGTTTGTGCTTAATATATTATACACATTATAAACAGCAGCTGTTGGCTGTTTTGTGTGGCTGTAAATGTATATTGTGAGCTATCCTTCCGAGACCATATTAGCGTTACCTCTACTCGTTCCGGCACTGCGCCGGATCCCTAGTTGCGGTGGCGCTGTTACTCCCCATTTGTTATGAGTCCACAGGACTATATGGGTTTATTTGGCGTTATTACCGCCGGCAGAATCTGTTTTCTGAAAATATTATTTTGCCTGGAGTGCTAGGGTGATGTATGGTAGAACTTCTAGGCACTAGGCCAATTTTTGGCCTTGTGCTAATTGCACTTGCACAGGTGCAACATTTTAGTAATTCTTCTACAATGTGATGTGTCTTCTTTAGGAAAGATCCTGCTGTCTTGTATTAAGCACTGTGGTCTTGTGCATCTGGATTTACAGTTGCAGGCCACACGCATAGGTTTAAACTACAAGGCTACTTTCTCTTGGGATTGGTGAGTGAAGAGACTTAGGAAATAAGGTTGTGGTTCTGCACTTGGACTTTTCTTAGTGTTGGCGCTGGCCCATAATAAAGGTTACTTTTTAAAGCTACGCTCTGCCTCTCGCCACTACTTGGCCTTCACATTTGGGGCACGCACCCCTAACTTCTTCACCTCCAGCTCTACACATATACTGAATACGCTCCCTCAGCCATGCTCTGTTGCCAAAAGCTATCATTCAGCTATGCTTGGTGCACCTTTACTAAATCCACTCACTCATCCACGCTCGTGCCCTCATTGAGGCTGTTACCACGTCACTCAGGACAATCGCTCCACACAATGATAACTGTTCCCCTATCCAACCCACCGTGACAGTTGCTGCCCTCCTCATGCATGCATATATCACTACCCCTGCCCCTTGCCACTGACACACGCTCAGTGACCCATTTTCACTCATTCACTGTTTTGTCAATGGTTCGGCTCATGCACTCCGAGCCAGTTATAGAGTGTTTTGTAACAGCCCACCGCTTGCATATCCAGAAGGGCCTCTCATCCACATGCACACAGTTCCAATATGTCACCATGACTTTCCTCACTGAATTCCTGTGCTCATCCTCACCCACTCTCGCCATCAGTCAGCAGTCCTTGCACAAGTCATAATTAACATCCACACTATACATTTGTGCTTATTGACAGTTTAAAAATGTGTTTCGTATTTTAGAAGAAAGCATGTATTACTTAATGCCCCAACAACAATGTCATCATGTACTGTGACTACACACCCACCTGATGTTTTGACATTTTGGATGTATGCTGCTGAAGAAGGCCTCAAACTCTCAATATGGATTTCACCTTAACAAAAAGTGCAACCTGCAAACACGTTGTCATTGGCGAAGGGGATCCACTGATAAGCGTACCACTATGGTTGAACGCACAGGTGCTGCGCCACATTGTCGGGACACTGCTGGCACTACGTTGGCATGACTCACTGATCTTATACCAAGTCAACGTTTTTGTTAGTTGTGGCTAAAGTACCACCTATAAGATGAAAATCTTGCATTAGAGTGCAGCTAGGGAAAAATATATAAGGTGGGAAACAAAGCTTGTATTGGTTATTTACTGACCCATTGACTGCCCATGGCCATGCTAATCCCTATTGCCATTTCCACCTGTGTTCTGCCCCTCTGCATCCAAAACACGTCCTCTTGGGATCTCTTTGAGCTAACTTTATCAAGCCTTCCCATCAAACTTTGTGTTCAAAGTGCCTGTCAGTGTTTTCCCAAATCAGTCTTCTGAGAGTTAATGACTTGATTGGAACGGTAAAAGTGCTACTGGTTTAATAAAAATGTCAACCACGTCTGCTTTCAGCCACTCCATTTATAAGCCGTATGCCCGTCCTTCAAATAAAATCATGTTACAATCAAGCATTTGCAAAGCCAAAAGTTTAAGCTTGTGTATCAATATTAGGCATTGAAAAGCCCTGCGATTATATGCCCAGCTACTCTCACCACTTTGCAGCTGCTACATTCCAGTTAATACCACTATGTCAATGCCTGGGAAATGCCTTTCCCATGCCTACACAAAAGACAAAACTGTTGGCATTGCCAATGATTGTTTAAGAATGCCTTTTATCTGCATGCTCTTCTCAGCACAAGAATAGGATGAAATGGATTAGGGATGCATGTTGCCTGGCACCTTTAATACCGGATGTACTCGTTTTTCTCATCTGCAAAATGTGTAATGTCCCAGGCCCCTCTATCATTAAAGCTCTACTTTGAGAGATCATGAACTTATTTGAAATATGACTTTTTAATCCTTATATGTTTAAAGCATGCTTTAAATGCACTCATTTTGACTTCAACATTTTCTTGGGGTTACTGCGAATTCCCTCATGGAAGGGTTGGGCTCATGCCCTGGGCTCCCTCGTTCAACGAAATATGAGCCACTTTGAAAAACATTTTCCAGGGCCACTTTTGGTTCCCAGTCCGGCCCTGACTATACGTATATCTCTGTGTGGCTGACACTAATTCTCCCAGGATGGTTATCTTCCAGGACGGCTACAGTCACGGCTGCTGTTGTCAGTGGGGTGCCAATGGACCTGCAATATTTTGATGAGGTCGTAAAGTTGTTTGCACGGAAAGTGCACTATCTGGGAAGATGCAATGTTATGTGTTGTTTCTGGCATTTATGGAACTGATGGTTTCCTTTTGAGTGTTTGGCTTGATAAGAGTGAGATGAAAAGGCTCCAATGAATATATACAGTATTATGTTTTTCTGGTGTGTGCTCTGGGAATGTTCTTGCGTGTGTGCTGTTTTATGTGTAATATTTGCAATGACTATGTTAGTTTAACATTTTGAGGAATTTTTGGTAATGTTACGACTGATGCTGCTTTACACATTGTTAGCAAAGAAGGTGTTGCTTCCACACTGCGCATTGTCATCAACCAGAAGGAATGCAATTTGTGCATAAATGTAATTAGTTGCAAGCCAGCTTGACACGTGTTTCGAGCCGTAAGGCTCTTCCTCTGAGGCTGAATACATCATATACAGAAAATATTTGGTGTTAATGTACAGATGTTGTCTGTATAGATGTTGTCCAATATCAAACCAATAGCAAACAAATATTGGTCATCAATACCATACCGCCAGTTGTCATGGTTGGGTCGAATACACGAGAACCAAGTTGTGTGGTTTCAGCATGTGCAATCAAGCTGGTTGCGCGCAAGCCAAAAAGGTGAGAAAAGGAACTTACAAGCGTCTTACAAGCGACCAATATTTGTTTGCTTATGAATCTTATTATATGCCAAGACCATATGTTATGAATCTATTTGGGCTAATGTGCATACAATATTGCGTTGTCTGTTCAATGACCAATTGACCCTATTGTGTCCCTTGTTTGTTTTGGATGTTTTCATATTGGACAATATCTGTACCTTAACACCAAATATTTTTTGTATATGATGTATTCCGCCTCAGAGGAAGAGCCTTACGACTCGAAACACGTGTCAGGCTGTCTTGCAACTAATTAAATGTATGCACAAATTGCATTTCTTCTGGTTGATGACAGTGCGCAGTGTGGAAACAAAACCTTCTTTATTTACATTATTGCATACCGTGGGTTTTTGGCAGGCGACCCACACCCCGCTTTCACCTGCAGCGCAGTCATCTGTCACTTTATTAGGATATAGCGCTGGCTCTCACACCGTCTCTTTCTGCCACTTGCTTTATTATGCTTTACATAGTGGACTTTTAAGGAAATAAGTATATTTAACTGAATGCTTTGTTGGTGTGGATGAGTCTTTATGTTAGGTCTGGTAGTTTTAACATGTTGAGGAATTTTAGGATAGTCATTACTACAAGGACTTTTAGATGGATTTTGTTCTCAATGGAAAGTACATTTCTATATTGCATTGTTGAGTGAACGTCTGTGTTCTGCAATTGACTAAAAGAATTGCATATACATTTGTGCCCCTTAGATAATATTGATACACTGAACTGTTTGGGTGAACCTCTGTGTCCTGTGATTTCTTGCTTAAAGAATTGCATATTTATATAAATATATATATATATATTCAGTAAAAAAAACTTTGTTAACGGGACATTATGGTTAAGTTGCCCTACTAAAAACCTGTGAAATTCAGTAAAAAAAACTTTGTTAATGGGACGCTATGGTTCCAAGTAAAACCAAAAAACCCTTGAAATTCGCCAGTTATGGTAAGCTAAGCAACCATAACTCGCGCCACCACTGTGCACTGCTAACACTAACACCCAGGACATCAAAGATGCATCAGAAATGCCATTGATGACATCACTGATGACATCACATGTCTGGCTCCCCCTTTTTTTCCTTCACTGACATATCTAGGCCACATGGTTTTCTTCAGTAACAGTCAGGAATTAAAAATATAAAAGGTACTATATTTGTAGATCGTTCAAGTATGTTCTTGCAGTAATTCCCTTCGGGTCCAGTCAAATCATGTGATACATATGTATAGGGTAAGTATCACCTTTGAAACAGACCATTCATTTCTTTGCATAAAAATGATCAGTTAAGTTATGAACACTTAAAGGTACTACCGCTGTTTTTTTCCTTACTAAAATTTTTGTGTATATACTCATATTTGTATGTGATGATGTGTCTTTGTGTTGTGTCTATAATAATGCCATTATGTAGTAAGTGGTTTTCATTACCTACTGATCACATGTTTCACAGTAGCCAAAACTCTAATAAGAAAACAGGAATCAATTCACTGTTCAACATGGCAAGCTTATGAATATTGCACCTCCATCATGTATGCTGCACACAATGCCTATATTTCTACATGAGTACCTTAGTATACTGCATAGAACTTCATAATAGAATGCTACGCATATCAACGCATTGCTTAATGCACTAATTAGCACTTGATATTTATTCCAATGATCCTTTACACTTTTTGGTCAACATTATAATAAGAATACCTTCTACAGAGTTTTCATTCAAAGTAAATGTACATGTGATGTCATCAGTGATGTCATCAAAGCCATTTCTGATGTCATCTTTGATTTCCTGGGTGTTAGTGTTAGCAGTGCACAGTGGTGGCGTGAGTTATGGTTGCTTAGCTTACCATAACTGGTGAATTTCAAGGGTTTTTCGGTTTTACTTGGAACCATAAAGTCCCGTTAAAAACGTTTTTTGTACTGAATTTCACAGGTTTTTAGTAGGGCAACTTAACCATAACGCCCCATTAACAAAGTTTTTTTTACTGAATTTCACAGGTTTTTAGTAGGGCAACTTAACCATGACCTCCCATTAACAAAGTTTTTTTTACTGAATTTCACATGTTTTTAGTAGGGCGACTTAACCATAATGTCTCGTTAACAAAGTTTTTTTACTGAATTTCATAGCTTTTTAGTAGGGCAACTCAATCATAACATCCCTTTAGCAAAGTTATTTTACTGAATATGCACATTCATCATGTGAAATTGGGAGATAATTAGTAGGATTCCCTTACTTTGTGTACACGTAACATAGAACATACTGAACCTCCTTCGCTAATGGTATTTGAAGGCCACGGACTAAGCGTCTGTCCATGGACAGGCGCGGACAAGAGCAAAACTACCCAAACAGTCAGGGGGTATTTGAAATTGTTCTATCATGCCATATAAAAACTGCACAAGGTTAAAAAGCAGCACATAAACACATTATAAGTAGTAATAAATAACCATTGGAACCTACACGTCTCACACATAACCCATCCATATAAATACCATGTGTAATGAAATGGATTGTACCATAACAAAAAAAATATGCCTCCAAAGTAATTACCTCACAGAAACTGTACAGCTACGAGGGACAGTAGACAAACACAACAGAACAAATGCAAATTACAATAAAGTAGTAAGTGAACTTCATTTTTCGTGTATGTTGGTACACTTTTTGTATGAGGTGCAGAACAATTAATGTATTTCTGTTGTTTTCACACAGAAATGTGCAGTACTTTGGACTGGCTGGAGGAGAATTTTCCGCATGGCGAAATGTCAGAAGATAGCGATCATATTGGTACACACTTTTCTGCATAAGCAAATTAATAGTCAGTACTTTATTGATACTTAACATATATATATATATTTATTTTTAACAGACCAGGTAAAAAATGAACAAAGTCCACCAAAAGACACAGTACAAGACACCTTGAAACGCATAGAAGGCAAAGTGGACATGCTAAAAGAGAATTTTAACGCGTTAAGGCAATTGGTGGAGGACCACATCAAAGGAAAAATAAGATACCACTGTCCTACCTGTACCTGTCCCCCTTCTCCATTTCCCAGTGAACTATCCCCAAACCCTGAAGAACAACATAAACGTTTCGACAAAACTTACATCCCTTCATCCCCTCACAACGAGCCTGTGGAAACCCCTAATTCCCCTATATTCGTTTCAGTGGGCCTCATTACACGGTAGGCGGTAAGGGTTTACCGGTACCAGTAAACCCTTACCGCCTTACTACGAGGTCCCTTTGCGGGTTGGAGAATTTAACACCTGCTTTTTGCAGGCGTTAAAAACCAACCCGCAAAGGGACCAGGGAGCTAATTACGGTACCGCAATTTGCGGTGCCGTAATTAGCACCTTCCCCATTCCCATTATGCCCTATGGGGCAAAAATGGGAATGGGAAGGGCAATGGGGGAAGGGGGAATTACCGCCTCACCAACCTTGGAATAGGGCAGTAATTCCCCTTTCCACCAAGGCGGTGCCAGTATTTTACCGGCATGGACCAAGGTGCTAATAGCACCTTGGTCCACCGCCGTCCGTTTAATGAGGCCCAGTGTCTGCTTCCCCCTCTCTCTCTTAATTGTTGTATATGTGTTTAATAAAAAAAAATGTTATGTTACTTTTAATGGTATTGGGTGCGTCAAATTTGTTTTTAAAAAAGAGTTAAAATGTCTGTGGACGGAGCGCCTGTTCTGCCTGTCCGTAATTAATAAAATATGGATGTGCCCTAAGGACACTATACCTGGCCGTACAGTGAGCAGAACATCTAGGCACATGCGCACCACACCCGTAAATCCTGCGAACATTGCGCCTGTCCGTAACTGTTTTTCTCAATTGTGTCACACTTTTAATTAGTTTCAGGACCCGAACACTGTCCGTAGAACACCCGCGCGCATGCGCACGACCGTTCCTGGCATTTGGTGTCCTGCGGGCACCCATTTCCTTTGTGGATGTGTTCACAACGTCATGTGACTGCACCCACGCTGAGCGTGTGCCCTAATTTGAGCACGTTGTCTGCTTCCGCAACATTTCAAAAGAACATGTGCAGACAAGCCAAATTATTTTACAATACAAAATCACCATTTCACATGTCCCATACAATAGCCCTAGCTTTCCACATAATGTTTGGAATTTTTTCAACGCTTTTGAGTGATTGATATGGTCACGAGGCGCACCCACCTCCATCTCTATAAAAGTCCACACCCCCGAGCACATCTTCATTGTACTTCTGGCGATTGTAGATTGAGTTTTGCTGCCTTTAGTGCTCTGGTGGAGATTATCTCACCAACCCTAATGGCATCCATGGCTGCTGTTGCTACATCAGCCTCAGCACCACCCCCAAACCCTCCACCACTACCACCTCCTCAAGGACCTGCAGAGGGAAATACGCATGAGGATGTATAGAGCGAAGAAGAAGAAGCTGAAGAGAATGAGGTGGGGGAACTCCCTACTACCACCACTCGCCGGGAGTCATGGGTGTGGCAGTTGTTTACCGTTTTTGGTAATGTACCAAAAGCACGTGCGAACCTGGTAACCTGTAAAAAGTGCAATTTGGTGCTGAGTCGTGGGAGACCTGGTGCGTACAGCTTTGGTACGACAACCATGGATCAACACCTAACTTCGTTCCACGGTGCGGACATTCGCAAAGTGGTACCATGTAAAGAACATAGTAGGTTGAGTTCCTCCGCAGCATCCTCCATGTCCGATCCTCTCTCCACAAATGACACTCCTGTGGGAGAGCGCATCCCTCCACCTGCCTCACAGGCCATTCGCAATGCTGTTGACCCTTACCTTTCGAAGGTCACAATATTGTGTATGTACTGCGACGCAGTACTCTGCAGGGGGGATAGTCTTCAAAGTGCTTTTGAGACTACGGTCAAGGAGCACCAGAATAACTGCTACCTACCTAAATAAGGCCCACCATACATCTTTCCCGCTCCATCTGCCCTTTGTTATCCCCGTGGTTGGTGTCCCTCCTGTACCCTCCTTTCCCCTCCTCTCCTAGTGTGTCATGTGTAAAAAATCCCGAAAAACTATAAAACAACAAACATTTTAACAAAAGGCTCTTTTCAGAGCCGCCTTTCTCAGTTTAAAAAAGTAGCTATCAAGTAAACGGTGTAGGCCTCCACGCATTTTTTTAAAAAGTCAGCGGACAGTCCTAGGACAGACTAAATTTTAGGGTGCAACCGTAGCAAAACCAATGCACTTTTCACTACGAGTAAGTGGTGGCTCTGAAAAGAGCCTTTTGGTGGTGTTGTGTGAGTTTGAAAAACTTGCATTCCTCTACATGTAATGCAAAATAGGTGACTATAATGGCAAAAAAGGTTGCATTTTGTACATTGCGAATAAAAATCTGATTGCCAGCATATGTAAGATGGACTCCATCTGTGCGAAAAATGAATGTGCTACGAAACATAATATTGTCATTGTGGAAAGAGGACATGTCAACATCTCTTACAAAGGCACAAACAGCCTTATTGACATTGCGCCTCGCTTTCTCCATTTGTGGACCATATAAAGAAGAATGCAGCCACATGTATCTTTGTGCAATACGTGAAAACATGTCTATGACCTTCTCAAGTCCTTCCTTCATTGCAAACTGCAAAGAAATTCCAGACACTTGCCCTAAACTGTTTCCTCCACAATGAATGATAATTATATCAGGATGACGATCTGTCTGTAAAGTAGCACAGAGAGATACCAAGTCCAGCCACTTCATTCCACGCGCTCCATGCCAGTGCACTTCCACATGAGGGAATCCAAGATCTGCAGATATACTGCAACGTTCTGCATGCACCTTCAACCAATGTGTCCATGAGTCTCCCAAAATCCAGATAATCTGTTTTCGAGCACACACAGCCATAGCTGTCTGTTCTCCTCTGAGGGAAAAGGCGTTCTCACTAAATCTCTCCATTCACAACACACCCACTGAACTTTACTGACCAATCCCTAGCTCTGCTCATTCTCATTTGCATGCCTCTTCACCCCAGAATCCCCGTATGTAGTAAGCGCTGCCTCTCAGACTACCGCCATGTCCACGGACATGTAGAGGATCTGAGCGTGACGACTGTACATTTAAATAGTGTTCCCCTTTTACTTTTTAAGGTGGGCTCTGAAAAGAGCAGTTTTTTTTGTTTTTTTTTTCAGATGCCTGACAGACACCTGTTATTTTTTATATTTTTTGGGGGGGCTTTTTCTTCTTAGTTTACGCCTACAATCATTACATAACCTTCTTCAAAGCAAGCCTTACATTCCAAAAGAACATGGCATTTCACAAAAATGATAAAGAAACATCATCTGCTTCAAAATAAGCCGCATTACTGGAAACAATGTTCTTGTGACTGCAGAAAAATATACCAGCTCTTAACATGAAAGCACACATGCCGCGATTGATTGCACACCTAGCAATACTTTGATCAGGACAAAAAACAAAACTGTTGTCCCATTTTGCTCGAGGGAGTAAGCCAGAAAATATTACTTTAGCAGTTGGAAAGATGTTGATGACTGATTGAACCAACAGTTCCAAATCTTCCAACAAAGTAGGTGAACTCACGTAGCCCACATGGAAAGCACCACAGTGCAAAACTACCACATGGGGACTGTTCATCCTACGCATATCTCTGCAAACTTGGAGAATTGCCTCTACATTGCAATCCGTCGCAGCGCTTCACACCACCTCCACTCCTCGTACATCAAAATTGTTTGCCACATGCCTACATTCAGAATAGTGCTGTAAACCATGGACCAAAATATCTCTGAGCACCAACACCCTGACTGTCTCCACCTCTGCCATCTTCACTACACACACTCTCTTTCTACACAAATGAACAATGGCAACATCTGATTGGCTGATCCCTACAGTCCCCTTTCCATGCTGGATTTGCTGGGAAACCCTGTATCTGGCACGCCCTACCAGCGGACAAGCGCGGTGTCCGTGCGACACGTAACTCTTAGCCAGCCCTTCTACCATTTCCACATCACTCGCGAATACATTCCCTCATTGGACACAGCTAAGCAGTCACACAACCATCCACCAATCACATCCAAGACCTCTACATCTAACTCCGTCATCAGAGCTCCGAACTTCAAATTTACTGTTGATCACTCTGAATACAAGTCTCATATCATTGCAAATCACCTACTACAAAAAGTACTGTGCAAGTTTCGAGGATTTCTACTTACAGCTCCATACATATCCACATGCATGATTACAAAGTACAGGTATGCGTATTATATTCAGAGTACATGTACAACTCTTATGAAGCCATATAAAAAAAGTAATGCCACTAAATCTACATAGCCAATACATACATGCCAAAGCTCCCGCTGTAGGCGTGAGACTTCCGATTTGTCATTGAAAAATCGCACTGCTTCTTACTATCTCCCACATAACCTATACATATGTGCCAACCCTCCCGATTTACGCGCCAAACTTGATTTTTCATTAAAAAATATCACAATTTTTTACTGTCTTCCGCCTAAATTAATGCTACTTCCAATGCGATCGTACGAGAAAAATAAACGTTCCCGATTGCTGTGGTGACATCTCCCTCTCGGGTGCTCCTGATTTTTCGCATTCCTACTTAATATGAAAGTATTCACATTTTTCCTATCTACTATAATAACCTATCACTTCCAATCCTCTCTGCTATCTGCAACACAGCTCCAAAAAAACAAGGGAATTTCATGAACTTAAGATTGTACTAATTTGCGAAGCAGGTTCAACTAACATATTTCAAAAAAATATAAAGGCTGCACATAGTCAAATGAAATACTTGCGTACACTGTGTCGAGATATCAAACGAGAATACTTCCACAAAAGCTGGCTGAAAAATTAACGTGTACATTAACATCAGTGCTATAAACACACAAAATTACTAACTTCTTCCTTTTACAATTGCAGTGAAGACCACTCTCCTGAAAATCAACAGCATCTACACTACAAACAACATATCCGAAAAAACCTCCGTAATTGCACAAAAAAAGTAAGTACTACCTTTATATTGTTACTCTTCCTCAAAGAGATTCTGTGGGTTATGTACGTAATTTGCGCACCAAAAATAACATTGATTTCTGAACCATTCTGCCCACAAATCCCCATTTATTAAACAGAGATTAGCAGGCAGAATGGCACACACATCTCCGTTTTTTTGTAACACAAATATCATACTCATCCTTTAGAATGTTAGAACTAGAAAACAAAGAACTGTTTTCATTTTATACCATTACGTTTAATATAATGCTTCTCATCACCACTAGCTCACTTTCTACTCTCATCTGAACTGCAGTGTAGTAACATACAAACAGAAGAATAGCATTCCCAGCTCATTGTAACTGCCCAATGCACATTCACACACCACCACATACATCTTCCCCATCAAACTCATACACACATGCACACAGCACACATACTTTGTAAAATAAACCAACCCATACCTTCTTTTTTTTCAACAGACCCCAAAGAATGCCTACCAAAAAGCAAGTCCATAGAAAGGAACACAGAAAGAGAGCAAATGAAAATAAAAGTGTCCAAAGTAAGCATCCATCTCGACCAGAGTTTGTACAAAACGTTAAAACAAAACAGCTAATGCAGTCATTTAGCAAAACAAATGAATCTTCAACTACAAAAACTTTGGCTCTCTATCAAACTGTGGCACGAAACACAAAATGGTTAACAAGAATTCGGCTACCACTACTGCTAACAATGCTCCTATAAATCCTGATATAGTAGCAAGAAACAATAGTAAAAAAAGTATTTTAGCTAAAATGTTCCGCCACAGAGTCCTTCAGAATCTAATAAGAAGAGGAGTGAAATCATCCACAACCCTTAAAACATATCGTAGAAAATTAATTCTAGAAGCTCTCGTAGACAGTGAAATACTTCTCAAAAAGGAAGTTATTTATTTTAGTTATAAACAGGATGAAACCACTAACAAAACTAAGTACTAAACTACAAAAAACAATGGAATGTTGACAAAAATAACTTCTTAAACATTTGTGGAGGTGAATGGAGTCACACCACGACCACAGAACCATATTTTAATGAAGAAGCATACAAACAAAATCAAACAAACACAATTGCCATCCATAGCAGTGGGAGAGGATATGAAAAAACCAATAATACCATCATGGAACAAGAAACACTGCTTACCAAAGTTCCCCCCAGAAAACTCAGAATTACCTCTCCATTTGACAGAACCAGACCGTCCAGTATACAAATGGCTGTGCATGTCAATGTGTAACATTCCTAACAAATCATTCAAATCTTTACACCACTTCCTCAATCAGTATGTAAAAGGTAAAGACAAAATCAAAATGAAAGTGCTGCAAAATATGGATACCTGTCCAGTGCATAAATATACAGGACTACAAGGGCACTCATTAGCCTGCATTTCAGGACCTATTTGCAAAAGCACCTTCCATGATATCAAAATGATATCAACACATCATTCAAATGTAAGAAATCTAGTATATAAACGGTACTATGCTAAAGGTCCAGCTTTAGAACTAGCCAATTTAAATAACACTCTTCTGCATGACACACCCAAATACCTACAAGAGGAAATCAACCGTATCCACAGAAAATATTTTGGAAGTGAAAGCCACGTATAAAATGCAATAGTTTTAGAACAGACTAGCAACAATTCTGCACGTGGCAACCTTCTATTACACACATACAAAAAAGAAATACTAAAATTTAAACGTACATCCGGTGAAGTACCAAACCATGTGTGTGTGTGTGTGTTGCCGCAGAACATTTTACAAAAGTAACACAAAAACTATAGATGTAACATACAAAATAGAAGACAATGAACATTCAAAATGTTTTGAATTAGCTCTGTACCTTTTAGCAGAAAACAAATACCAAATAAGTGAACCGCTAATATGTTGCAGTTACTGCACTACAAAACTTGACAACAACCAAACTGCTTCCCGTGCTATCACAAATAATTTGGAATTATTCCCACTACCAAAACCCCTGCAACAACTCAATTTGTATGCGAGCTTCATAAGTGAAACAGTTCACCCATTTCAAGCAATAAAACACCTTCAACCAAAAACAGCAAAATTACCTCCCTCTAAATTGGTGAAAGCCATTTGTGGCAAAGTAGTTTATTTACCATTAGATCTGACAGAAAATGTGCACTTTCTAGGAGTGCAACGTCCAATAGAGCATTCTTTAATTATCTTAGTAAATGGTGTACCCACAAAAGACAAAATAAATTTAGCAACACCTCGTGGACTTACATAAAGTTACACAAGCCTTGCAATATCTGAAATACAATAATGAATACTACAAAGACATCAATATTGAAGAATGCTTAAAGGAAACAACTGAAATAATTCAAGACTCATCAGAAACTGGTCAATTTTAACTTCTGGATCCTGCTGTAGTATCCACTCTTTTAGATCATTATACAATTCATCCATTGCACTCTAATGAGAGCATAGATGATGCACTAGAAACTTACCAAATGCGACAAACCAAAGGGTCACCAATCGGCATATGGGAAAAAAGTATAGAAGCATATGCTTTTCCACTACTATTTCCTACTGGCAAAGGAGGAAGATACGATGATAGACCCACTCAGATAACTGCATCAGAATACCACTCATTACAAATGTATTCTGAAGATCCCAGATTTAGACAAAATGTGGAATACATATTCCATCTACTCTTTGAAAGTGAGCTAGCAACCCTATGTTACGGAGTTACACACATATTGAAATCTGGAACCCACTTTCAAAATATGTCAGCTACGCAATTAATACAAAAAGTGCAAGAAAAAGATGAGGTTTTATAATCAAGCATAACAAATCTGTTTGCAAACATGCATGGTACGAAAGTATACTGGTTCCGACGTCACGGAGATGTACGTTGTATGATCAGAAACCTTGGACCATCCGCTTGGTTTGTTACATTAAGTTGTGCAGAATATGCATGGGAAGATTTACATGATTTCCTACGCATATCAAACAACAACAAAACCAACATAGATATACTAACATCCGGAGAACTTTGCTCTCTAGATCCTGTAAATGTTTCAAGATATTTCCACCATTGTTTCATTGCTATGCTACACTTTATTTGTAATAAAACTGTTCCTCCCCTCAGAGAAGCGCAATACTTCTTTTGGAGAAAAGAATACCAAGCCAGAGGAGAACCACATATCCACATGCTTTTATGGATTAAAGGTGCATCTAAATTTGGTCAGGACAGTGATGCCACTGTTTTGCAGTTCATCCAAAAATATGTCACTTGTGAAATCCCTTCACAAAGGACACATAGTGACCTTCATGGACAAATTGTACAATTTCAAAGACACAAATGTGGCAAATATGTCGTCACAAATACAAAAGCAAAGGGAAATACTACAACAAATGCCGCTTTGGTTTCCCTAGACCAGTTACAGAAACAGGTGAAGTGAACAACTTCATGTCTTCAGTTCGACATAGTGTTAAAGGTAAATCACCTAAGAACACATATTACATAAAAAGAACAGAATAATCAAAATATATCAATGATTACAATGCAATCATTGCCCTCTTATGGAATGCAAACATAGATGTGCAGTACATTGCAGACAATTCCACTGCAGTTGCAAAATATGTTACAGCCTACTTAACAAAAGCAGAAAAAACAAAGTTACAAGACCTCTGGAATGACCTATCATCAGACAAAACACTATCTCAGAAATTGTACAGCCTAGGCATAAAAATGCTCTCTCATAGAGAATGTGGCGCCTATGAAGCTGCAGATTGTTTAGCCGGTACTGCTTTGTATGGAAAATCTGAAAATATAGTATGGCTAAGTATTCGTCCTGCTAAATCTAGAAAGAGTTCTCAAATCATATGAGGACATAGAAACAATAGCCAAAAATGGTCCCAACAGCCTAGACATTTTAAAGAACAATTTACTAGACACATACTACCCGAACAGGAGTACCACTTTGGAAACCATGTGTCTAAACCACATAGCCAAAAACTTTGCATACAAATATAATACAAAACCCGATGAAAGCAAAGGTAGATATAGAGTGACAGATTGTGAAGTCAGCTTAGTGAAATTTACCAAATGAAGCTTAATTAATCATGTCAAATTGTCATTAAAAACTCCTCAACAGAAAGAACTATATTACATGTCCCTGCTACAACTTTTCAAACCATGGAGAAAGATGAAGAGATACTAGATAACTATGACTGCTATTTGTATTTGTATTTGTTTATTACTTGTATCGCGCGCCGAACCCAGAGGTAACTGGGCGCTTGAGAATGTAGGTTACAGGTTGCAAAAGGTCATGGCAATAAATAACAAAAGGAATGACCCTGGTTACAGTTGGGTCCATAACAAGTTACAGTGACCCTGGTTACAGTTGGGCCGGTTTACAAGATACACAAGATACACAGATAATAGGCAACGGTGTACGATGGTTGTATTGGGATCTGTAACTGAGGTGGCTGGTCCCTTACTGGGAAAAGCAAATGAAAGTGCTATCACCGATGTGAACTTTACGAGTACAAAACAATGTTTCACAATAAACAGCAACACGAAGAAGAACTCCAGGCCCAACTATATAAGGACACTTCCGACAGTAGTCAACCTTCTATAACTGGAAGTCAAGAACCATTAGGACAGCCACTAATGGCAAATGAGGCAGAATTAGCTATGACAGAAGTGGAAAACACCATGTGTCACTATGAAGAACATACAGAAGACTTACCTGTACTACAATCAAAACTTAAGCCATCGATGTGGCTGCTCCCCTGAAGCCAGCCGTAAGAAGCCTGCCGTAACTGTGAAAATATGCAGCTTCCTGCACTCCCCCGGGGCTCTACTAACTCCCAGGGCGGCCGGAACTCCCAGGGCACCCAAAGGCTAAAGATGAGGGAGTAACGTTCAGGGCATCCCCGCCAATTCCACCAGTTTCCCGCGGCCCCTGACGGCCTCGAGAATTCAAGATGGCGGGCGCAATCACCTTCCGAGTCCGGAGGCGGTAATAGGGGCCCCCGGGGCAGCCACGGCATTCGGAATCCTCCTGGGCAGTGGACCAACACCAGCAATCCCGCTCCTGGGGCCCGGAGCCTCTGGGGAACCTGCAGCGACAGCCGCTGACCCGCACCAGGGGAGTGGCGGATACGCATCAAAGGGCCTGCGGTGCCCCCTGGGCCTGGGGATTCTCCCCCCTGCCACTTCTCCCTTCTGGACCTGTGGCCCTGCGGAGCACGGCTCCTCCTCGGAGCGAGGACCCAGCGCCAGCTTCAACTCCTGCTGGCGAGGCATTGCGGGACTCATCCCTGACACCGGCATTGGAGACGGTGCGGAAGACACACGCCCAGGTAGGGCCCGTTGGGGGCAGGGGGTGGGAGCTGAGGTACTCGTTGTCTGAGCCTCGCCGGAGGGGAATTCAGACCTCTCCCCAGCGGTGGAGCACTAACCGGTGAGTCCAGCTCCCTCTGGCTCCCCACTCGGGCGGCCCTTGGAACTCTCCTTGAACTCTGCTGCAGCCGCTCCGCACTGGATAGCACCATCTTGCACCCAGCTTGCAGGCCCACCTCCAGGGGCACCCCGGCCCACTCTCTCTCTTGGCTCCTCTCCCCGTGGCTCTCCTTCTCCTCGTTGGTCCTCGCCAGAGGGTGTAATCTGGTCCTGGGGCCTGTACTTCCGGCTCCGGGGGCTTGCGGGCCCGCATCTCCAGCTAGTGCCTCTACCTCAAACAAGAAGCGGAGGATCTGCCCCCCCTTCCCCTACGAAATTGGTGGTCCCACGCCGCCTTCACTGCACCCTGTGGCATCTCCCTCTGAGTGGCAGTTGGGGCCCTGCTGCACCGTCCTGGGAGACTAAATCCCTCCGACCAACATCTCTACTTGGTAGAACCTCACAACCACCCGGTGCCAAACGCATTCAGACCCACCGGGCAGCTGCTCTTGCCCCCCGGGCCCTCTGGGCCGGTGGCGGAACCCGCAACTGTCCGCCCGGGTGGTCGGTGCACCAAAGTCAGATCCTAAGACTCAGCATTCACATCGGTTCACCACTTCCTGGGGCGCCCCGGCCCACCTTCTTGCCCGGTCCCCGTCTCCTGATCCTGGGAGACCCACGCCATCGGACTACAGAACCAACACCCCCCAACCTAACACAGCTTCCCCGGAGTGGTACTCAAATCTGCCACACTAACACAGCTTCTACCCCAAGAACTGGCACAATGTCCAAACAAACAAAGGCAAGCAAAAACGTGGACATAGCTACCATGCTTACAGCCCCTGACAAAGGGAAGAAACCTGACCCTCCCGGGTCCACCTCGCAAGACCACCAAAAAGAAGGCGATCCTCCGGCCACCAGAGGTGACTTACTAGCATTCATGGCAGATATTAAGGCCGAATTCAGGTCCTGCATGACAGAACTTTCCACCAAACTAGAACAAACTGACCACAGAGTAACTGAGGTGGAACAGAG
Source organism: Ambystoma mexicanum (assembly GCF_040938575.1). Taxonomy (NCBI): domain Eukaryota; kingdom Metazoa; phylum Chordata; class Amphibia; order Caudata; family Ambystomatidae; genus Ambystoma; species Ambystoma mexicanum. Next base: position 589,906,391 of record NC_090921.1, read on the forward strand.
GCTGGGGGAGATTGAAGACCACTCCCAGGACCAGGCAACCATGCTGGGCGACATCCAACAAGCAGTCAGGGCCCTTCAGGATAAGTGTGAAATCCTGGAGTTCTAGCAAGAAGACCTGGAAAATAGGGCCTGCTGCAATAACCTTCGGATCCGAGGCATTCCATCCTCGGTCCCAGACAAAAAACTCACAGAATATGTGGGGGACTTCTTCCAAGCCCTTCTCTCTGACCTGGATAAATCCCTATTATTGCTAGACCGCACCCACAGACTGCGACCGCGACGGGGGGTTGCCTCAGACCTCCCCTCCAGATGTCATCACCAGGGTCCATTTTTTCTCCACAAAACAGGCCATCTCCGCCATCAGCCGCTCAAAAGTTGAAATCTCCTTCCAGGGCTCGCCTCTCCAGATCTTCCAAGATCTCTCGCTCTTAACCCTCCAAAGGCGAAAAGCACTCTGGCCCTTAGCTCTTTTCCTGCAAGAACATCAGGTCTGGTATAGATGGCTTTTTCCAACAGCCCTGCAATTCTCATACAATGGTGCCCTGCAGAGAATTAGCCGCCTGGAAGACGCCAGCAAGATTATGCACCCATCCTCCCCCAAAGAGGACTCCTCAGTGGTCTCGGAAGTGACAGGGAACCTGGAGACTGTCCCCTCCCCACAGCCTAGATGGTCCTCGTGGTTGAGAGCCTCGCGAAACAACAGGAGGAGGTAAAGAGCACTCAGGCCATACCACATGAACCATTGCCGCACTGTCAGACTCGCCGCCCAGCCTTCCTCTATAATGACTCGCTACTTCTGACACAGCCGAAGATTATTACTTTCCAATACGGCGGGCTTCACTCACGGCCCATGCCCGTTCCAAGGTTCGCTCCACCTCTATGTTCTTGGAAAGCCAAGTTAACCTAATGACTCAATTGGCCCAAGAGCAGGACAACACACACTTAATCCCTTTCCATGACGACGGCCAGCTGTCTCTCCTCCAGCCCCCTTCCACCAGAACATAACACAGCTGAGGCACGGGCCCTTGAGCACCGGACGCTACAGTGCCTTTCACTGAACGTTAATGGGTTCAATTCCCCCTCCAAAAGCACGTCGATCCTACAGAAACTACAAGACGAAGGGGCTCGGGTGGCGATGCTCCAAGAAACACACCTCCTCCCAGCAGACCATGGGCGCCTACAATCCCGTTCATATCCACTGCAATTCCTCGCTTCAGGATGATCCAAGAAGGGGGGCTCGGCGATCCTCTTTGGGAAAGACCTAAACCCCCAGATCTTGGACTCAATCTCATGCCCAGAGGGCCGCTTCGTGGCAGTTAAATGCATCTTACTGGGAGATCGCTACTCCTTTATCTCAGTCTACGCGCCCAATTCAGAACAAGCAAGCTTATATGACTCTCTGGGCGCCTACCTCTTGGGCTTCACAGAAGGCCAGACAATAATGGGGGGAGGCTTCAACGGAGTGCCGGACTCCACCAAAGACAAATCTCACTCCCCCTATCCGCGGGATTTCATGCAAGCCCTTAGCCTCTTATGCTTATTTAGAACTCTAGATGTGGTGGACTTGTGGCAGGTGCTCCACCCCACTGAGAGAGACTTCTCCTTCTTCTCCCATGTCCACCGGACCTTCTCGAGGATTGACCTCCTTCTAACCTCACCCCATACCCTCGCCTACGCCAATGAGGTCTCCATCGGCCCAATAATCTTATCGGACCACGCACCAATCATCATGGAACTTCAAACCCATGACCCTAGAGCCAACCCCACACGCAGATGGTCGTTCTACGACCCGATTCTCAACAACATGCTGATCAGAGACAGGATCGCAACCACTATTAAGAATTTCCTCGAGGAGAACCCGGTCACAGACACTTCCCCGCGAACAATTGGGAAGCAATGAAAGCAGTGATCAGGGAAGCCCTGATAGCACAAGGGGAGGCATTCCACCGGAACCACCAACAAGCCCGGCAAGCCCTTGAAGAGGAACTTCAAATAGCAGAGGATACCCAAAAGAAGAAGTGGTGGTCCCCTAGGACCCAACGGGCTGTCCGCACTGCCAGAAAGAAACTAGAGGCCACTATGCTGAACACACTGCGCAACTAATAGCCAAGACTAGGCAATTCTATTATGCCAAGAGTAACAACGCTAACAAGCTACTAGTGGCCAAACTGGCCAAAATTAGACAAACTAACACCATCACGGGGCTCCGTGACCCACAAGGGAGGATGCATTACTCGGAGCCGGAGAAACAACAGTTAGCAATGGACCACTTAACCCAAGTGAAGAATGCACCTCCACGGGACCGGTCCAAACAGGAGGAATACCTACAGGGGGCGGCCCTGCCGCGCCTGTCCACCACTGCGAGAGGGAGCCTAGAAGCACCGATCACAGGGGAGGAGGTCGACAAAGCCATTAAATCCCTCAAAACTCAGGCCCCGGGCCCAGATGGTTTCTCCTCAATATTCTACAAAGTTTTTAGATCCCAACTGATCCCCACGATGGTGACACTTTTCAACTCATTCAAGGAAACAGGCTCAATGACCCCCTCAATGCAGGAGTCTACTACCATCCTCCTCCCCAAGCCAGGGAAAGACCTGAGAGACCCAACCTCGTACAGGCCAATTGCCCTGTTGAACATAGATGCTAACCTTTATTCTAAGATCTTGGCCAATCGGCTGTCGCATATCCTCCTGGCCTTAATTCACCCCGATCAAACAGGCTTTATCCGGAACAGAGCGGCGGGGGACAATATCAGGAGAACCTTGAACTTGGTGGACATCGTCCACCGAAGCTCCCATGGGCCTGGCATTGATGGCCCTAGATGCTACCAAAGCATTCGACAGGGTAGACTGGTCATATATGAAGCTCACCCTAGAGGCCTTTGGCTTTGGTCCAACTTTCCAATCTATGATACTGGCGAACTATAAATCCCCTAAAACCCTCTTACGGATCAATGGCTCCCTATCGACTTTGATCCCCATGACCTGTGGGACAAGGCAGGGCTGCCCATTATCACCCCTTATCTTCGCTCTAACAATGGAGCCCTTTGCCCAAAGAATCAGACAGAACAAGCTCATCAAGGGTCCCCAGGTAGGGCCATCCCAACACAAAATGACATTATACGCCGACGACGTCCTTCTGACGCTCTCGGAGCCCAACTCCTCAGCTAAACACGCCCTGGCGGAAATAGCCAATTCCAGAATGGTCACAGGGTTCACCGTCAACTTCTCTAAATCAGTAGCCTTGGGCATTGGCCTACATCTGGAGGAACAAGAGGCACTAACCAGGCTGTGCCCGATCAAATGGAAGAGTCAAGCCATCCCCTACCTGGGAGTCCACATTACAGCAAACCCAAAAGACACATACCAGGCAAACTTTCCCAGATTATTCCGGGAACTGCAAGGGGACTTAAATCACTGGTCTACTCAGGAAATCTCTTTAATGAGAAGGATCACGGCAGCCAAAATGAACCTGCTTCTGAGAGTCCTCTATGCTTGCTCCTCCCTCGCAGTGGCCATCCCAAGGCCGGCTCTTCAGGATCTCCAGAAGAAAATGCTGAAGTTCATATGGAAAGGCAAGAAAGCCAGAATCCCCCACAAAACTTTGCTTGGTAGCTCTAGACTAGGAGGACTGGAGGTCCCTGATCTCCAGGCCTATAGGGCAGCAGCACAGCTGGCACACGTCCACGCTTGGCAGGTTATCACAGACTGCCCCAGATGGGTGGAACTGGAGCAAGCGCAACTACCACTCCCCCTGCAGTTCCTCCCGCATATCCAGCCCGCCCTGAGAGAACACTGGAATACTCTCCTGCTAACAACCAAATACACTCTAAGCTCCTGGGACTGGGCCCTGAAATAAAAAGGAATCCTGAGAGGGCAGAGCCCACTCTCCCCTATTTTCCATAACCCCAACTTCTCACTGGGAATGAACCCCCGTAACTTCCAGAATTGGATCGACAGAGGCCTCCAGACCCTGGAACAGCTATACGCCGGGAACATACCCCATACCTTTGAGCAATGTGTGGCGGTGTTCCAACTACAGGAAAGGGACAGATTTTTCTACTGCCAACTCAGGCACTGGTGCTCTCATCCCCAGACCCTTCGGGCTTCCACTCGCCCCCTTGCTTCCCTTGAACTGACACTTAAGGATCTACCATCCCGGAGCCGGATCTCAACCCTGTACAGACGTTTCCTGGGGGTCTTCCTAAGCACAAGAACGCGATGCATGGCCCAATGGGAGGCCGACCTGGGTCACCCGATTGACGACCAGACCTGGGTGGACATCTGGACGTGCACCCACTCCTCCTCTACTTGTGTGACCAATAAAGAATGTGCATATAAGTTGGTGCTGCGATGGTACTAAATCCCCCCCCTTCGCCTGCACCACATGAACCCGCTGGTGGACCCGTCCTGCTGGAGAGGTTGCCCCCAGTCTGGCTCCTTCTTCCACATGTGGTGGATCTGCCCAAGGATCCGGCAATTCTGGGAACGGTGCCTGGTAACAATCAAACAAATCACCGGGATAACACTCCCCCTGGGGCCGAAACGGTCCTTCTGGGGGTCCCGTCACCCTGGGGTATTTCCCTGTGCTGGAGACAGAGCGAAACTGGTAACGCAATGCCTCCTGGCAGGCAAAACTGTGCTGGCCCACTTCTGGAAGTCCCCAGACGGCCCATGCATGGCCCACTGGTGGGGAAAACTATGGGACATCCTGATCGCATAAAAAGTTACCGCAGCAAGGGCGGGAGTCCTGTACCGCTTCCAGAATGTATGGGCCCTTGTGCTAGACTATGACCAGCGATTCCCCGCCTTAACATTCAAACCGCTTAACACTCTATGGGCCCTGGGGGATCAAAGGCTCACTTGAGGTGCGAGAAGGGCGGGTACTCCCGTGGGATTGGAGGGGTCCAGGGACCGGGGGGGGGGGGGAGCGAGAAAGAGTATAAGCTTTTGGGAGGTGGCTGAAAGGAGTAAAATCCTCATTCAATTTTCTTTGTAATTTGTCCTGTCTTGGTTTAAAATAAATATATTTAAAAAAAAAAATCTTAACAAAGACCAGCGCACCATTTTTGAAGAAGTAACAAAAGAAATTGCACATGGTGTACAGCATGAAAATAAAGAATGTACCTGCCAAAATTACAAACCTATACTGCTGTACGTCAGTGGGGAAGCTGGTTCAGGCAAAACATTCTTAATCAAAATCATCAGCAAGTTCCGTCAACAATTGACAAACAACAAACTGTCAGGTGTTGTAACTGCCCCCACAGGTTAAGCTGCCTACAAAATAGGCGGTGTGACTTTACACCGATTACTACTCCTTCCAGTAGAACACCAAAACAAATTACACTATTATAAACTTTCTACAGAAGCTGCAATGGAACTACACAGAGTATTAAAACAAATGAAAATGCTACTAATAGATTAAGTGAGCATGGTCTCCAACCTAATGTTGGCTTTGATTCACCTCAGATTGCAAGAAGTTCTTAAAACAATGTACGAAGAACTCTTTTCAGGAAAACCCATTATTGTTTTCAGAGATCTTCTACAATTGACACCAGTGAAAGGTGAACCTATTTTTAAAACCTTAGGACACAAACTCTGCCGCATAACTGTTGGCAGCATAGGAAATGTCAACCTTTGGCAACATTTCCAATACAGAGAATTAACAGAAAACATGCACCAATCTGCAGGCCCCACGCCAACATTTTAAAAAGTATTAGAATTGGCGTACTATCTCAAGAGGCACAAGGAATATTGAAAAACCGGCACATCCATGCACTTTATGGCGATAACGCAAGTGCTACTGATGTTATGGAACAATTAGCACACAAAAATGTCAATTGTATGGCCTTAATGCCAACTCTTGCAAGATGTTCCAAATTCAATGAATAATGTTAAAAAAAGAAATGCAACCAATAAATGAAATTTGCTCCACAGACAAACTGGACGTACATGGTATGAAACTACCCATGTGTCACCAAGCCACAACAAGACTAAATACCTTAGAAAATTCAATCTCCAACACAGCTGGGTTGGAATAAATATTAAAATTGTCCTTAAATTGTAGAGTAATGCTTAAACATAAACTTGACGTGGAGCAAGGACTAGTTAATGGGGCACTGGGTACAGTTGTTGACTTTCAAACATACCCACGTGACAACAACATTCAGTTTGTCAATATTCTCTTTGACAAACTTTTAGAAGTAAAAAGGATAGGGGGCTCAACAGCTCGATTCCTTCTCTTCAAAGACATGTATGTACATAGAGAACAATTTTCTCTAACTCCTGCATATGCAGTCACCATTCATAAATCCCAAGGTCCTACCCTAGACAAAGCATTGATAGATATTGGAAACATCTTTAAAGAAGGCATGAGCTACGTAGCACTATCACGTTTACGTACACTTGACGGTATATTTCTAATCAACTTTGATGCAAGTAAAGTGAACGCTGATATTCCTTGCATTTTAGAATACAATAGACTGCATTCACTGTACACCACCCATCTGAAATCATATCCTGTTCCAAAAAAAGGAAAATGTTGTAAAAGAAAACTAATTCAAACAGAAATGCAACAGGATCTGACTGCAAATCCTTCAAAGAAATCAAAAGAAGCTAATACTTCACCAATTACCACAAGCAAAGAAGAACCTATTAGTGAAAGTAAATTAGGTACTTCTTCAAAAAAGGAACACAAATTCCGAAAAAATCACTCTGACACAGAACTATCTGGTCCATTCAAATTTTAAATGTAACTGGTGTAAGTTGCTACGCAAATGTAGCAATGAATATTCTATTTGAATTGCCACCAACTGTTAACAACATTTACTTACATAGTACAGACCAATTGTGTTTGCAAATGTTAGTCCTTCATAGAAAAGCAACAAACAATCCTGACAACATGTATAGTGTTCACGGAATAAGACAAGAATTGGACTACTGTGCTGGAATGGTGAGGTTCACTATAAACTCACAAGAAGGTCCACAAGAATTTCTAATGTACTTACTACAAGTACTTGAAAACAAAAACATACCTATAAATGAAATATTCCAGATTTCATACATGTGGAAACATACATGCACTCTCTGTAACAATGTGACACATGAACAAATCCCTAATGAGCGATTTGTGTATGTATCCATACCTAATTGTGAATCCATTCCATTTCAGCAACTTCTACAAAATGCAAACCATGGCAGATTATGTACTATCTGCAATTCAGATAATCGCTCCACCTTACAGATACAAACACATTGGGCCTCATTACATGGATGGCGGTAAGGGTTTACTGGTACCGGTAAGGGTACCAGTGCCGGTAAACCCTTACTGCCTTACTACGAGGTCCCTTTGCTGGTCCCTACCTTAACGGCTGGTCTTACCAGCCGTTAAGGACGGGACCCGCGAAGGGACCTTGGAGGTAATTACGGTACCGCAATTTGCGGCGCCGTATTTACCGCCTTCCCCATTCCCATTGAGCCTTATGGGGGCAAAAATGGGAATGGGGAAGTGCCATGGTGAATGGGGAATTACCGCCCCCACATACCTTGGGATAAGGCGGTAATTCCGCCATTCACCATGGCGGACTCGGTAAAATACCAGCGGCAACCATGGCGCTAGTAGCGCCATGGTTCACGCCTTCCGTGTAATGAGGCCCATAGAAACTACATAATACTAATGCTTCTACGTTACAATGCAGATGGTACCAAAAACAACTGCAAGCTGACTGGATTCACACACGGTCAATTGTCACTTGGTAAGAAAACCTTCACAACAATAGGTATAATCTACCACGCAGGAACCACAACAATACAGGTCTCTACACTGCATATATTAAAAAGAAAAGTGGATGGTTTGAATGTAATGATAGTAGCATTACTCTAAAGCAGAGATTACCAGCAAATCTTACAAACGCTTATTTAATCTTCTCATAGCCAAAATTTAATAACTAATGTGTACGTCAACATTAACAAAAATTCAATTAAAAAACTGTAACAGTTAGAATACGCCAACAGGTATCTAACTGCCCAGCATTGTACAACAACCACACGGATAAATCAATACCACTGATTTGCAACAATAAATACACATTTAGAATACGCCAACAGGTATCTAACTGTTTAAGAAATCTGCAAAAAAGGCAACATATAGAACATTAATCAGAAATAACAAGTGAACACTCAAAGGAAACAAAGAAATTGTTTGTAGCATAGAAAAGAAAGTTGTTTTTTAATCCGACAAGGATTTTTTTCCCCCAGACCCAATGATTTGAAAATCAAACACAGAAACTGAGAAAAATGCAGAGTACACTGGTTTGTGAAGTAAATATGAGGGTAAAAAAAAGCTAAAATGTAGATTATACAATGTAATAAGGCATTATAAAATACAAACATTAACATGCTCTTTTATTTTGTAACAGAAATTGAAAAAAAATATTTTCTCCAAGTACTAAAGTCATGTAAGAAATATATGCAATCTCAACAAATTAAACAGTAAGTATAATTTCACACATTTCTTACATATTCAAATCTATACGTGTGATCTATGGTTGTAATATGGTGCAGTGGCTGTGGGCAGGGTCTAGAGTCTTGGATGTATAACCTACGGCCTACACCCTGCGGCCATGCAACCAAAACTCCAGGTCCTACCCACAACCACCACAGCATATGAAAACCATGGTTGCTTATAACTTCACTGCTTACAACTTTGGTCTTAGGTGCATGGCCTCTGGCCATGCACCTACGATTCTAGGTTGTGCACACAACCACCGCACCATAGCACACCCATACTGACTTCTAACTTCAGTGATTATAACTTCAGTCTTGGGAGCATGGCCTTCGGCCATGCACCCAACACTCTAGGTCCTAGCCATAAACACTGCAGCATATTACACCCATTGTGGCTTATAACTTCAGTACTGACAACTTTGGTCTTAGGTGCATGGCCTTTGGCCATGCACCCAAGACTCTACATCCTGTCCACAACCACCACATTATATAAAACCCATGCTGGCTTATAACTAACAGTTTATAACTTTGGTTTTGGGTGCATGGCCTTGGGCCACGCACCGAAGATTGTAGGTCCTGGCCACAACCTCTACAGCATATCACACCTATTGTGCCATATAACTTCAGTACTTACAACTTTGTTCAGCCATGCACCGAAGAGTCTGGGTCCTGGACAAAACCAGTGCAGTATATGAAATCCATGTTAGCTTATAACTTCAGGGCTTATGACTTTGGTCCTGGGAGCATGGCCTTCGGCCATGCACCCGACTTCACTGCTTATAACTTTGGTCTTGTGTCCATGGCCTTCGGCTATGCATCGAAGACTGTAGGTCCTGGCCAAAACCACCCCAACATATCACACCCATTGTGGCTTATAACTTTAGTACCTAGAATTTTGGTCTTGTGTGCATGGCCTTCGACCATGCACCCAAGACTGTAGGCCCTCGACACAACCACCGCAGTATATGAAACTCATGGTGGCTTATAACATCAGTGCTTATAACTTTGGTCATGGGTGCATGGCCTTTGGCCATGCTCCCAAGACTTTAGGCCCTGGGCACAACCACCTGATAGATATTCGATTCTATGGGTGTGATGTATGAGTGTGATATGCTGAGGTGGTTGTGGCCAGGGCCTAGAGTCTTGGGTATATGGCCTGCGGCCTATGGCCTACGGCCATACACCCAAGACTCTAGGCCCCGGCCACAACCACTGCAGCATATCACACCCATGGTGGCTTAAAAGTCATTACCACACCCATAGAATTAAACATTTTAACTGCAGTATATACTCAATTTGCACCCAGGACTCTTAGCCCTCCCTACAACCACCTGATCGATGTTCGATACTACGGGTGTATCTATTGCTGTGATATGCTTCAGTGGTTGTGGCCAGGGCCTAGAGCCTTGGGTGTGTGGCCATAGATAAGCGAATCAATGGTCGTGCATTATATAAAACACATGGTGGCTTAAAACTCCAGTGCTTATGGCCACAACCACCACAGCATATCACACCCATTGTGGCTTATAACGTCACTATTCGATACTACGGGTGTATCTATTGCAGTGATATGCTGAAGTGGTTGTGGCCAGGGCCTAGAGTCTTGGGAGTATGGCCTACGCCTACGGCCATGCACACAGCACTCTAGGCTCTGGCCACAACCACCGCAGCATATCACACCCATGGCGGCTTATAACTCAGTACCACACACATAGAAACAAAAATTTTAACTGCGGCATGTAGTCAATTTTAACATTCGCTAACACCACGCGTGTCCTTAGAACAGTTTCAGCTTGCCTGCGCACAGCACGAATGGAAGTACTATCCTTCTGAGACCCCTCATTTTCAGTGATTTCAAACATCCCGGACAGCGCGGGCATAGCGAATACATCATTATCACCTGCCGCCTAAACAAATACAGTATTTCACCCATGACCTACTCTGTGAACCTGCCCAAGCACTGTGACACACCGAAACACTCCCCAAAACAGCATTTCGCCACTGGTCGGCGCCGTGCTGTCGGCGGATCGAAGATGTCAGGCGCATCCAAACAATCTGATGCACATCGCCCCTCACTCCAGCCAATAGGAGGACAGGTCGCATGTCTGCGGTCATGACGCGAGCCCCTTAGCCAATCGGTATCTTGTCCACGGAGCGAAAAGGGAAGTGTGACCGCGGAGCGGACATAGATATCACTAATTTTTTTAGACATCCTTTTTGGTCGTTTTAAAGAAAACTACTGGACGGATTGGCACCAAATTTACAAAAACACACTTTCGGCACCAAGGTCCTCCTCCTGGCGCAAATTTGGTGAAAATCCGTCCAGCGGTTTGAGGTGTAGGCGTGCACAAAGCTTTTCCCCTATTCAGTCTATGGGAAAAAAGACGTTTTGGGACGCCACCTATAACTCCCCCCCCCCAGACCAAACATCACCAAACTTTGCAAAACAATTCGGAGTGGCCCATATACTGTTTTTGCAAAGTTTGCAAAGTTTGGTGAGGATTCGTCCAGAGGGAGCGGAGTTATACGCCTCCCAAAAAGTGCTCTTCCAATGGAAACAGCAACTTAACCATAACTACACGGCCACTACTGTGGCCGTGTAATATATATATATATATATATATATATATATATATATATATATATATGTGCTTTAGCGCTGAGTGATGAATTTGGGAGTGATGACATATTTTCTGGTAGAGGCGATATATGATATGCAACGCATGGTGGGTGCATGTCGTTTTGCTTGCTGGTGTGGTTTGGGATGCCTTTCACATCTCGGCATATGTGTATTGTGCATTCTTTGAAGAGGATCCTGCGGTAAAAAGCATTGCTGCTTGCTGGGCATGAGTAAGCATTGATCCACTGGTAAAAGGCAATTGTTGCTTGTTGGAATAGAGGTGTTTTGGTATGGAATTGCTCATTGGTGTTGGATGTGTTCTATGAACTGACCAGTTGTAGGTCGGAGCACTGTCCAACTAGTTTGATTACAAAAAAAAGATTAGTTACCGATCTTTGTATTCGACAGGACTGTATGGTATATTATCAAACCTATGGTGGCTGCTGACAGAACATCAATGTGTCTGGTTGTGGCGACAGCACAGATTCGGCAAATTTTATTTTGGAGTAGCTTTGTTTTGGTTGGGTTTCATGAATCGTTTTTACCACCAAACTAGAATCCATTGTTTTGCTCCCTGCAAGGCACACAGTTGGGAATCACCTATGTGCGGTTACTGCCAAATTCTTTGTGTATGGGTGTGCGTCAGTCAGTGGAGTAACTTTGCTGAAAATGTTGGGGGGGACAGAGGTGGTGTGGAGGGGGGCTGGTGGTGGCTCTTAGGGATCGTTTTGGCCACATTGTTCGATAGGGTTTGGTAGAATGGTAGATTTTACTGAATTTGGTCACCACCATTAGTTTGAAGCCGAATATACTGAACATGAATAGCTGGGGTTGCAGGGGTGTCCCCCGCTACCCATGTTCAGTATTTTTGACTTCGACGGTTGCAGGGGTGTCCCCCACTTCCTCAGCATTGGTGGCAGGGGACCCAACAAAAAAAGAAGAAAAAGGGACCCTTCGGCATCAGATCCGACCCACGGTAGATGGATGGATCTGACGCTGCAGGGTACAGGAGAGGCGGCCGATGTAGAAAAGGTAAGTAGGGGGGTTTATGGGTGAACTGGCGGTTTAGGGGGACATGGGTTTGGTTTTTTGTACCAAGGCAAAAACGTATTTGGAGAGAAAATGACTACGGTCAATTTCGCTGTGATTTTGTACCTCGGTCAAACAACCTAAATTCCTGAGGGATAACACTAGACTACTTCACCACAAGAGTCCATTGCTGATGCTCTGTTATAACTTTCATAAGACTGGTGGCCTATCTTTAAAATTCAATTGGGCCCCCACACATCTCCAGCCGGCGTGCCATGCACCCAGTGACACAACATAACATTCACAAACTCAATTCCAATAGAACATACAAACAATGCATTATTTATCATTCATTCAGACATGAAAGTCAACAAACATATGCTTGCATGCACTCTCACTCACACACAAATGCACCCAGCACCTCCATTGACATACACTGTGTGCGCACAACATTTATATGTACATATACAATCACACATGGAAACAGTGGCGCAACATCCATTGAGCAGACTAAGATTTTCTCACCCCCTGATCCGTACATTTTGGGCTAAATTGACTTGGCCTAGCTGAACTATAAAGCAATGGCCGAAAGGAAGACATTCACTGGAATGTCAGCAATTTCCTTGATTTTTCCTTTCATTCAAAAGCAGAAGCCATCGGTTAATGCAGTGCAGTGGGTGACTAAGTATACTTGTTATCAATTTTTAAATGCCATATATCTCCAAACTTGTGTACTGCACAGCACCTTATATGCCCCTAAACTTTGGAACAACTTACCAAAAGAATTAAGACTCTTAGGGTCCCATCCCGTCTTCAAGAAAGCATTAAAAACCCATCTCTTCGGATAATTGGTCTCTCCTCTGGACTTTCTGGTTTGACCTTTATGTTAAATGTTCTTGTCTACCCGTTAGCGCCTTTATGCCCGAGGGTCCACAGTGCGCTCAACAAATGTTGTAATGTAAGGTAAAGTAAAGTGTACGTGCTGAAAGATTTTTTTCTACAAGATTCTGACTGATTAAAATGAAGGTATGTTTTCCTGTGTTCAAATGGCTCCAAACAGTGGAGTACCAAGGGGGAGAGGCGGGGGGTGGGGGTGGCAAGCTGTCCGCCGTGCTTTTAAGAGCCAGACCGGGACATTTTTCATTGGGTCAACTCTCCCATTCGCCAACGGCAAAGGTGTCCCGCTGGCAAGACAATGTGTGCTGAGCAATTCCTGCTCAGCACGCTCATTTTCCTGGCAGCAGGACACCTTACCCGTTCCAAATGGTAGAGGTGTCCCGCTGCCAGGACAGGTCCCAAGAAGCCCTGGGCAGCAGAGTGTCCTCACATTGCTCTGTATCAACAGAGCATTACAATGTGAGCGATTCGGCACTGATGGGAGGGAAGGGGGGTACTATTTGCAGGGACAAAGAAATGGGAATGAGAGGGAGTGATCAGAAGTAAGAAGGGTGCATAATGTTTCATGCCTTATGAAATAATGACTATGGCTTTAAAGCCCAAGGGGGATTTGTTAGGCTCACGTTAATCTACATGATGCTATTGTGACTTTGCATGCGGAATGGGGAGAAAAAAACTAAAGCCATACTCCCATACTCCCATTGCTCCACATATTTCTATGACAATGTATATAGTGTATGGTTAGTTTACTACAAAAGGCTAGTTTATTATGTAATGTGGTTTGCTTCCAAGGCTTTGCTATGAATAATTATTTAAGCACATGAAATGTAAAGCAAAACCTTAATAAATATCTATATCAACTAAACCTGGAAAAATGTGCGCGGTCACTTAAAATTGTCCACATCCCAGTTTCACCATGTGTGATCCTGAGCAAATCATTTAATCACATTGTTCCTTATCTGCAGCTCTGCAAGGGACTCCGATTCACTTCAAAGCTTATGTTAATGTATCATGGTGTTATAATGGAAAAGCCTAATGACTATAGAGTTGCTCCACATATACCAAAAGTGCATTTTAGGTATTTTGCACCACAAAGTTATTTGTCACTTGGCTTATTTATGGCAACTTATCCTAAAGTCATTTCCAGGTTCCCTCCAAGTATCAAGGACTGATGATGCACCTTTCAATGTCCTTTTCTGTGAAGTCACTTCTGTTGGTGCAATCCATATAATAATTAGGAAGTTTGCTTGTGTTTTGCCTCAGAGGGCTTGGACAGAGCTCTAAGAGATATGTTTCCTGCATCTGGAATGATCCTGCAGTTTTATTTTTGTTGTGTGTTAAAATGCCATCTTCCACCAATGTTACCAAAAAAGTAGATTGGGGCAGGGGTGGGGGGTTTGGGGGCACCAATGAGACCATGTGGAATTCCACACACTGCATTTTGTTGCCCAGCCCCCTCCCCCGCTCTTACAATGCTGGATACTCCCCTGCTTAGTTTGGTAAGTGAAGCAGTTTTTGGTGGCCCGTAATGTGAACCGTGACACCCATTTACTAATTTGCACCAAACTGTCCTGAAAAAGTGTCAGCAAAATTCGAAATACTTTTTGCCAGTTTGGTGAAGTTTGTTTTTGGCGGCATGGGCAACAGTTATACAGGGCTCCTTAAGTATGCTTTTAACACAAAATCCCATACGGTTCCTTCTGCTCACCTAGAGCAAAAACTGCTTAACAAAGGTTCACCATGTTTGGAAGGTGTATAGCACTCAGCTTCATTTCACAGAATTTGCAGAGCACGACAGTTTTGGGTCACAGGTTTTCTCAGCTTGACTCTTTCCACTCTACTTGAGGAGGGCGCACCGTCTGCCAATGTAATTTTGAAATTAGGATGGTGGTGCTTTAGTAGCATCTGAAAAGTGGCAAGACAAATTTTAGAGGTGTTGCAGAGCTGTGGCTTGCCACAGAAAATGCACCATTTGTTATTGTTAGTGTGTCTTCATACCTGGGGCATTAATGTGTACTGTGACCTCTGCTCACATTGTCCAAATGTGACACGCGCCCTCACTAGGGTCAGCCCGGAGCCCAGCCCCCCAACAGACATACACGAACACAATAAAAAATGATTTAAAAAAATGTACCTCTGCTCTGTTTTCAAATACCACCAGGGCCACGTCTCATGTTACACCGACCTAACCTCTTCGCACTCACGCACCTCTAGACAGAATCCAGCAAGCTGAATGAGCTTCCTAATTCCTGTCTGAGTGTCGCACGGACACACAGCCGGAAAGTGATTCTCTGCGCCGCAGCCCGTGGAAGTGCTGCTGCTAGTGTGGCAGCACAGGCGCCAGGCCCAGCAACACTCAGCTCAACACCCTGGCTGCTGAGTTTGAGTCAGGCCAGCCAGGGTGAGGGACTGAGCCATGCAGGGCATACCGGCCTTGATGTGTTGTGCGCGGCTGCCTGGCATCTCTGCATTATGTAATGAGACAGCACAAGCCTTGCTGGGCACCCCAGCCGGGCTCGCACTGTCCAATTACATAATTGATGATTGCAGCCCCCCTGCCCTCCCTCCAAAAGTTGAGGGGGACAAAAAGGCATGCCACAGAAGTTGGGGGGGGACAAAAACCCCTGTCCCCCCCTATAATTACGCCCATAGCGTCAGTTTCACCCTGTGTGTGTTGGTATCTACTGTATGTTGTGTGCAGTTTGTTGCTTGGAAAGTGATATCTCTGGCATGAGCTGGGTTGCTAGTTGATTGTTAGTTATGCATTATTTGAGTGGTAGGCCCATGTGCCAGTCCCAAATGAGGGGCAGTTTATGCTTAGGGGTGGCAGCCCTAAAATACATTGGTGGCAGCGATGGATAAAAGGAGTTTTGCCTTTTACAGGTTGTTCGGAGTGTAAGTACCAAGGTGGTGAAGGGTTGTACTTAGGTGTGGCAGGGCTAAGACCCAAAGGTGGCAGCCTTGGGTATAAGGAGTTATGTGTCAGTTTGGTTTGTTTTGGATGTAGCCATGTTTGGTGCAGGTGTGCTGCTAGTTGGTTAGTTACGCCTTAAAGGTATGAAATTCTTCTGTGTCATTGGCTGTTGTGTGATGGTGTATCTTTTTCCCTAGATGTGTGTGTATGTCTGCCTGTGGTGTGCAGTGACTGAGTGATGTCATTGAGAGAATGTTCTGTTGGTGTTTGGAGTGTTGCTGTGTGAATGAGTGTTCCAGCCCAGGCAGTTGGAGCCATGTAGCCTGAGTGGTGGTATCCAGAGGGCTTCGCTTCAGCTCCTGTCCTGTTCCTTATCCTCTATAGTGATAGCATGAAGAAACTGAACAAATGAATTTACTTACATCTTAATTGCTGCCTCAAGGATCTTACTTCGTAACAACTGGCTCTTATCTGTCCTTGATAGGATTGCTGTCATGATGCCTTCCCCCGGGCATCCGGACCCAGCCCAGCAGCCTCAGGAGCAGGCATCCAGACATTTTTTGAGACCCCAGCAGCCCCGGCTGGGGGCTATCTGGGTTCAGTCCTGGCGCCTTAGGCACCAGGCTCATAATAGACATCAGTCATGGCGCATAGGCGTCAGGCTCATAGACATTACTTACCTCCTGCAGACCATGCTACAAATGAATCCAAGCCAACGTGAGGCCTGGATGGGACTATTTTATTACAGGGACTATTTAAACCACGCCCGAACAGAAACTGACCAACTGGCCCAATTATTAGGGGAACTTAGAGCGGAAGTGCACTCCGCCCGTCAAGAGACTAATGCCCTCAGGAGAGAACTGATTGTGTCAAAGGAGCGCACTGATGATCTTGCTAGGCAATTGCTGCAAAACCAAGCTGGGCAAACACCCCGCCCTGGACTTGGGGGGAATCCAACCCCTGTTTTATCGAGAAATCCTGTGCAAGTGATTTTACCAGGAACTATCCCTTTAGCTCCACCTGAATGCTTTGCTGGGGACCCAAAAAGGTTTGCAGTGTTTATGAATCAATGCCGCTTGCACTTTTTATGCAGACCTGGAGCCTTTCCGAATGACCAAGCCAAAGTAGCCTTTGTATTATCATATTTTAGTGGCAGCGCAGCAGATTGGTCTATTCCACTAGTCAACCAGGATGACCCCCTTCTCCGGGATTTTCAAGGTTTTCAAATGAACATGGAAAAACTATTCGCCAGACATTTACAGGGACAGGCCCTGGATAACGAACTCTTATCCTTACGACAGGGTAACCAGGATCTGTTAACCTATATTGCAACTTTCAATAGGTTGGTGGTGGAAAACGGATGGCCTGAGGAAAAGCGAGTTACATTATTTCACCGTGGACTTCGGGGAGAACTCAAAGACGTCTTGGCTCAAGTTGTGAACCCACCTCAGGATTGCGCAGAGTATATAGACATAGTGGTCCAGCTAGACCATCGACTCCAGAATAGAAAGGCTGACCGAGCCAAGTTCGAGAATCGGGTATTAGTTAAGCCCAACGTGCCTCCAAAGGGACTGATGCATCTGAACCTATGCAGATCGGAGGGGTTAGAGGACCCTTAACGCAAAAGGAAAGAGAAAGGAGACGCCAGATGCAATTGTGTCTGTACTGCGGAACCTCAGGACATTTTCTACGGGATTGCCCTGCAAAACCACCCAAGAAGGTGGTAGGAGTTGCTGATAAAGGCCGAAGAGAACCCGATTCGGGAAACGACCACACCCGACAAGCGTAGAGGTCCGCTTGCCGAGCTTGAAGAAGGACACTCAGACCTCGCACCTCATTATACCAATGGTCCTTGTTGATCCAAAGCAGCCATCACGTATGCACGCAGTAAGGGCATATATTGACAGTGGGGCAGTAGGAAATTACATGGACCACGATTTGGCTTCAAGGATGAATCTACCTCTTTGCAAGAAGACCACTTCGGATGTCATCACCACAGTCGATGGAACTGAAATAGCCTCAGGGCCCGTAACTCATTCCACTACAGAGATGACACTGTTGGGTCAAGATGGGCATCGAGAAGCTATTGTGTTTGACTTAATCAAGGCCCCGCAATTCCAAATCATTATGGGAAAGCCACGGTTAGAAACACATAACACTTGTATTGATTGGCGACAGAAGAAAGTGACCTTCCCGGATTGTGCACGTACCTGTTAACCGAAAGAACCTTTGAACAAAGGCCTGGCCACAGTTACTACCCCAGTCGCGCAGTTACCTCAGGAATATCAAGACTTTCAAGATGTTTTTCAAAAAGAACAGGAAAACACATTACCGCTTCACAGACCATACGATTGTCAAATCAACCTCTTATCAGGTGCACAACCTCCTTGCAGTAGGATCTACGCCCTTACTGAGCCCGAAAATCTTCACCTACGACAATACTTAATTTGGCCATCCAAGTCTCCGGCATCCTCAGCTTTATTCTTCGTGCCTAAAAAGGAAGGTGACCTTAGAACATGTATAGACTACCATGCGTTAAATCAGATTATGGTAAAAAACCGATACCCCTTGCCTCTGATCCCCGAATTACTAGACCAAGTAAAGGACGCTTGCATCTATGCCAAGTTAGATCTCCGAGGGGCATATCATCTGGTACGTGTAAAGAAGGGCGATGAATGGAAGACTGCCTTTCGCACCAAGTACGGATTATTCGAATATCAGGTGATGCCCTTCGGGTTGTGCAATGCACCAGCAGCCTTCCAGTATTTTATGAACGATGTCCTTCGTGAACTCATTGACGTCTGTGTTGTTGTATACATAGACGATATTCTAGTGTACTCCTCCTCAGAATCAGACCATGTTAAGCACGTTTGTGCAGTCCCTGAGAAACTACGCCAGCATACGTTATATGCAAAATTGGAAAAATGTGTTTTTCATACTACAGAAGTCGAATTCCTTGGATTCATCCTGACTCCGAAAGGGGTCCGAATGGACTCTCGAAAGGTGGACGCAATTCTCAAGTGGCCATCATCCAATTCAGTAAAGGGGTACAAAGCATGCTTGGATTTGCTAATTTCTACCGCAGATTCATTCCGGATTTCTCACATGTTGTACATCCCATCACAGCACTTTTGCGAAAGAACAAACGCTTCTTGTGGACTGAAGAGGCTGAAAGAGCCTTCCAAGAATTGAAATTGAAATTCACGTCTGCGCCTGTCTTAAAGCATCCACGCCCCGAACTTCCATATATAGTGGAAACCGATGCATCCAGTTTAGCCATGGGGGCTGTCCTATCCCAGAAGGATCCAGAAACCGGTCAACTTCAGCCAGTAGCATTTTGGTCTAGAAAGATCTCGGCACCCGAGTTGAACTATGCAATCACCGATAAAGAATTGTTAGCCATCAAATCAGCCTTTAAGGCTTGGCGGCATTATCTTCTCGGTGGCAGGCATACTATTACTGTAATCACAGATCACCGAATCTGCAGTATTTAAAAACAGCCAAGGCCCAATCATCGCGTCAACTTCGATGGGCATTATTCTTTGCCGAATTCGATTTCGTGACCACCTATCGACCAGGTTGTAAAAACGGCAAGGCAGATGCATTATCCCGAATAGGAATGGGAGAAACATATTCCAACCCAGAACCGGTGCCTATAATTTCAGAACAAAGAATCCTCGGCATAACTACGCTACAGAGTTTAGAAGACATTCATTTCAAAATCCAACAACTTTTCGATCCAGCAGCCCTGCAGGACTGGGTAAAGAAAGACCAAGACTACTCTGTCATCAATGATCCACCTTACTATCAAGGGCGTTTATTTCTACCTCACAAGGAGCTACAAGAACTAGTCATCTCCAATTATCATGATGCTCTGATGGAAGGACACCCTGGTATCGCAAAAACCGAGGCTAAAATTAAAAGACAATTCTGGTGGCCCACCTGGCGAAAAGACGTAAAGTCGTTCGTGCTGTCTTGTGGTATCTGCGCCCAAAACAAAAGTCAGAAGAAAAAAACCAGCTGGCCTTTTACAACCGTTGGGTATTCCGCCTACACCATGGCACACTTTGCCCTTAGACTTTATTACCGTTTTGCCACCATGCAATGGATTCAACACCATTCTAGTTATCGTGGATCTTTTTTCCAAGATGGCCCAATTTATTCCTTTAAAAGGATTACCTTCCGCTTCAATTTTGTCCAAGGAATTTCTCGAAAACATTGTGCGAATCCATGGATTTCCTTCCATATTGGTCTCTGACCGAGGTAGTCAATTCATTTCGCAATTTTGGAAGAAATGTTGTCAATTGGCACAAATCGACGTAAGGTTATCAACCAGTCACCATCCCCAGACCAATGGTCAAACGGAGAGGACAAACCAGACTCTCGAACAAGACCTACGTTGCATGCTACACCAAACCGAAAGCAACTGGAAGGATATTTTATGGATTGCTGAATACGCATACAATAACTCAGTACATTCAGGAACCGGACAGAGCCCCTTTTATACTATCTTTGGGCATCATCCTCGAACCTCAGAACTCGTCTCGCCTCAACGCTTAGAAATGCCTGCAGTAACTCACCTGCACTCTACTATTACACAAGCCTTTAAAGAGGCATCAAAACATTTGAAACAAGCAAAAGAAAAATCCAAGGAAAATGCCGATCAGCATAGAAGTGACACTCCACCATACCAGATTGGGGATCAAGTTTGGCTGGCTACAAAAGACATACCTCTGAAAGGAACTCAAACTTTTAATCCTCGATATTTGGGACCTTATACCATCAAGGCCATTATCAACCCAGTGGCCGTCAAATTGGAATTACCCTCTAACATGCGGATTCACCCTGTCTTTCATGTCTCACTTCTAAAACCAGTTCAAGCTGGGACTAGATTCGCCAAACCACCTGACCCCGTCCTCATAGATGGGGAACCTAAATTCGAAGTTAAAAACATCCTGGACTCTAAGATGGTTAAATCAAAGCTTTTTTATTTAATCGACTGGAAGGGCTACGGACCACAAGAAAGGTCATGAAAGCCTAGTGACCATGTTCATGCGTCTCGATTGGTGAAGAAATTCCATCGGAACGTCCCAGACAAACCAGGGCCAGGGGGAAGAACAACTTTAGGAGGGGCCTTGGTGGGGAGTGCTGTCATGATGCCTACCCCCGGGCATCCGGACCCAGCCCAGCAGCCTCGGCAGTAGGCATCCAGACATTTTTGGAGACCCCAGCAGCCCTGGCTGGGGGCTATCTGGGTTAGGTCCTGGCGCCTTAGGCACCAGGCTCATAATAGACATCAGTCCTGGCGCCATAGGCGCCAGGCTCATAGACATTACTTACCTCCTGAAGACCATGCTGCAAATGAATCAAAGCCCACGCGAGGCCTGGATGGGACTATTTCATTACAGGGACTATTTTTTACTCGGGTGTGGTTCTGGGAAACTTCTTACCTGGGACTACTTTGCAGGCTATTTAAACCACACGCGAACAGCAGCCCATGCTTCGCGATATTCTGCACTTCAGCAGCGTGACGCTCACCGTGCCTGCAGCATCCAGTCCTCTGCCACGCCTGCCTCGAACCTGGACACCATCCTAGAAGAAAGAGAAATAAGAACAAGAACTTACCTTTTAATCTTCATCTGTTCCCGAATTCGCCGCACTTTAGAATTGGAAAAGACACGTCGGAAATAAAAGCATTGCATCGCTTGCAGGCGCGCCGCACCATACTTACCAGTCTGCATCTCCCCGGTTCAGTGCTGCAGACATCATTTCATCACGGCATCCGTGGAACCTGGAAGGGACAAAGAGAACAAGGTGAGCTGGCTGCTAACAAAGACAATCAAAGCAACCATATTATACTCACCAGAGTTACCGCTCCCCTAGGCATCTTTCATCGGCGTTCCAACTCTTTAACGCTGCATCTGTGGGAGGAAAGAACACTTGTTAAAGACATTTATTTTGCTTTTACCGGACAACGATGGGTAATACAGACTCTTACCCACGCGCAACCTGCAGCACTTCAGGTGAACTCTTCTCGGATTAAGCTGCAATACAAAAGGGATACAAATGAGTTAATAACAGACAATTGAACTCTATAGACATTATACTTACGGCTCCTTGCCATTTACCACAGAGTCCAACAAGTCTGGAACTGGCCCAAAATCTTCAAACCAGTGAAGCAACTGGGATTCTACATGCCCCTGTGATCGGTGCAGAATGGGGACCTCATCATTACAAACAATAAGGAAACTATATTTACGAATCAAGCAGACGAAGCTAGGAAGGCCGGTCCAGTCAGCCGTCTCTGCACTACGAATAAAGCTGGTGGAGACCTTAGCAGTCCAGTTTCGATCGACACCCCCGTGGGAATCAGGTGAGCGTTACAATTGATGAACTGCCCCAGTGTCCCAGCTTCCCTTCTCAGGACGCACATATCTTTTATGGCATTCTCTGGGTCCTCTCGCTGTGAGCGTGAACCAACAGTCCGGCATCCCGCCTCTGCTTCACGGGCTCACCGGTTTTGCATAGCAGCTTCCACGTCCTTGGCGGCACCTGCTTTGCTGCTAAGCTCTTCTCCATGCTCGGGCGGCGCTGGTGCTGCTTCTCGGTTCCCTTGGCTGTCAGGAGGATTTCCCTTCTCTTCCTGTTATGGTCCCAGTGCGGCGTACCCACTCCAGCAATCCTTTTTCTTCTTGCATCTCCTTAAACCTCTAGGCTCAACTGTCTTCTCTGTGTCTCGGCAGTCCCTCGGTCAGCACAGAGAGGACAAAGCTTCCCCAGACAGCATCCCCTTCTTGATGCTGGTTGGGGTTTTTCAATGTCTCAGAACCTTTCATATGTTTGCAACCACCAGAGCACACCCTGGGCTCCTCGGCTTTATTGATACTCATTGCTCCATTCAGCCTTCTTGTCCCAGTGTTTCTATATACATGGGAATGATAGTCAGATTCTATTCACAGAATATTAAAATATATCATCAGTAGGTTTAATGGATGGTTTAAGGGCACAGTATGACATAAAGGCATGAGCAACGGAGGGGATATCCCTGAAAAGGAAAGGGGGATATGTGTTTTCATCTGATGACGCTGGGTCATCGAACTGAGGGTTGCCTCCCCCGCGTGGTCCTCCCTCATATATCCTCCCCCAGGATCAGGATCAGGTAGCGGCTGCTGTCCCCAGGCCACATGGGATGAGGCTACCTTCAGGAAAGGAGTGATGACGTCATCATATTCATCACAGTACCAAGCTGCTTTACATATATGTCCAACCAATGAATGCATGACTCTCCAATCACACACATAGGGAGTCATTACGAGTTTGTGGTAATACCCTCGGGATACCGGCAAATGGTAATACCGCTACCGGCACTTGTCTGTCCATTTTACCGGCAGATTACAAGTCCTGTTTGTAACGGTAAATCCCCATTCCATAGGACTCCGGGGGGGAATTTGCCGGTATTACCGCCAACTGTATTACTGTGTCAGTAATACCAGCAGTTTTTATACCAGCATTGGATTTACCTCCATCTCTTAGTTTAAGCTTTTAGTTTGCCGGTCTAGTGAAAGTGCCGGTAAACGTTATTACCTGTACTTTATTACCAGACCGGCAAATCTGTAAGGACCCCCATAGTTTTCTTGTTCTGCTCAATGCTTTTACTTATCCACTATCTTTTTTCATTTCAAGGCCATCTCCCCCTCCAGAAAAAAGAACACATATTTGTCCCTCCTCATGTCCGTGGTCAGCCACAAGTCTCTGTGATCGGGAGGTTAGCTCAGGGGCCACAAATTTGTCTTGGAAGCAAGACAACGCATAGCAACACAGGTTGGAATCTCGGGCTCATGCTTAGAAACTGCCTGCAATATTAAGTGCGTTATAAAAGAACAGTTATAATGATAATTGTGAGTGTGTCAGTCCTCTTTCATGGACGGGTGTGAACCGGTCCTGGTAAAGTGCCCGGTTGTCACGTCAGATTGGTCCGTTAACAACCGCATGTGTCCACAGACATCAGATGAGGGGCACACTGAATCCTTCTTCTCTTTTCACCTATATATCTCCAAGTCACTCTGATTGGCTGCATTCACGCAGATACATCAGTGTCAACAAATCAAATACAGACACTCTCAATATGACCTTCTCAATTCAGCTCAACAGTTCAGATTTATCCTTCAACTCTGAGAATATATTTGGATTGTGAATCAGAGCCTGCTCTATAACAAGCTTCCTTTCCAAAATGTTCCAGCTTTACTCTAGCAGGATCTACAGCCATCAAATCTAAAAAGACATTCTGTAAGTATGTTTTAATAAACTACTTTAGCAAATGTTCAAGTATGTTAAAGCAATACAGTAGATACATTTAAACATTGTACAATGTACCAGCGTTTTTACTATATGCAAAAGTAATCTCTTTCAAATCATAAACTGTGAATTCCAATACAACAGTTTCTTTAAAGTTGAAATACAATTATTTAGGAAATAAGTCATATCTACTAGTGCTAATAAGTCATATCTACTATAGCGCTTTTCCGAAAGTGCTCTATAAATGAATTACATACAAATTCTAGTACATATAGAACTACTTCTGATATCATTATTTGCATAAGATACATGTCAGCCTATAATACCTGTATAAAGTATTGTGAATAATTCTGTTGTTACAGCAGGTTTTGACATCATTACTGAAGTGTAATAATAAATTGACATCACCACTGCTCTGTAACAAATTATTACATTACGTTGTTATTTCACAATAGCTGCTGCTTGAGCCACCACAGCTGTACCTCTGCCTCTCAATTAAAGCGCAGACAATGTTTTTAAATTCATTTTTTTTGTAAAGTAGCACTTTACAGCCATTAACTGAAAATGAACATGATCATGGTTGCATGATTATTTTGTGCTTGGATTTTAACACATGAGAGGAAAAATCTACTTATTTTAAAGGACAAAATGAAAGCTTTTAAAGACGTGTTTCATTAAACTCCTTAAATTATATTTGTGCAAAACATTAGTAGCTGTATATTATTTCTTTTGCAATCAAAACAGGGTCAACATTGATTATATGTGCCAGTAAATAGAAGATTGCTTACATTACATTAAGCAAGAGCCCAGGCATTAAAAGGGATGAGAGTGTATGACCACTGTAAGGGTGCAGAAGTACGAGGCTGACACAGTGTTGTCATGTTGTTTGGCAAAGACTTTTATTTACTAAAGTGATAGAAAAGAAAATCCTATCTTGCCCTATTACTAGGAGAGACTGCCCTACCTCTACAAAAATACTAAGGACTCTGTCAGGATGTCCATAAAGTAAAATGTCCACTCTGTCCAAACCTATCTCCAACCCTTACAGTTCAAACCAGGGGTGCACAACTTTTTAACTGGATGGCCGAGTGTACCACACAAGTCCCATACGGTGGTAGGGGCATTGGTTCACACATTTGAGTTAAAAAACATGTTTATAAGGTGTAATTTTCAAGTATTACCTTTTTACTGTAAAACTTTATAGCTAGCACTTTTCAAACTGCACAGATCATGGTGCAAAGACAAAGGTGGGACCACATAGTCTTCACACACCAATATGACACTTAGGGGCCGATTCATGGAACAAACGTGCGCCGAAAATCTACGCGCAAGTAGGCGCAAGCAGGTGCAAGCAGGCGCAAGCGGAAAAAAACAGGCGCACGCGCACGCGTGCGATTCATGGAAGTCCCTGCGCGTGTTCACCGCGGGATGTGCGCCAAACCCGTGCATGGCGCACAAGTCACTGCAACATCGCGAAAGGCGTGCGAGACGGTGCGCGACGCGCCCAGTGAAAGCGCACAACCTCAGCGCACACAGCAGAAAGTGGGCGGGACATGGGGCGTAACGCGCGGAATGGGGAACAACACGCGAAAATAAGGGCGTAACTGGGGATGCACTGCACGGAAGCAGAGGTAACGCCCACACGCACACGAACCACACGTATTCATGGAATGGAATAGGGCAAACCCACGCACAGCCAAAGCCGCGCACAAGCTGAAACACGTCCGCCACACGAAGGCAGGCGGTAGAGTCCCAGCGCATCAAAAAAGTGGCGCCGCGGGAAGTAAAATACGCGATTGAGCGGGGTACGTGTATTCCGGGTGTGCGCGGGAAGTTCCACACGCGATTGAGCGGGGTACGTGTATTTCGGGGGTGCGCGGGAAGTGACACACGCGAATGAGCGGGGTACGTGTATTACGGGGGTGCGCGGGAAGTTCCACACGCGATTTGTCCGGGTACGTGGATTCCAGGGGTGCGCGGGAAGTGACACACGCGATTGAGCGGGGTACGTGTATTTCGGGGGTGCGCGGGAAGTTCCACACGCGATTTGGCCGGGCACGTGGATTCCAGGGGTGCGCGGGAAGTTCCACACGCGATTTGGCCGGGTACGTGGATTCCAGGGGTGCGCGGGAAGTTCCACACGCGATTTGGCCGTGTACGTGGATTCCAGGGGTGCGCGGGAAGTTCCACACGCGATTGAGCGGGGTACGTGTATTTCGGGGGTGCGTGGGAAGTTCCACACGCGAATTGGCCGGGCACGTGGATTCCAGGGGTGCGCGGGAAGTTCCACACGCGATTTGGCCGGGCACGTGGATTCCAGGGGTGCGCGGGAAGTTCCACACGCGATTTGGCCGTGTACGTGGATTCCAGGGGTGCGCGGGAAGTTCCACACGCGATTGAGCGGGGTACGTGTATTTCGGGGGTGCGCGGGAAGTGACACACGCGAATGAGCGGGGTACGTGTATTACGGGGGTGCGCGGGAAGTTCCACACGCGATTTGGCCGGGTACGTGGATTCCAGGGGTGCGCGGGAAGTTCCACACGCGATTTGGCCGGGTACGTGGATTCCAGGGGTGCGCGGGAAGTTCCACACGCGATTTGGCCGTGTACGTGGATTCCAGGGGTGCGCGGGAAGTTCCACACGCGATTGAGCGGGGTACGTGTATTTCGGGAGTGCGCGGGAAGTGACACACGCGAATGAGCGGGGTACGTGTATTACGGGGGTGCGCGGGAAGTTCCACACGCGATTTGGCCGGGTACGTGGATTCCAGGGGTGCGCGGGAAGTTCCACACGCGATTTGGCCGGGTACGTGGATTCCAGGGGTGCGCGGGAAGTTCCACACGCGATTTGGCCGGGTACGTGGATTTCAGGGGTGCGCGGGAAGTTCCACACGCGATTGAGCGGGGTACGTGTATTTCGGGGGTGCGCGGGAAGTTCCACACGCGATTTGGCCGGGTACGTGGATTTCAGGGGTGCGCGGGAAGTGACACACGCGATTGAGCGGGGTACGTGTATTTCGGGGGTGCGCGGGAAGTTCCACACGCGATTTGGCCGGGCACGTGGATTCCAGGGGTGCGCGGGAAGTTCCACACGCGATTTGGCCGGGTACGTGGATTCCAGGGGTGCGCGGGAAGTTCCACACGCAATTTGGCCGTGTATGTGGATTCCAGGGGAGCGCGGGAAGTTCCACACGCGATTTGGCCGGGTACGTGGATTTCAGGGGTGCGCGGGAAGTGACACACGCGATTGAGCGGGGTACGTGTATTCCGGGGGTGCGCGGGGAGCAGCACACGTGAATTGCACGTGTGGGTCCTCCCAGGTGTACCCTCTACACCCTCCACGGCCCCTGCAGGTGGCTCACACCACAGGGGCCTACCCAGCACATGTCCTGCAGGCACCCCATCCACCATGGCCATGCCCACCAGCCAACCCACATATCAACTAGCACTACTGCCCACCAACGCATGTCCCCCTGCACCCCCAGCCACCAGGGGCAGCCTCCAGCAGGCCCCCACCCATGTCTCCCCCCACCCCCACCCCCCAGCAGTGCAGGGGCAGCCTCAAACAGGCCCCCACTCATGTCCCCCTGCACCTCCACCCCCTAGCATCCAGGGGCACCCTCCACCAGGCCCCCACTCATGTCTCCCACCACCCCCACCCCCCAGCATCCAGGGGCACCCTCCACCAGGCCCCCACTCATGTCCCCCTGCACCCCCACCCCCTAGCATCCAGGGGCACCCTCCACCTGGCACCCACACATGTCTCCCACCACCCCCACCCCCCAGCAGTGCAGGGGCACCCTCCACCAGGCCCCCACTCATGTCCCCCTGCACCCCCACCCCCTAGCATCCAGGGGCCCCCTCCACCAGGCCCCCACTCATGTCTCCCCCCACCCCCACCCCCCAGCAGTGCAGGGGCAGCCTCAAACAGGCCCCCACACATGTCCCCCTGCACCCTCACCCCCCAGCATCCAGGGGCACCCTCCACCAGGCCCCCACTCATGTCCCCCTGCACCCCCACCCCCTAGCATCCAGGGGCACCCTCCACCAGGCCCCCACTCATGTCTCCCCCCACCCCCACCCCCCAGCAGTGCAGGGGCAGCCTCAAACAGGCCCCCACACATGTCCCCCTGCACCCTCACCCCCCAGCATCCAGGGGCACCCTCCACCAGGCCCCCACTCATGTCCCCCTGCACCCCCACCCCCTAGCATCCAGGGGCACCCTCCACCTGGCACCCACACATGTCTCCCACCACCCCCACCCCCCAGCATCCAGGGGCACCCTCCACCAGGCCCCCACTCATGTCCCCCTGCACCCCCACCCCCTAGCATCCAGGGGCACCCTCCACCTGGCACCCACACATGTCTCCCACCACCCCCACCCCCCAGCAGTGCAGGGGCAGCCTCAAACAGGCCCCCACTCATGTCCCCCTGCACCCCCACCCCCTAGCATCCAGGGGCACCCTCCACCAGGCCCCCACTCATGTCTCCCACCACCCCCACCCCCCAGCATCCAGGGGCACCCTCCACCAGGCCCCCACTCATGTCCCCCTGCACCCCCACCCCCTAGCATCCAGGGGCACCCTCCACCTGGCACCCACACATGTCTCCCACCACCCCCACCCCCCAGCAGTGCAGGGGCACCCTCCACCAGGCCCCCACTCATGTCCCCCTGCACCCCCACCCCCTAGCATCCAGGGGCACCCTCCACCAGGCCCCCACTCATGTCTCCCCCCACCCCCACCCCCCAGCAGTGCAGGGGCAGCCTCAAACAGGCCCCCACACATGTCCCCCTGCACCCTCACCCCCCAGCATCCAGGGGCAACCTCCAGCAGGCCCCCACCCATGTCCAACTCATGTTCCCCACCCAACATGTCATCACAGTCCAGATCCCTGGTCTCTATGGTCAGCCCCCAAATGCAAAACACCCACCCGAGTATTGCATCCACCCACTCATATTCTGCAATTACATCACAGAACACCAATTGCAAGTTCCAAAACAAACACATGTCCCTCACATACACCCAATGGGTGTCAGTGATTCTCAAAACACATAACATGAAATGCATGAAAACAATGAGACACCACACATTGAAGTGCAACAAATAAATAATGTATTAAAGGAAAGATGAATAGAAACAAAAATGAAGAAACAGAAATGTGAATGGAAAAAAATGAAAAGAAGCATGTCCGTTCAAAATAAAAAAAAAATCAAAGAATATAGAAATCCAAAGTAATGTAGTACAAAGTCAATGTCCACCAAACAAAATCCAATGTGAAAAAAAAAATTATAAGCCATTGATCCATGGATAATGTTAAAAAAGAAAGTATGTACAAGTCCACAACTATGTACAATCCAAGAAGCCAGGGTCCATCATCCCAACAAAATAAAGGAAACCTAACTAACTACACTAACTAATAAAAAAAACTATATACAAAAATGTGGCCAATGTCCAAAAGGTCCAAATGAAATAAAAACAAAAATGAAACTTAACACTACCTACATAACTATGTACAAGGGCAGCGGGCTAGTTCCACGGCTCACTTCTGGATGTGCCGGGCCAGGGCATCATCGAACTCCTCCTCAATGTCCCGGAGGCGGTCCTCCTCCATGGCCCCGAGGGTCCGCAGGGCCGTCGACGTGTCCACCTCCAAAGCCCTGCGGATTGCCTCGAGGCACTCGACCCGCCTCAGGGCCCTCTGCATGGAGTTCTCCGCCCTGACCATTGAGAGCCGTGCCTCTTCCGCCCGCTGCCGCTCCGCATCTATGGCGTGGCCCAACCGCTGCCACACGGAAGACACTTTTTGTCCTGGGTCCTCCTGCCCTCCGGCCGATGCCTGCCCCTCCGATGTCGAAGGCCCCGAGCCTTCATGGCTCCCACCATGGTGCTGCTGCTGCTGTGCCTCTGCCCCTGCACTGCCTCCTGCTGCCTGCACATCCTCCGCCGGCTGGGGTGCAGTCGTTGACGTGGCCACCCCTGCTGGACGTCCGACTCCCGACTGTGGCAGGGATGGCTCCTCCACCAGCCTGGCCGCACCGTCAGAGGCAGCTCCACAGGGCACCCAGGTGACTGATGGGTGGGAAGATGGCACAGAGGACGACTGGCGCGTAGGGGGTCCAGCTGAGGAGGGGGTCGTGGCAAGCCCCATCAGACGGAGGAATCCGGCCTGGGTGACCTGTCCCAGCAGGCTGAAGTGGTCAACGAGCCATTCGAGATGACCTGCAGTCTCTTCATGAAAAGACTGCAGGTCACCTCGCATGGCCCGTTGACGCAACGCCACTCCAGCCAGGACAGGCTCAACCCGGGCCTGGATAGCCACGTCCGCAGGCAGAGGAAGGCCAGTTGACGTCAGCTCATCCCCTGCCTGAAAACTGGTCTGGACATGGGCATCCCTGCTGGTGCAAGATGATGCAGGGACAGGATCAGGGACAGGATTGCACACAGGCACCTCCGCGGCGGCCTGTGCTGCCTCCTGTCCCTGGTCCTGCACTGCACCACTAGCACCAGTGGGATCCCCACCCCCAGACCCCGTCTCCGGTGCTTGCACGGCCTCCTCCTCCACCAAACCCCCCACCAACCTGGATGACTCTGTGCCATCTTCCCCCGTTGGGCCCTGTGGGGTCCCAGCTGCCCCTTCTGCTGCCGAGGAGTCCAACTGCAACCTCCGCCTCTTGGACCTCCCCCCGGCAGCTGCGGCCTGGGACGCGGCACCGGACTCCTCACTCCCCGACAAGATGACAACCTGGGAGGGGAGCCGGGCCTTGCGTCTCCGGCTGGCGGTGGGATCCCCGCCGCTGTGCTCCACAGCACCTTCTCCGCCCTCTTCATCAGTTGACGCTGCAGACATGGAGAAACAAAACACAGGCATCAGGGCACTGTACAATGTACACATACACACATGACAGTTGTACATGAGTGGCATTGGCAAACCTCTGACATGTCATCACAATCCCCAACACACATGTCATTACAACTTGCACACACGAGCCATACCACAGCCATGTTGCAACTGCCAACACCATCCATACACATACAACAGCATCAGCAGCCAAAGGTGAGCCAGACATCACATGCAACACAGGAAGTGCACCACACATGTACACACACCACCACACTTGCATGCATGTGTACACCTCTGCTAAGTGTCGCAGTGTTCAGACGGGCATCCATGTCACATCTGCCCATCAGGCTTCCACATACCGCTGTCACATGCATCCATGTTGCATCACTGTTGCACCCTTGTCAAATACACACACATGCACATGTACACAGCGCTGATACAATCAGCTGAAAACAACATACATGCGTGACATCACGGACATGTCTACTCACATACACATTCATACAAACTTGTGTGCCCACACAACTGCATTTGGCATGCAAGCCCACACACACAGGCACCATCCATGTCTCACACATTACAGCCCTCGCATGTGTCAGCCCCACGGCCCTGTACACCCGCACCCATACTCGACCCCATACAAACAGATGTGCAACCTGCACACTACTGAACAATCACCACACGCACTGCTCACAATCAGGATGCATGTACACTCACCGCTCGACTCCAGACGGGTCTGCCTCTCAAGGACCTGGACGTGGAGCGCTGGGGATATGTGTTCCAGGACCCTCATCTGTTCTTCCGACAAGTGGCCCCGGCGCCCCTTGGCATCCGCTGCCTTCAAGAGGCGCCGGGCCTTGGTCAGGGTCCTGGACCTGAAGTCCTCCCAGCGCT
This sequence comes from Ambystoma mexicanum, assembly GCF_040938575.1. NCBI lineage: Eukaryota > Metazoa > Chordata > Amphibia > Caudata > Ambystomatidae > Ambystoma > Ambystoma mexicanum. Next base: position 589,938,386 of record NC_090921.1, read on the forward strand.
TCTTGACATGTTGGAAGTCGCGGACTGCCACCCCCTCCGCGTTGATGGCAGTCACGATGTCAGTCCAGATCCGAGTCCGTCCTTCCTTGTCGGCGCGGCAACTTCCGAAGAGGGCATCATACTGCCCCAGGACTTGCTCCACCAGGACACCAACTTCGGTGGCACTGAAGCTGGTGCCCCTCTGCCTCTCTGGCCGGGGGTTGTCAGTGGTCACAGATGGAGTTTGCCCCGACATGACAACCCCAGAGGCAGGAGTGGGTGGGCAACTGGGTCCTGGGGCTGGGCTGTGGAGCGATGGAATCCCAGTCGGGAGTCTTTGGTTCCAGCAGGGGTGGTCACACCAACAGCACCCCTGGCTGATGTGCAGGCAGCAAATGGCAGGGCACGTGGGCAGCAGGCAGTCAGGCAGCAGCAGATGGCAGGTGGGAGCGTGCTCGGGGCTCTGGGGGGCAGTAGTTCGGCCTTCTGGGCAGGAGCGTGGTCTTCCGTGTGCTTACGCGTGGCCAGCTTGATACGGAGTGATTTGGCACGTGAAAATTCTGCACGTCAGCGTGTAATTCGAGGAAAGGCCCTTAGCGCGTAAGCGCGTCTGCACGCATACGCATTTTCATTGGACCAAAGGCCCTCAGCGCGTGAGCGCGTCTGTGACGTGACGTGCGAGGGAGTATCCCTCATTGCACGTGATGACAGTACACACGTGGATCCCAACCAATCGCGTGTGAAAGTTCACGGGACCCCGAAACACACGTACCCTGGCCAATCGCGTGTGGAACTACCCGCGCACCCCGAAACACACGTACCCAGGCCAATCGCGTGTGGAACTTCCCGCGCACCCCGAAACACACGTACATAGGCCAATCGCGTGTGGAACTTCCCGCGCACCCCGAAACACACGTACCCAGGCCAATCGCGTGTGGAACTACCCGCGCACCCCGAAAACACACGTACCCAGGCCAATCGCGTGTGGAACTTCCCGCGCACCCCGAAACACACGTACCCAGGCCAATCGCGTGTGGAACTTCCCGCGCACCCCGAAACACACGTACCCAGGCCAATCGCGTGTGGAACTTCCCGCGCACCCCGAAACACACGTACCCAGGCCAATCGCGTGTGGAACTTCCCGCGCACCCCGAAACACACGTACCCAGGCCAATCGCGTGTGGAACTACCCGCGCACCCCGAAACACACGTACCCAGGCCAATCGCGTGTACGCTCGCTCCCCTCCGATCACACGCGATGACACCCGAATACGGGAAACCAACGAGTCCGCCCACACGGAGGCGTCCCGCGCCCGCGCACAGCATAAAAGTGCGCGCAAACAACAAACGCGTATATACAGCGACGATGAATGCCCCATTTGTTGCTGCAGTGATTGTGGGACACCGCAGGAGGAGGAGAATAGCCAGGGCACGCATTTTTGCACCACGGACAGGCCTTTTTGGGATGCCTGACGACCAGGTCTACGGCAGGTATAGGTTTCCACCCCATATCATCCTAGACCTGGTCAGGGAGTGGGAAGATGACCTCACATCCCCCACCCTTTGCTCCCAAGCATTGAGCCCCTTGGAGAAGCTGCTCAATGTCTTGCATTTCTTGGCCACTGGGTCGTTTCAGCGGACCACTGCCATAGTGGGGGGGGTCTCACAGGCCACGCAGTCACGCTGCCTACACCAGGTACTGGCAATCATGACAGCGCACCCCTCAGTCCGCAGGCACATATACATGCCCAGAACACCCACAGAAAGGCAGGCCGTTGTCCTGGATTTTTTCAGGGTGGCACACTTCCCCAAAGTGCTCGGTGCCATAGATTGCACCCATGTGGCCCTACGTCCACCTAGGGCCACTGAGCACATCTACCGAAACCGCAAGCACTGGCATTCCATCAATGTACAGGTGGTATGCGATGCAAAGGGAATCATCACCTCTGTGTATGCAAACTACCCTGGCTCCACCCATGACAGTTTCATATACAGAATGTCCACCCTGAGCCGGGCCCTGGAAGCTGGGCAGCATGGCGACACATGGCTCCTAGGTGAGTACAAATGCCCTTGCACATGCATGCAAGTCACACACAGACAAATATAACAACCCTAATAATCTGAACAATTATCACCTCCCCAGGGGACAGTGCCTACCCTCTGAGCAACCACATGATGACGCCAATCCGGAACCCCACCACACCACCCCAGGTAAGATACAACGCTGCCCATATTGCAACCAGGGGCATAGTGGAGCGCACATTCGGAGTGCTCAAGTCACGTTTCCGCTCCCTTGACCGCTCTGGTGGGCAACTACTCTATGCACCAGCAGTTGTGTGCAGGATCATTGTGGCAGCATGTGTCCTGCACAATGTTGCAACACGGCAGGGCGTCCCGGTGGACATGGTGGTGCCCCCACATCCCCAACCACAGGCACAGGCGCTGCCCATGGGAGGGGACAGGGCACGTGGCGAGGTAGCCCGGACCCAGCTTGTGGCCACATTTTTCACCTAAACTCCCACCCCTGCGGAGTGCACACAGGCCTGGCACATACCAGGTGACAATCGATGATGACAAAGTGACAGTCAACTGTCACAACCCTACCACCCTGAGATAGTTGCCATGGAAGTGCCACATCGTCTGCATCCCTAGCTACTTAAACACAAGCTATCCTGTGCAACCAAAATGCACACATATGACATGTGACATGACATGAGCCATACACAAGTATTACAAGGCACAATGAGGCAGGGGGGGGAACAAGGGAACACAGAGAACGGTACTACTAGGCCAGGTGTCATTGTGATTGTGCAAGTGCAGGGGTAGGGGGAAGGGAAAAGGTCAAGGGTGGGGGGGAGTCCAGTACAGGGGAAGTAGGCCAAACAATTATACATAGGTCGCCTGGTGGCAACTGCTAAGTTAAGTGCAGACGAGTGCTGGGAAGGGAGGGCTGTAGGGATAGAGAGACAGTACTGCAGTGCAGGGGTTGCCAGGGTGGCAGTGCAAGTGGACAGTGGCTGGGCCATGGACCGAGGTTGGTGAGAGTGGCCAAGTTGCAGCTCCTGTGCAGTTCCAGTGAACAATTCTGCAAGGGAGAGGCAGAGAGTAAGCAGAAGCAAAGAGGAAGGTCTTGAGGTGCTTCCAGAACTGGAGATGGTTCCCCTCAAGTTCAAGTCAGGAAGTCTGTTTGAGGGGGAGGGCCCTGCTGCGGAGAGAAACCTACCCCCAGCTAGTTGCTCTGAGAAGCGGATGACCTGGACATGCAAGGTGTGCATCACACACACCTGCAAAACAGGCCATGGCCATCACTGTCATGTCAGTCAAACCCTCCCAAACATCAACATGACATGGCAAGCAATACCCATACACCGACCCAGTAACGATAAGGTACACATTTCCATGTCCTAAATGTACAGTGGCATCGGACAATGATGCCTGACCCGGAATCCGATGAAATGACAGACCAACAAAATGTCCCACCAAAAATAAGTCGATTCCAAATGCATTACAACAGTCGTAGACGTAACATCACAATGAATGCCTGGCTATATGCACATGATGCATTGCAAAATGAACACTGCAGCTCATGTGTGCAATGTCCTACTCCTGCATCACACTGCTCAGCGCACAGCACAGTGAACAGCCATTGCGTGTGATGCACACCCTGAGCATCACATCTAAGTGACAGACTACATCAAACATCAAATTAGGCATGTACTGGAACCATAATCGGTCACAGAACATGTGCTGGCGGGACACAGTGGGCACCAGAAGGCAAACAGTGTACACGTGGATATGCAAGGGTGGGAGTACATGGAGTGCATCCGAGTGCAAGTGTGTGGTTCTGCAAGGACATGCACTCCACATATGCATGTGCACTCAAGTGACCATCAGTGTTCCCTACACATCACATGTGAACATCCACCATGTGTACACCCCAGCATGTCAAACCACTACTATCCCCTCGCACCTGAAAGGAAAACACAACACATGAACAGGCATTGATCAGCAGAACACAACATGTACATAGGACAACAACATTACAATGTCAGAGTTCCCATCACACTGCAGGGCAACGCAACTATCAACAACAACCCCCCCCCCTCGCAAATGACCATGACCCACTGAACAACTGCACCTGGGTCATGGAGCCTCCAACCCTCATTCCCACCTGGCCACAGGATCACCTTTACCCTTCGTGTCCATCTCCCACCTTGTGTGTAAAGAGATGCCTGAACCCTCAGAATCCACACTCATTTCCAAAATCACATAATCCAAGGCATGAAAAGGAACCCAAACACCCTCCAGTAGATGACTTGACATAGCAGTACGTCTCAAAGGCCAAGTACTACCACAATGATGCAACAACCAAGGTAGCACAGCAAAACAATGTCACGACAGGATGTGAGACATGTGTGGTACATGACATAGGATGATGCACCATGAATGGATGTGTACTGTCACAGATCCCCTGTACAGGCGCTGGAGTCTCATGAAACAACCACCCACACCATGTCCCGGGTGCCTGCAAGGTCAAACTCACACAGGCCCCTGAGATCCTGGTGGGGAAAGAGGTTCAGGGATATGCAGTCTGGACAGGTGTAGACACACTGGATGACTGGAATGCGTGGCAGGTGAGGGGAGCAGGAATGACACATGAAACCAGGGAATGCACGAAAATGTACAACCTGCATGAACACATGCACAATCCAAACAAACTTGGACATCATTGTCATGGCCTTCTGTAGTCCAGGCTCAGGAGTGGTACGAACCAACCACCCCCTCTAGGGTTTTGGCGCCTGCAAGTTCGGGGCTTACACAGGCATCCGCAACCCCAGTGGGGAAAGAGGGTCAGGGAACATTGCTTGGATAGGCATGGGAAGCAGGAACACCGGGTAGAGGGTACAGGTTTCGAAATTGCATAGGATCAAGGGTGATTAGGGTAAAAAACATACCAAATAGGACCACACATACATCCATGCATCAGTACACTCCCCAGCAAGCCTATGCAGGGCAGTTTGTAAGAAAATACAACAAGACACTTAGCTCTGGTTTTGAGTGCTGGCCTCCTGCCTGCGCACTCTCAGGTCCAGTTACAGGAGCACTGCAATGCTGCAAAGAGAGACACAGTCAGCAACCAGTACATGCCAATTACACAAAAACACAACACAAAACATGCCCCATAACAACATACAACTCTACAAACAGACAATCTGTGCTCCATGCTTCGTACCCATATATAACATCACCCCTGTGACGGGTCATTCACAGTCAATGCAGTAAGTCAGCCGCTGGTGGGTGTGTGGCAAATGGAACACCAATGTGTCACAATTCACACAACATGCAATGTTCCCTGGGTAAGCAGACAGACCCCTATGGCAAGCCATGACTACAGAGCAAGTTGCGTACCACCATGACCAAAACAAAGTTGCCAGTGCATTTATCATGAAGTACGTGGAATAGACATGCACTGCACCCGAGTATGTCCCTTGCTGTATGTCCCTGTGAGCTGCCCCTTTCCATGTCTTGGAAGGCTACATGGTTGATACAAGTGCCTCAATGAACCTTGGTGTACCGCTGGGTATGTGCCACTGCCCCCGCATGTGTCCCAGACAACCCTACTATCAACAGCCATCAGTCCACAAACACATCTGAGCTGCATTGTGTGCTTCAACACCAATATTTGTCTAAGCTCACCCTCAGTGCTGTGACTAAGCCTGCACGTGCAACTCGCCTGGTGCAAGCTTTGCTGTCTCGTGGCCCCCCTGTGATGCTCACCTTGCCTGGAGTTCCTTGGAACATGTCAGCAGTTCTAGGATGTGGGTCTGCAATCACTGTGGCTCTGCTTGTGCACACATGTGCATGTGGGCACCAACAAACGGGTCAGGAATTACGTCGTCCAATGGGCCATGTCTGCTGGCAAAGGTGCTCTGGTGCCTCATCCCCCTGCAGAAAGTGCATGAAACACATGATTAATGCATCAAAGTGATCTGTGTGCGTCTCATCAGGCATCTCATTACTTGACCATGTCAGAGAGTCACATCACAAATCACACCATCAGTCCGTCTTTCACCTCCAAAGTGTGGAACACTATCTACAGCATGATTTGCAACAAGCACGTGTACAGGAAAGATATGAAACATAATACACAATGCATAGCAATCAATGTCCACATTAATCATGACACGCCCCATCTAGCAAAAGCTGAACAGTGGACAATTACACCTAAATCATCCCCACTAGGGGTGTCAACACAAGTCAAAAAGCACCAGACATGCCACAGATATGACAGTCCAAAGCCCTTGTGTAAAATTCTGTTACACCGAACCATCCTTGCGAGCCCATGGATAAGGGAGGCAGGAGTGGCATATGTGAGTCAAGGAACCCAAGCAGCAAACACATACACAAGACAACCATGAAAGGCCCAGCTGGAACAGACAGTGGATGCCTTCAAAAACCACAAGGCACCGCACTGTCACATGTAAGCACAATAGACTACAAATTTTAAACTAACTCAACTATTAACTAATTACACTAACTATGGAAAACCTACATTACCTATTTAAACTAACTATCAAACAGAAACTTAACTAACTAAACTAAAAGAAAAATCAAAAATGGCCACATACGACCCGGGGGGGAGGGGAGGCACCCAGGAGGGGGGAGGTACAGGGTGCTGCTCAACATCCACATGCGATGATGCTGAGCCAAAATAAAATACCTCCATGGGCTCAACGCCTTCACAGCACGACCTATGTGGGAGATAGATGGTCATCCGAGTCTGGCTCATCCTGGTAAGGAGGACGTGGCACAGTAGCCTGGCCACGCCTAGCCGCAGCTTGCCCCTCGTCGGCAGCAAGTCTGCCGGACAGGTGAGCCTGGTTCTGTGTGGCGATGTTACATAGGTCTGCATGCAGGACCTCACGTGATACACGTGCTTCCTCTTGCAAGGTAGCACGTGTAACACGGAGTTCCTCCTGCAAGGCCTGGCTGGACAACCGCTGCACCTCCCGGCAAGCCTGTAGCTCAGCCGAGATGTGCGCTCAAGCTGTGCAAACCTCTCCTCTGCCTGCTGCCTCTGGGACATCATAAGGACACCCAGAGTGGATCTGAGGGAGGCATACTCCTCCCTCAAGGCATCCATGTGCGCCTCTGCGTGAGCAGCAATTGCTTGACGCAGAGACGACATTTCAGCCTGGCGTGCCCTGTCTGAGGCCGCCATGCCCAGCCTGAGTGAGCGGGCTGTGGACCGTGCCGCCTGCTGCTGGAGAAGCACCTGCCTAGTAGGGGGGAGCACAGATCGGGCCACACGCTCCATGCTGTCAGCGATGTTCTCCATTGCTGCCCCCTGCCGTTCTGAATTGGCAGTCATGTCTTGCTCCCACTCAGTATACAGCGGTTGCGCGCGGCGACCGCGTTGCCGGGCTTGACCCCTGCGGGACCCAAGGACCGGGGGTCCTCGCTTTGTTGGCACCGCCTGCGGCTGCACGACTACATGCCCCCGTCGACGTGATGTCCCAGGCACATCAGTGACTGGTGTGGAGGGTGACCCTGCGTCCCGATCCACCACGGGCGGAGGAACCAAGACTGTCTGATCCCTCAGTGCAGGGGTCGCAGACAGAGGAGTGTCCACATCAGAATCACTCACCCCTGACACATGGACTTGATGGTCATCCAACTCAACATGGATGTCAGAGTCGTCATCAAGGCTGGACTCATAGGCAGCCAGAGACAGGATGGACTGCAGCACTTGGGGGTTTTCGTGGCCTACCACCCCACGACCCCCACTAGTGCCGGGTTGATGTGGTCTTACCAACCCTGTGTCTGGCATGACAACACCATCCTCTGCATCCATTGCGTCATCACCTGAAAAATAGAGAGGAAAAGGTCAGTACACATGTCAGAAGCACACAACACACACACACACACACCGACAGCAAAGGCATCTGGCAGACATGTGACACACAACATATGACCTTGCATGCATGCTGGGTCTACTTAGAATAGCTTCTGTGATCAGACCTGTTGAAAGGTGGCAGTTTGCATGGAAGTGGGTCTATGCAGTGCAGAAAATGTGTACGCCACTCACTACCTACATGTACAAGCACTCCATGGTGTGTGCCAGGAAATGTGAAGGCAGTGCAATGTCAAAATCAGACATCACGTGCATTGTGTATTCAATGTGTACCATGTCTAGAAGGCAAGCACCCCTCCACCCCAGTACCAAAGCAGGGATGCCTAGCATGGTATCAAAAGGCTGACCATACACCTGTGTATTGACAAGCAGTGTTGACTGGCATCAACAGCTTAATGTGATTTCAATTACAACACTGCAAATGATGCTGGGACAGTGGGCAGGACACATGATGGAAGATCCGGAGGCCGGCCACGTGTGAAGAAGACACGACAAGAGTTGGACAGAGTCATTGGCCATTGAACAGGCTGAGGCCTGTGAGCCACACAGATTGTCAGAGCCTAAACATGTGTGCAACGCAGGACTGAGCCACAGTTGACATGGGGAGGCCGATAATATGGCAGGCAATGTATGTAACCAAGGACTCATATTACAGTGATCATCCAGTCAAGGACACATAGGGGCATGTGTGCAATGCACATGGAGCATGAATGGGCACTCATGTCCCTGCGGGACATCTGACCCATGCACAGTACAAGTGGGATGCCCTGCATTGAGTACTAAGGCTGTACCACACGGCATATGTCTGGCAGTTTCTAAGCTGGAAGTTAGCATCTACACAGGACACATGAACATGAAACTACACATTGGCAAGAATGTAGCAGACCAGTGCAAAGGTGGAACTGGGGTGCAGAGTGGCAGAGGAGGGGCAAGGGAGCATGGCCACATGGAGTCCCGCATGCAGGCAGAGGAGACATGCATGACGGTGGGATTGCATTACTTACACATCAGAACCATGTACAGGTCACATGTAGCAGCAATCATGCACAACACATCCCACAAGTGAAACACACACGTCCTCAACAACTACGCATCAACACTCACTGGACTGGGCATCAAAGTCCAGCATCTCTCCCACACCTTCGACCAATTCTGGTGGTATGAACTCCGCAACGAGAGCCTCATGCGGAGTGAGTTCTTCCTCCTCTGGTGCAGGCCCACCGCCAGTCACCAGAGTCAAGTTGTAATTTGAGGCACGCTTGGCCTTAGTGCTGCGCTTGATGTCATTCCAGCGCTTTTTGCACTCCTGCGCCGTGCGCACCTCATGGCCGAATGAACTGACATGTTCCGCCACATGCTTCCAGTGGGTGTCACGTTGGGCAGCCGTAGTCTGACTATTGGCACCCACTAGCATGTCACGGCTGTGTCCCCGCACGTAGTCCACGAGGAAGTCCAGTTCCTGCTTACAGAAAGGCTTCTTCCTCGACGTGCAGGAGGTCGTGGCTGTGTGTGGGGTCCCAGCCTGTGCTGCAGATGCAACCTTCCTCCTCTTGGACTGTGGCGCAGACCCTGGCTGGCTAATGCCGCCCTGACCAGTATGGCCAGTGGGTTGGGTGGATTGAGCCGGGGGAGTGGCAGGTGGAGGGATGACCAAAGGCCTGACTTGTGTCAGTGGCAGCTGGGTGCCCACTAATGGACCCTGCGCAGCAACATCAGCTGTGGCAGGGTCATTGACCGCAACGGTCCTGGTTGGCAGACTCACAACCGGGGTGCTGTTGGGTGCATCTGCCCCTGCACTTGCCAACACCCGGCTGTTCGGGGCAGCAGATGACATGACTGCCCCAGGGACACGTGTCTTGGTCTGAGCAGCCCGGCCTGCCCCAATGGTTTCCCCCCTGGCCTGTTGGAGATCTACCAAGGGCTCTTCAAGTGCCAACGCAGCCTGCGCTGGCAGACCCTGAGCCTGGGTGGCGGTGTCCACAACTGCACCTGCAGCTACCGCTACCCTTGGGCCCGTGGCAGTCGATGAAACGGACTGCCGGGTCATACGGGTGCCAGTGCCAGATGCAGGAGCTGCATCCCCCTGAACCACAGGGGGTGGTGGCATGGCTGCACCAACACATGGCACAACATTGTGCTCAAGTGGCGCACCCCTGCCTCTTCCCCCTCTGTGGCTGCCCTGGACACCCTGGAGTCCCCCTACTCCCTGGTCACCACGGCCACATCCCCGACCACGCCCGCCACGAGGAGGACGCCCAGCTGAGGCGCCCCTCACCTTTGGTAGCCTCCCTACCATGGCACAGATGTTATAGTGCTGGCACAGATGGAGTGGTGCCAATGGGAGGTGTACAGCACAATTGACCTGGGCAATTGGGGTGAAGGGGGTGGGAAGCAAGATGTTAACAGCCCCCCTGCACCTGCAAGGCTGTATGTGACCCCGGTGATATGTTGACGGGTCACGCAACGCTCAGGCACCCCAAAACTGCAGTAAAACCGTGCACGCAACCCTGCAGCCTACGTGCGTGGATTAAACCTCCCGCAGTACGCGGTGGCACCCAGTAACACGTATAACGCGTACGCGTGGGACACGCAGGCTACGATGACATCGAAAATGGGTGCGATACACAGGGGCACCCGCAGTGGGAAAAGGAGCGTTTGCGACTCACCGTCTGACTAGCGCGATGCAGAAAAACACGCGTAGCCAATACCCCCGCCAAAAGAAGAGATACGTCCTTGAGAGCTGTGAAGTAGATGGCGCGCGAAACAACTGGAAGCAGCAACACACGTCGGTCTCCACGAAAGGCACGTACAGCGAACTGCTGGGCCCGCTCACCTTTAACCCGTGCTGAGGGAAACGCACGCGCGCGTCACGTCACATGCGGACGTGCACTTTTTCACGTTTGATTACGCATTACACGCGGACGTGCAGTTTTTCACGCGCGCACGCTTATGCATGGGCCCTTTCCTCCTATTACACGCGGACGTGCAGTTTTTCACGCGCGCTTACGCGCATTACACGCAGCGTGCAGATTTTTCACGTGCCTAATCACTCCGTATGAAGCTGGCCACGCGAAAACACACGGAAGACCACGCTCCTGCCCAGAAGGCCACTTCACTGGCCCCCAGTGCCCCAAGCAGCCTCCCACATGCCATCTGCTGCTGCCTGCCTGCCTGCCTGCTGCCACCGTGCCCTGCCATTTGGTGCCTGCACATCAGCCATCTGCAGGGGTCCAGTTGCTGTGTCCACCCCTGCTGGTACAGAAGAGTCCCGACTCAAATGACATCGCTCCACAGCCCAGCCCCAGGACCCAGTTGGTCACCCACTCCTGCCCCTGGGGTTGCCATGTCGAGCACATCCACATCTGACACCAGTTGCAACCCCCGGCCAGAGGGGCAGAGGGGCAGAGGGGCACCAGCTTCACTGCCACCGAAGTTGGTGTCCTGGTGGAGCATGTCCTGGGGCAGTATGATGCCCTCTTCGGATCGTCCCGCGCCAACAGGGAAGGACGGGAGAGGACGCGGAGGGGGTGGCAACCCGCACCATCCAGAAGGTCAAGAAGCGCTGGGAGGACTTGAGGTCCAGGACCCTCATGAAGGCCCGGCGCCTTGTGGAGGGGGGCCGGGGCCGCATGAGTTCCATCCAGTTGAGGGTCCTGGAACGCGTACACCCAGCGCTCCACGCCCAGGTCCTTGAGAGGGAGACCCGTCTGGAGTTGAGCGGTAAGTGGCCAAGCATTGCTGTGTGAGACAGGGCATGTTGCAGTGTGCTGGTTGTCTGATACTTGCATGCATGTGTGACATAGGCCATGTACGCATGTATGTGTGCAGGGACATCATGGTAATGCATGTGCGACCTGTAATGTGTGAACCGCATGGTTGTTGCATGTGTTTGAATGTGACATGGGGAGCCCTGTGCAGATTGCACACATGACAGCATGGAAGTCTCTGTTCCTGGACATGGGTGGGGGCCTGGTCAGGCTGCCCCTGGTGGCTGGGGGGGTGGGGGTGCTGGGAGACATGAGTCGGACATGGGTGGGGGCCTGGTGGAGGGTGCCCCTGGTGGCTGGGGGGGTGGGGGTGCTGGGAGACATGAGTCGGACATGGGTGGGGGCCTGGTGGAGGGTGCCCCTGGTGGCTGGGGGGTGGGGGTGCTGGGAGACATGAGTCGGACATGGGTGGGGGCCTGGTGGAGGCTGCCCCTGGTGGCTGGGGGGTGGGGGTGCTGGGAGACATGGGTGGGGGCCTGGTGGAGGGTGCCCCTGGTGGCTGGGGGGGTGGGGGTGCTGGAAGACATGAGTCGGACATGGGTGGGGGCCTGGTGGAGGCTGCCCCTGGTGGCTGGGGGGTGGGGGTGCTGGGAGACATGAGTCGGACATGGGTGGGGGCCTGGTGGAGGCTGCCCCTGGTGGCTGGGGGGTGGGGGTGCTGGGAGACATGGGTGGGGGCCTGGTGGAGGGTGCCCCTGGTGGCTGGGGGGTGGGGGTGCTGGGAGACATGGGTGGGGGCCTGGTGGAGGGTGCCCCTGGTGGCTGGGGGGGTGGGGGTGCTGGGAGACATGAGTCGGACATGGGTGGGGGCCTGGTGGAGGCTGCCCCTGGTGGCTGGGGGGTGGGGGTGGTGGGAGACATGGGTGGGGGCCTGGTGGAGGGTGCCCCTGGTGGCTGGGGGGTGGGGGTGCTGGGAGACATGGGTGGGGGCCTGGTGGAGGGTGCCCCTGGTGGCTGGGGGGGTGGGGGTGCTGGGAGACATGAGTCGGACATGGGTGGGGGCCTGGTGGAGGGTGCCCCTGGTGGCTGGGGGGTGGGGGTGCTGGGAGACATGAGTCGGACATGGGTGGGGGCCTGGTGGAGGGTGCCCCTGGTGGCTGGGGGGGGGGGTGCTGGGAGACATGGGTGGGGGCCTGGTGGAGGGTGCCCCTGGTGGCTGGGGGGGTGGGGGTGCTGGGAGACATGAGTCGGACATGGGTGGGGGCCTGGTGGAGGCTGCCCCTGGTGGCTGGGGGTGGGGGTGCTGGGAGACATGAGTCGGACATGGGTGGGGGCCTGGTGGAGGCTGCCCCTGGTGGCTGGGGGGTGGGGGTGCTGGGAGACATGGGTGGGGGCCTGGTGGAGGCTGCCCCTGGTGGCTGGGGGGTGGGGGTGGTGGGAGACATGGGTGGGGGCCTGGTTGAGGCTGCCCCTGGTGGCTGGGGGGTGGGGGTGCTGGGAGACATGGGTGGGGGCCTGGTGGAGGCTGCCCCTGGTGGCTGGGGGGTGGGGGTGCTGGGAGACATGGGTGGGGGCCTGGTGGAGGGTGCCCCTGGTGGCTGGGGGGGTGGGGGTGCTGGGAGACATGAGTCGGACATGGGTGGGGGCCTGGTGGAGGGTGCCCCTGGTGGCTGGGGGGGTGGGGGTGCTGGGAGACATGAGTCGGACATGGGTGGGGGCCTGGTGGAGGGTGCCCCTGGTGGCTGGGGGGTGGGGGTGCTGGGAGACATGGGTGGGGGCCTGGTGGAGGGTGCCCCTGGTGGCTGGGGGGGTGGGGGTGCTGGGAGACATGAGTCGGACATGGGTGGGGGCCTGGTGGAGGCTGCCCCTGGTGGCTGGGGGGTGGGGGTGCTGGGAGACATGAGTCGGACATGGGTGGGGGCCTGGTGGAGGCTGCCCCTGGTGGCTGGGGGGTGGGGGTGCTGGGAGACATGGGTGGGGGCCTGGTGGAGGGTGCCCCTGGTGGCTGGGGGGGTGGGGGTGCTGGGAGACATGGGTGGGGGCCTGGTGGAGGCTGCCCCTGGTGGCTGGGGGGTGGGGGTGCTGGGAGACATGAGTCGGACATGGGTGGGGGCCTGGTGGAGGCTGCCCCTGGTGGCTGGGGGGTGGGGGTGCTGGGAGACATGAGTCGGACATGGGTGGGGGCCTGGTGGAGGCTGCCCCTGGTGGCTGGGGGGTGGGGGTGCTGAGAGACATGGGTGGGGGCCTGGTGGAGGGTGCCCCACAGTGCTGGGGGGTGGGGGTGCAAGGGGACATGTGGCTTGGCTGGGGGGCATGGCCATGGTGGATGGGCTGCCTGTGGGACATGACATGGGGTGCAGGGTAGTCCCCTGTGGTGTGGGATGCCTGCAGAGGTCGTGGAGGGGGTAGAGGGGAGACCTGGGAGGACCCACACTGCCAATTCACGTCTTGAACTTCCCGCACACCCACCACCCGCGCACCCCTGAAATCCACATACCCAGGCCAATCGCGTGTAGACTTTCTCGCGCACCCCTGAAATCCACGTACCCAGGCCAATCGCGTGTAGACTTTCTCGCGCACCCCTGAAATCCACGTACCCAGGCCAATCGCGTGTAGTCTTTCTCGCGCACCCCTGAAATCCACGTACCCAGGCCAATCGCGTGTAGACTTTCTCGCGCACCCCTGAAATACACGTACCCAGGCCAATCGCGTGTAGACTTTCTCGCGCACCCCTGAAATACACGTACCCAGGCCAATCGCGTGTAGACTTTCTCGCGCACCCCTGAAATCCACGTACCCAGGCCAATCGCGTGTAGACTTTCTCGCGCACCCCTGAAATCCACGTACCCAGGCCAATCGCGTGTAGACTTTCTCGCGCACCCCTGAAATACACGTACCCAGCCCAGTCGCGTATGGAAACACCCGCACCCCCCTGGAATACACGCTCCCAGCTCTGCGTTTGCTGCTGCCCTTTGCGCTCGGTTGGGGATTTTGATGGCTTTTCCCTGCGCGAGAGGCGTTCTTGGAGGCGTAACTGGCGCTGCTGCAGGGTCGCTGCGCAACTGTGCGCCACGGCTGGTTTTGGTGGCTGGAATCCATGAATACGCTGTGCGCGGAAATGGATTTTAGCGCACGCGGCTGGCGCAGGGATTCGCACGCGCTCACTGTGCGCCAGCCGCGTGCGCCACTTGTGCGCTGAATTCTATGAATCGGCCCCTTGGTGACTGAATAACTTCAGGCCAGGCAACACTTCATCATTACATTCATGGGAATTAGTGGGCCATGTATAATGTCCTAAAGTGCTGCATTTGGCCCATGGGCCACTTGTTGTGCACCACTACTCTAAACTATCTAAAGAAAAACTTGGTGCTTCTTAATCCAGAAAGAGGCTGCTCTCAATCTGTAGATAGACTCCAAAGTTCAGCCTTGTAAAATAATCTTTATCTTAAAAGTTCAATTCTTGAATGTTCATTCCAACATAAACACAACACAGTTCCCAGGACTCTTCCCCTGTCTGCGTTTCAGCTTATAAATGTTCTTACTGGTCTGGTTCACTAGCCTGCCAAACCTGACTGTAGTCGTTACTCTTTACAAAAGCCCAATGTCAAAAATATCTCCAGGTCAGCAATTTGATATCAAGTCTGGTTCACTATCCTGCCAGACTTGATTGTATTCTTTAGCGTTCCAAAACGTATTACTCTCTTTGGCAAAGTGTCCCAGACTCCTTGTTCTGTTCTCTAGTGCCTCTTCTTTTTGTCAACCTTGACCCCAGATCTCTCTGGACTGTTTCTGGATCTCGATGGTTTATTCTGCCACTTGTTTCTCTTTTTTGGAGTTCCAGATCATTTGATACTTTCTTGGGGTCTCCACGATTCAATCTGAGCTCCAGCCCACTAATTATATATATATATATATGTTTGAGCTGTTGTGGGTCCTTGACCCGTGTATGCTTTTCTGGCTGGCTTTGCCCGTTCCTATGTGGGTCCCAGACTCTGATAAGCACTGGCGGGGCTTCCCCAGTTTCATATGGGTCCCAGACCCTGATCTTCTGTTTCTGTGGGCCCATGTGCCAGTTTTCACTTGATACCCACTTGCACTGACCTGTTATAGTCTCCTGCTATGTGCTGTTTCACATAGGCTTTTACACAAAGCTTGTATCAAATTGTATAATTCCTCTGTTTCCCCCTTTTGCTTCTCAGGATGTATTTATGCGATTAACAAAGTTTGTTAATGGACTTCATTTTAATTTTGAAATCATTATCCAATGGAAATTCTAGTACACAATTCTACAATTCCCAATTATAAAACAATACATACTTTGCATACATGATATTATTTAGATTGTAAATTAACAATTTCAATATTTGCAAATTATAAAAGTGAACAATCTAAGCACATAAAATAGCATATGATTGTCCATCAATTTCTGCTTGAATTTAGTAATGTAATAGTGAGAACAGCATTTCATATTTGTTACTGCCACACTTAAAACGAAATTGGTACAGTGAAACAAAGTCACACTTAACACTTCCCATTGCACCTTGTGACATTTGGAGGCACTAAATGTGTGTTGGTTCTTTAGATTGCAAACTGCATCATATTTGTGCATTTAACTTGTGCATTTGAATATGGAGAAATGCCCTCTAAATTTCAAAAGCATATGAAAGTATGCTACTACTATATATTTGTTATAATTTTCAGAAAATTAATAACATATTGGCCCTCATTCCGAGGTTGGTGGTAGTCATGGCGCTATTTGAGCCATGACTACCACCACTAACGTACTGTGTCCGGATTGGTGAAATGGAGACTTACCGGTCCAGTCCGAACTTGGTGGGACCGGTAAGTCCCCACTCACCAAACCATTCCCGATTCCCATTAGAGCCCCCATATGGCTCAATGGGAATGGGGAGGACGCAAATAACGGGCCGGCGTATGCCAAGCCTGTTATTTGCGCCCAGGTCCCTTAACGGGTCCCGTCCTTAACACCTGGTCAGACCAGGCGTTAAGGAAGGGACCCGCTAAGGGACCTCGTAGTAGGACGGTAAGGGTTTACTGGCACTGGTCTCCTTACCAGTGCCCGGCATCCCTTACCGCCCTACTCGGAATGAGGGCCATTGTCTTTTTAATTTGAACAGAAATCAGAATCATGACATGGTCTTTCTTCAAAAGGAGGGTTTTCTGCATTTCACAGCCTTCATTTATCTAGATTTCTGATATAGCTTTTGTGATGTGTTTTCTATTTTTTAGTGTCTTTGGTTAAAGGCCATTTCAGCTGATGATGCAACTTCATCCTTGTTTAGTCATTGTTTTGTGTTGTTGTTACAATGCTGCAAACTGTTGGGTACAAAATATGTTTTATATATTAGAAGATTATTTGTTCTTTGCAAATGGGAAGAGAACCATAGTGCAAATGTTCTTTTTTTAGTCATGTATTGATTGGTAAAGTACATTTGAAATTGATCAATGTATTGCTGATAAGTAATAGAGAAAATAGATTTATGTGAAGTACTGCATAATATGTATTACAATTTGTATTTATGCAACAATTTTATATTTATCTATAAATACAGCTATAGTTTTAAAAACATCTCTCTCTTGTCTAGCTTTTAAAATGTAACTGGGTTTGAATATTGCACTTTCCACTTGTTTTAAAAAAAAAAATGGCTTTGTTATAAAGGACATTTTGACCATGCATCCATCCTCTGAATATATATGCAGAACATATATAATGTCATGAACTGGGTGAAAAAAGTGTTTGAATATCGAAATACTATGTACTTTTACTTCTGTTTTTTTAAAAAACATTTCATCCATAACCATAAATAATCTCTAGTATTATTTCTGGTTTATTAATAACAGAAACGCTTAATGAAATTTAGAGAAGATATCTTGTTACTGGAAACACATTTTGCAGTACAATAACGGAGAGGTGGTGAAGTGAATTATTTCAAAATGGCCTTTGGTTCAATGTTGTATGTGATACAATCCTAGGAATTTAATAGAGGCATAGTTGGACGCAGTTTCAGGCTAAAGGCAAGGACCAGTGGATGTTTTGCATGGGTTGTTGGGCCTTGGGTATGGATGAACCTCATCTCCTGGGGAATTAAGTATAACTTACATCACAAGCTGCTGAAAATCGCACACATCAGTGTGCATGGCAAAACATATATTTGTTAAAGGATCATTATTGTTCTTTCTTATATGTTAAAGAGAGGAATCTTTAATAAGTTACATACAGTGCTGGAACATCATGAAACATCTTTAGCTATTACAAAAGCATTTGGTAAAGGGGGTCTATAGTTAAACTCTGCTAATAAAATCCTTTGAGATTCAGTGAATATTTTTTAAAGGGATGATATGATTGCAGTGCAAAATAAAAAAACAAGGAAATTCGACACAACCATTACTCTTGCTCCCGTCATGAACTGCTAATACCAACACACATGACATCACAGATGACATCACAAAGGGCATCATCTATGACAACAAATATGTTGGCAAGTTCTTTTGTTCTCTTTTTTAGTGACAGTAACAGTTTAAGCAAAGGACTTGACCTTGAGGTACTGCATTGAAGACAAGGGATACAACTCTGAAGATGCTATATATGCAAGCCTTAACCTTGAAGAATGTGTTTATGTTAGTTTCTTTAGGAATTGGCCTGAGCTGATTATGCAGATATATGAAAATATATAACTCAACTGCGAATTGCAGTTTCTAAAAGCAGAGATGACTCTAAAAATTCCTAATGTTGCCATGAATACAATGTTCTAAATTCGGATTCATCCTTTCATTGAACCCTTATTAATTCTCTTACCAAATCTATACCTAATCTCACTCAAAAACCTGCCACGCCATTATTAATATCGATGTTATACAAACCTTCCATTAAAACAGCCATTTTTACTTCTTTTTAAATGAATCATATAATAGAAATTTGCTCAATACCACTTTAATCAGGCAATTGGAATTAAACTGGAACGTTCAACCCATGCCAGACATGTGGACCGATATCTGAAAACTATTTTACACCCCTTCAATTGCTGCCAGTCTTAATCAAACCGATTTCTTCATTCTTCATCAAGCCTATCTCACTCCCTCCAGAATTGCCAAATCTTCTAATAATACATCTAACAAATGCTGCTCTTGCCATACCCCTAATGCTGATTTCTATCATTTAATTTTCTACTGTAACTATGTGCTTTGCTTCTGGTCTAAGATCTGGACTCGCCTTCAAAACATTTTTCATTTTCCAGAAACGCTTTCACACTGAAATCTCATGATAGGACCTATTGTCAACCCATACTTACAAAGAATCGAATTTCCTAATCTTTTTAATCTTTTTATTAGCATTGTTTTTCAAGTAATAGCCACTAATTGGTAAGACCTGAATAAGTCATCAGATATAGCTTGGTGGAATTACATTTGTTCTATTCATCATATAGAAAAGTGATATGCCTTTGCTCACAATTGCCTTCATAAGTGTAATAAGAAATGGGATGTTTTTGTTCATTATCTCAGTAGGTCTGATTAATATATATATATATTAATCAGACCATATCAAAGAAAGAAAAACAAGAAAAAAAGCGAATCAAAGCTTTTTTAGGCGGCACTCTTCTCCCAAGTAAAAATGCACCAGATGCAAAAAAGGATCTCCATCACACGTCCTTTATTTTGCCAGAAAAACACGGTGGACAAGCAGTTTCAGGAGAGAACAAACAATTACGCGTTTCACCCTTCCGGGCTTCGTCGGATTATATATATATATAGTTATTATTATACATTTTAGTAATTATATTTCCCTTCCTATTCTCTCCTCATGTATTATCGCTTGTCTAATTCGTCTTCCCTGTCTGTCCATAATATGTATACTATTGTAATGTTAATATTACCATATTGTTATTAGTTTAAATTACCTCTGCATAAGAATAATAGTATTGTTAATATGTTATTTTAGTATATGTTATTCCTCTATTAATTACTTTAATGTGATCAATACAAATTAATAAACAAATAGAAACTCCTAACGTATATTGAAACTACAAAATAAGACAATGATGCAGAAAATATTTTCAGGGGAGTACAATAAGTCACCTTTGCTTACTTGCAGAAATGGGAGTCTGGATTTTAAGAGTCCAAAGACACATTATGGGGTTGCCCTTGCATATTTGAGCTACATTATATCTTTCCTCTTCTTGATTTTGTGAGTCTAATATAGAAGTGATAAGCCAGGCCTTTAGAGGCACTGTCTCCAGTAATTTAAATAACGTTTTAGGAGTATGTTGCAATGCCACTAGGTAGCATATTCATATTTATGTCACTGTACCACACATAGGCACTAGCAAGAAAAAGAAAGGTGCTTTTGCTTGCTTTGCTCTGTGTTCATCATAGATTTGTGTTCGTGAAAGTGATCCATGGTATAAAAGAGTCATGAGTCAAGCCATGGCAATTGGCATGGAATTGGGTGATGAGGTCAGCAGACCAAACATTTGAATGCGTATGGATTAATGCTTATTTCTGTTAAAAATAATTTCCTTCCTGTAATGTGGTGGCACCAAGCAGACTTGAATGAAGCCAATGGCCCAGATGACACTGAGGAAATGAACTGAACTGCAGAAGCCATCCTTAATGATAAACACTTCTGCCATTCCATTAGCGAATTTGACATACTTTCCCACCACTGACATAATCACATTCAAGACCTGTTAGAGCACACTGGAGAAGGCAGGTCACCAATGCCATGGTATCTGAAAGGAACCAGATGCACACAAGCAGAAAACAGCCAACAATTTCAACCTAGCAGGACTTCCATTGTTTCCTTAACTGTTAATGTTAATGTTATGTTATGTTAATGTAAAGGTCTTTGTACTGCACACCGTCACCACTGATGTGGTCCCCAGGCCCTCTGGCGGATCCAAAAAGGAGGATGCCAAGAGGGGGTAAAGGGAGGTTGGTAGGGTGTAGTGGGAATAGGAAAGTGAGAGTTATGATGTCCTGTTTGCCGCTTCAGTTCGGTTTGCACTGTTCGCTAAGCTTAGGTGTGGTTTTTGATCAGTGCCAGAATTCCCATGTGCTGTTGTGGCGGGTTATGTGTTGTTAGTTTGTTGTTGCAATGTGGTGAAGTGCGTGTGAAGTGCTGTGCAGAGAGGGAGTTGTGTGAGTTTCTGTATGTTGAGTATGAGGAAAATTGAAATGTTAAGGTACGGTTAGAATGATTTTCAAGTATTTGTCGATTTCTTACCACTTTGTCTCGCGTTTCTGCACCCAACCTCTATGGTTATCCTGTGTGTTTGGTACTCTACTTTGACTGTCTAGTTGGCAGGCATGCTGCGTAGTCAGAGCTCTTTTTTGTGTGAACCCAGTGGCTTGTGTATCTCGCTCATTTCAGCTACTTCCCCTGCCCTGTGGCAGGTGTAGTTTTGGTCAGAGGACTTGTCCCTTATTGTCCATATTGTTGATTGTCCCCTACTATTCAAGTACCCTTTAGGATTGGTGGCGTGTGGACATGGCTGGGTGGTGTGAACCCACCCCTGATTTTATAATGGAGGGGCAGGTTAGGGATTATGGTTTCCTACAGGGGTATTCACAGTTTCGTTATGGTCCTTTCTTCCTAGTTAGTTCCTCCTGAATATGGAGCAAAGAGACAAGTTTTGAGAAGTTTTCTGAACTACAGATGACCCCTTGAGTTGCGTATGTTTTTTGGTAGGTTATTCCAGGTTGAGGTTGCCATGTGAGTGAACGATGATCCTCTGAGTTTTCTATTGTTCAAAGCTTTTGGAACTAGACGAATGCCGTTGCTTGATCTGAGTGATCTTGTCGTGTGGTAGATGGTTATTTGTTTCTTTACAAACTCTGCTCCCTGGCCGTGGACTGCTCTTTGCGTTATGCATATAGTTTTGAACTTT
Source organism: Ambystoma mexicanum (assembly GCF_040938575.1). Classification (NCBI taxonomy): domain Eukaryota; kingdom Metazoa; phylum Chordata; class Amphibia; order Caudata; family Ambystomatidae; genus Ambystoma; species Ambystoma mexicanum. The sequence continues at coordinate 589,959,892 of NC_090921.1, forward strand.
ATTCTCTCTTTTATTGGCAGCCAGCGCAGCATTTTCAGCGCTGGGTTAATGTGTTCTTTTCGTGGTAGTCTGAGCAGGAGTCTTACAGTAGCGTTCTGGATGCGCTGATGTTTTTTTTAACAATTGTTCTGGCATTCTTAGTTATAGGTTGTTGGCATAGTGTACTCTGGACATGTTGAGTGCGATGATGGCGAGTGTTTTGTGGGTGAAAGAGAGGAATGGTAGGATCCTTTTTACTGCATGTAGCAGGAAGAAACATTTCTTGATCATGGCGTTTACTTGTGGTTTAAGTGTTAGTTTGTTGTCTATCAAGACTCCCAGATTTTTTACTATCGTTGATGGAGTCGGTGCTCTACCCAGTTCCGTTGGCCATGAGTTGTAGTTGTTTTTTCCCTCTGTTTTTAGCTATGATCATTATTTCAGAATCCAGGCCCACTGTTTCTTCAACACTGGAAAGATACCGTACGAACGCACCACATTTAGTTCTACGAAACTTTCATAAAAGATGCTTAAAACGGAGAGAAAACTCCTTTCTGCACCATCATTGATTTCACGGTGCAATTATGATGCCATATGATAGGAAAAAAAGCCACCCATTCAGTACCTGTGTAAAAGTGGAGTTATTGCTGGAATTGCACAACAGTCTTGAGAAACAAAACTACTCATAACCACGAAATATAGAAACATATTCCATTCTGCTTTTATTTGCAACTATGTCCCTGCTCTTCCTCTGTATGTTGAATATGAGGAAAATTGAAATGTTAAGGTACGGTTAGAATGATTTTCAAGTATTTGTCGATTTCTTACCACTTTGTCTCGCGTTTCTGCACCCAACCTCTATGGTTATCCTGTGTGTTTGGTACTCTACTTTGACTGTCTAGTTGGCAGGCATGCTGCGTAGTCAGAGCTCTTTTTTGTGTGAACCCAGTGGCTTGTGTATCTCGCTCATTTCAGCTACTTCCCCTGCCCTGTGGCAGGTGTAGTTTTGGTCAGAGGACTTGTCCCTCATTGTCCATATTGTTGATTGTCCCCTACTATTCAAGTACCCTTTAGGATTGGTGGCGTGTGGACATGGCTGGGTGGTGTGAACCCACCCCTGATTTTATAATGGAGGGGCAGGTTAGGGATTATGGTTTCCTACAGGGGTATTCACAGTTTCGTTATGGTCCTTTCTTCCTAGTTAGTTCCTCCTGAATATGGAGCAAAGAGACAAGTTTTGAGTAGTTTTCTGAACTACAGATGACCCCTTGAGTTGCGTATGTTTTTTGGTAGGTTATTCCAGGTTGAGGTTGCCATGTGAGTGAACGATGATCCTCTGAGTTTTCTATTGTTCAAAGCTTTTGGAACTAGACGAATGCCGTTGCTTGATCTGAGTGATCTTGTCGTGTGGTAGATGGTTATTTGTTTCTTTACAAACTCTGCTCCCTGGCCGTGGACTGCTCTTTGCGTTATGCATATAGTTTTGAACTTTGTTCTCTCTTTTATTGGCAGCCAGCGCAGCATTTTCAGCGCTGGGTTAATGTGTTCTTTTCGTGGTAGTCTGAGCAGGAGTCTTACAGTAGCGTTCTGGATGCGCTGATGTTTTTTTTAACAATTGTTCTGGCATTCTTAGGTATAGGTTGTTGGCATAGTGTACTCTGGACATGTTGAGTGCGATGATGGCGAGTGTTTTGTGGGTGAAAGAGAGGAATGGTAGGATCCTTTTTACTGCATGTAGCAGGAAGAAACATTTCTTGATCATGGCGTTTACTTGTGGTTTAAGTGTTAGTTTGTTGTCTATCAAGACTCCCAGATTTTTTACTATCGTTGATGGAGTCGGTGCTCTACCCAGTTCCCTTGGCCATGAGTTGTAGTTGTTTTTTCCCTCTGTTTTTAGCTATGATCATTATTTCAGAATCCAGGCCCACTGTTTCTTCAACACTGGAAAGATACCGTACGAACGCACCACATTTAGTTCTACGAAACTTTCATAAAAAATGCTTAAAACGGAGAGAAAACTCCTTTCTGCACCATCATTGATTTCACGGTGCAATTATGATGCCATATGATAGGAAAAAAAGCCACCCATTCAGTACCTGTGTAAAAGTGGAGTTATTCCTGGAATTGCACAACAGTCTTGAGAAACAAAACTACTCATAACCACGAAATATAGAAACATATTCCATTCTGCTTTTATTTGCAACTATGTCCCTGCTCTTCCTCTGTCGGGGCTTATATCATAGGACTGATGCTCTGGTAGGCGGTGGACAATGTGGAGTGGAATCTGCCGACTTAACTTGCACCACACACATTTGGTCCACCACAGTAGTTGTGGAATTAGGCTGGGAAAGCCCATCTACCCTGAACCCATCCCTGCTTCCAAACGGAAAGAGGGGTTCAGCAGGGTGGGACTTGAACATAACATTGGATCATGCACCAATGAAAAGTGACCCACTATCACACATTACAATTCGTTAATATCCATAACAGAATGCTTGAGTGCTAACCAACGTTTGTTTTAAGTAAACTATGTTGCAAAAAATGCATTTGAAGTCTTATTTGCTTAGTAACATTGGTTAAAACTAGTGTAGTAACTTATGAAACTGGCTCGCTCTGGCCCAAAAAAATGCCTATTCTGGCCCGAAAATCCTGGCCCATACGTGAATTATTGGCTGGTGCTTTGGACTCTGCCCAATTGCCCTATTAGCGGTTCGAGCCTGGGGTCAGAGACGTAAAGCAGGACCTCATTTTTATAGGAATGTGTAGCGGACACCCACTCCCCAGCAAGATTGCATCCTATGCAGTTAACGTTTTCGTTTTATAATTTATCTTTGCACAGTTGCAAGACGTTAACACTGCACGGACCAGCTACAATGAATGGATAGCGACAACTTGACATTGGCCAAACCCAGAAATTGACAGACTCTGCAAAAATGAGAAACTGACAACAAAAATTGACAAATAAGGTTAGGAAAGTTAACTTTCATAAAGAAATTGAAAGGTACAGTGATAGAATACTTTCACCCAGAAATAGAAAGTTAACATGCGTTTTATTATGCAACTTTGCACCAGTGCATGTTTAATTGTGAATAGGGTCAAACTCTGCCCTCAGGCAAATGTTCATTATTTCCATGCATGCTAGCATTGAGGTAGTGTTTGGCTGGTGCAAACACCGTACACAAGAGCACTGTACTGATGCAAATCCTCAGTACTAAGGACCCCGAAACAAGGATCTTCACCCAGAAGCATGTGTCAATAATCATGTATGAGATGGATCTATTGAAGCTAAACGCTCTTTGGAGTAAACCTATTGCACTTAAGGCAACCCATGGATGTGATCACTGCATTCTCTGCTCCTCTCCTGGTTTTCCTCCCAGGTCCCCAATTAACACTATTGTGTTTCCTGCACTGGTGACTCATCCTGCCCTCTGCCTCTACATTTCATTGCCACTTAAGGGTTAATTAATGGTGTTTATTATAATCCCATTATACCATGTGAGTTGTCCCTTTGCTGATGACGCTTCTCTAATCTTTGCTTCTTTTCCTTCCTTCCCTGCCCAACTTGGCGCTTCTATCTCGGATTTTCTCTTCAGTGTCAAGCGTTGGCTTCACACCTCCTCCCTTCATCTCGGTTCATGAACCATGTGAGTACTTAGCACTTTACTCCCCAATGTATCCTCTTTTCTCCCTAACTCTCTCCCCTCTCTTCTTGTGCGCGTAATCTTGTGGTCATATTTGACTCTTCCCTCTCCTGCACGGGCCACGTGTTCTCCCTTCCCTGCACCGGTCTCTTGCCACTTGTTACACTCCCTAGTATCTACTCTGCCCTAACCTGTGCCGCTGCGTATTCTTCACCGCACGGTCTTTTCCAGCCTTGAGTACTGCTCCTCACTTCTTCTTAGTCTTCTTTCCGGCCCGTCTCGGCTCCTCTATCTTCACATTGTGTTTGAGTGTGTTCATGATCTTGCACCTTGCCAGCTCTCTTCACTTTACTCGCTCACTAGGCTGCTTCAGTCACCATCTACTATAGGCCGATTCACGGAATTTATTGCACGGGTCAAAGTGACCTTGCACTGCTGAAAAGAAAGTGGCTTTGCACTGCCGACACACACCCTGATCCATGGAACTGTGCAAAGTGTATTGTTGCAGTCCAAAGTCAGTACAAAGTCATTTTTACAGTAGAAAATGAACTTTGCACTGACTGAGCACTGAAAAAATACACTTTGAACGGTTCCATGAATCAGGGTTTATGTCGACAGTGTCAAGTCACTTTTCAGCAGTGCAAAGTCTCTTTCAACAGTGCAAAAAAAAAAACTTGAATCAGGCCCATATGTGTTCCCCGCTTTCGTGTTGCTCATTCCCGCAGTACACGCTCCATTCTTGCCCTTAATATTTGAAGTGTGCTTCCCTGCTACCCCAACTCTTGCTGCCATTCTCACCTCACTGCCATCTCTTTTCTTGATCCCCCATCCCTCAGAAAAGTAGCCGGGAAATAGGTTGCCTTGCATTTTCCTGTGCGTTTCGTTACCACCTTTTGCAAACATGTACAGTGCTTCTGCGAATTGTGCTTCATACATTAAAATGAATGAACAAATGGAAATAAAACTTTGGGCCTAGCAACTCTTTAAAAATAAATGTGCTCTATTTTGCTTGTAATTTTGGTAAGACAACTACACCTTGAGTATCAGTTCTGAGCTGGGGGAAGTGTGTGGCTTGTATGGCAGGTCATCATTGTCGGGGGGAAATTCTGCCGGGGTCGGCCGGGCCGTCCGCAGACCTCCGGGCAGGGAGGCCCCAACTCCTCCCGTGTATATCTCGGATCGAGACAGAGTATGAGGCACACACAAGGAGCAAGGCAACTTCTGCTGTTTATTATGCAAACGGCAGGGATGGGTCAAGGAGCGTACGCGTTCGTCCTGACACACACACAATCCTGGGGCTCGCAGGCCCTTTTTACTACATTATGACGCGCTACTTGCGTCACTTCAGAAAGTTAACAAAAAACCTATCGCCACTCTTAATTGGTTGCTCGAGTGGTAGGGTTAGTATAGTACACATATAGAGAATGATATTAGTGGTCAAGGTGTAGTCAGGTGGTATATCTGGGTTGTCCCTATAATTAGATACATAAGAATTGTTACATGAAGACTCCTGAGGATTGGCTAATGTTACTGACGTCTGAGATAAGAGCCCCATGTTCTGATTGGTGCATCCGTGAGCTCCCCAGCCTGGGACCACCGTTGTTCCCAGCTCTCGGTGTACCTGTGTTTGCAACAATGTTTCAATAAGGGTACGTGCAGACAATGTGAGGATTTATTCATAGGTAGAAGGCTGACCGCTCCCACTGTAGCAGATGTCCATTAAGCCTTTCAAGTGTATCGGCCTATGTCTCGTGGCGAGGGACCCAGACGCCTTTCTTTCTCCTGGGCTTTGGCATCTCGTCAGGTTCGGCTTGGTCACGTGAGGCGGGACCGTGTTTGAGGCAGAATTCTGCACAATTAATATTGCTTTTCCACTGTGTGTCTGGTTTAATATGTAGATATGATTCTAACGTTGGTACGCGGAGTGCAAGGTTGCAACATTATACCTTTGATGATTTGTTCTTGGATGTGGGTTTGCAACATTGCGACCTTGGCTGGTTGCTCCACCAGGCTCATTCTGCGGGATCAGCAACCTGACTTTTGCTTTGTTAATGTCCACGGGAACTCTTGCCTGAGGCCTACTTGGGCCTGGTGTATAAGTGATCCATTTCGGGCATGGGTGCTTTAGGTTATAGTGGCGTATATTTCCATGACCAGTATCGTGTTTCTATTATACCTCTCATGGTGGTAACGGGTTTTAAGAGAAGCGTGAGCAAGCGGCGTTATAGATGAATTCATGGTGCATCTTGCGTTTCTGCATTCTGAAAGCCTATGTAAAAATAATAAAGATGCATGTCCGTGAATATGCCTGTCGCCTACGTCAGAGCACTGAGTATGTTCTTCGTGTAGATTGTTGTGGGAATGTTAGGTGTGTGTATTTGTACAGATGTGCTTCCAGTTGTCTAGGTCGTCATGGCATCTCTAACGACGTGTGGTTTTTTAGTCTAGCTGATCCGAACCGCAGGTGTCGACATGGCCAGTGCGGGCTGCTGGGCAAACAGGTGGACACATCCGTATGTTCCTGTACCATGGCACCTGGTCGTCTGGTAACTGGACAAACTCTTCTCGCGGCGGGTGTCTGGGCCGTGACCCTCTAGGCCAAGCGCGAGAGGTGAAGGACGGGAGCCTGGTCTTCCATTCTCCCACTTCAGTCCCCCCTCTGGTCGACTTGTCGACCACAAACATATCCTTCTCGTTATCTCCTCTTACCCTCCATATCTTAGTTATCCCTCCGAGATGTCCATAATGGTTTACATGATCTTCAAACGACCAATACATGTATTCACATGTTCCTCCAGGAGTACAGTATACCCATCTTCCTATGTAGCTCCTGGGGTTCCTTGGGTTCTCGATCTTCACTGATGGTGGATCTAGATGGTTGGTGATGATTTGTGTGCGCAGCTTCTCCCTCTCTTGTATTATCACCCCTGTATGCTGACCATCATCTGCTGGCATCAAGGGGTGCATTCCCACCATTTCCAGCAACTCGTCAGCCGTGCGTGCCTTTCGGGCTTTCCAAAATTTAATTATGATCAGAGTAGCTCCAGCCAAAATAGTACACCCCACTATTATTTTCAGTCCATCCGACAGCCAAGATGGCATCCATGACCATAATAGTGAGAACCAGCTCTTATCCTTGTTTACACCGTTACTCTCGTCCATCATTTTAGAGTGCATCTGGGCCAATTGTGTAACTGCTTCTGTCAGTGTACCATTGTCAGCATCGTTGGCAGGTATGAACGTGCAGCAAGATTGTCCTATCTTTGCACAAACTCCTCCTTCCATTGCTGTGAGAAGGTCCAGTACATATCTGTTCTGTAGTGCTACCATCCTTACAGCTCGCAGCTCCTCTTTAATTGCGTTGAACCCATTTACTGTTGAATTGATGGTCATCATTAGTTCCCATCTTGTTATTTGGAGCCATTTTGCGTTTGCGTATGCCTGCAGTCCCGGATGTATTATTGAGGAGAAAAACATTGCTGCCCTGCTAAATAGTCTGTGTTCTGGCGGTATTGACGTTAGTTCCGTTTCCGACCTTCCCCACAGGTAATTTCCTGTCAGTGGCTCTCCTTGTCGTTTTCTCCTATTTAGGACAGTATCCTCGCTGTTGGTCTTGTTCTCTTGCTCCTTCTGGAGTGGTGCAGATCTCTTTCGTCTCTTATCCCCTTCATCCATTTTAGGAAATTTCGCCACATTGACATGCTTCTTAGGTACCACTAGTGATGGTACATTGACGTGTACCATTGTGCACACACCATTCCACAGGGGAGGCAGTGTATGATATGCCTTTTCTCCGCAGGCCCAATAATGGTCCATTATTACTGCTGTTCCCGCACCCCCCTCAGGTAACTCCATCACACTTGCACAATTGGTGTTATATCCTACATCCACCTCTCCTTTATGCTGGTAGCATACTTTGGGCGCAGTCAATGGTAATATTGTTATTGGGTCTTCATCTTCTTCTACCCACGTGAGCATAGGTACGTACTTGATCCACGTCGTCCAACATCGATGATTGTGTGTCTCGATGGTTGAGATAGTTTCTTTTGTTACCATGTTGCTGCCAATTACTCCTATCTCCCAGCTGTTGTCCAGATACACCTTTCCTGTTATCGTCAGTAGCGGCCTCTCCCAGCATCCTTGTTTACCCGGAACTTCAGTGGCGTACCAATCACATGGTAGATACTGCAGTGTTACCTTCTTTGTTTCTCCTTTTGCAGGGCCACTTGTTATGTACCTGAATGCTTCGGCATGTAAACTGGTCTTGTGATAACTCAGATAGGTCTTGAGGAAGTTGTTTTCATATGGGTATGAGTCTCGCGTTTTCCATGTCATGTGCACCACTGTTCCTTGAAATCTTCCTTTCGTTTGGAACAGGGCCAAATATATTATGCACTGTGCTGTTTTTTCATCTATTTCTGTGGCCACAAATGTTCGTGAGGCGCTCATGGCGTATGGTATTAATGAGCAAACGTAACAGCTATCCTCAGTTGTCTGCTTACCAATGCGGGTCATGTGCTGGTACCATATGTTGTTTGTGACATGTGCTGAATCTTGTACATAATTATCAATACCTTTATTGTCTGAGTATGTGCTGCGTTTAACTATATTTTTCTTGGGTGCAATGTTACTATTACCACCTGACGTAACACCTGTTGCAGCAGAGGGTGGGGGTATATTAAGTTTGTGCGCAGCAATAAAATCGATAGCATAGCTGTACTGCCAGACAGAGGCAGCCAAGAACCCGGTGATCATAAAAATCCCTATTATTTTTATTACATGTGCTAATTTCACCGGCATTTTGCTCTTACCTTGCTGCAGTCCTGGCAGCTTATTCTTGCGACGTTACAGTTGCCCGCCTAAAAATTCTCAAAAGTGCTTGTTATTAAATGTTAGTTTTAAGCTCTCCCTATCAAGTAGTCATTCAGTGCCCAGGCGAAGAGCTGCTCCCACGCTACTCTAAGTGATGGGTCTCTTAAGACCGGCAAGTATGGGTGGAGGTGGGGCATGTGATATTCTACGGCCAGGAGGAAGGCTGTGTAGTAGACACGTACCCTTCTCCTTTTTAAGTATGTTGGCCTCTTTATTTCGTATACGAACTGGTGTGACAATTCTTCTGGGTAGTTATCGTCTGGCAGCACCATCTACACCTGCACACTGAATTTGTTAATTAGCTTTCTTAACAATACAATATTACGCAGTTCCTGTATGTGCGAGAGAAAAAAGAGAACATTCACGTGTTTACATGTGTATTAGTGCAAGCATGTCCTTCAGTTTTAGTTACAACTGTACTTAGCAGTCAATGGGGGGGTTTGTGCTCAAATGGCGGAAGTATTTTTACTCTTTGAGCGAGTGATCATGGGGTGGGCAGTATGGGGATCACTCCCTTCTTCGTTAGTTATTGTCTCCGAGGGAACAATTGGGTCGTTGTCTGTGGTTAAACTTTCTTCCGCTGTAGGGGATGTGGTTGCTGTTCTTCCAATGGATCTGTCGTTGGCGCTGGGGCGGGTCTGCAGTTTGTAGATCTTTACGTCATGTAGGTGGTTCCAGGCACGCTTATCCTTTAGTTTTACTGCTCTTGTTGATACGTCCTCTACCAGATGGGGGCCAGTGAACCTCTTCTGGTTCCACTTCCTATTGAAATTGCGAAGTAGTACGTGGTCACCTTTGGCAAGTTTGCACAAGTTCTCCTTTCCCAATTCTGTATTCTCGTCTTTTTCTTGGTTGCTGGTAGACCCGCCCCGTGTGCGCTCGAGCTGTTGAGACACAAACACGACACTAGTAATCAAAGAAGACACATATTGATACATTTCATCACCTAACACATTCGCTGAACTTTCGTGGTCGGTGAATGCCCTTGACGTTGGTGTTAGGGGAAGGCGCATTTGGCGTCCAGTAACCACTTCGTGTGGGGTGAGGTGGTGGTCGGACCCTGGCCTGTTTCTAAGTTCAAACAATGCTAACGGAAGGCAATACAACCAACTTTTCTTTGTTGTTTGTTGTATTTTAGCAATTGCCTCCTTCAATAAGCCATTCAGGCGTTCGCATACACCATTAGCCTGTGGGTGGTATGCACATGCAAATTTGTGTTTAATGTTCAGCAGGGATGTGATATGCTGGAACATTTCGTTTGCGAAATGGGGCCCGTTGTCTGATCTTAACACCTCGCACACTCCCCACCTGGGGAAGACCTCCCTTACTATGAATTTGGCTGCTCTAAACGCATCAGGGTGTGAACAGGGCCCTGCTTCAATCCACCTAGAAAATGGGCATACTACTACAATCATATACCTATTACCTTGACATATGTTGATCATATCAACATAGTCAATGTGAAGGTGCCGAAAAGGTCCTTCTGGCCGGGGTATGATACCTCTTATCACTTTTAAAGTATGACCGGCCGTAAACTGTTGACAGGTGAGGCAATTGCTGATAAAATTTGACACATGAGAGGTTAACTCGGGACAAAACCAATCTTCTCTAATTCGTGCTGCAATTATTTCCTTGCCTGTATGTGCAGGGTGATGTAATTGGCTCAGGGCGGTATTTAACAGTGCCAACGGTATTACAGCTTTCCCAGTGCCACCCTGGCGCCATAGTGCGTCAGTTGGTGACATTGTGCATCCTCTTTTCACCCATACTTCTTTTTCGGCCATTGGTGCAGCCGCTTGTAGTTCCATAATTTGTGTGGCTGGGAGATGGGTGTACCCTTCTCTTATTAACATCTCCCTAGCTATTCCCCTCCCTCTCCCTCTCTGTGAGTCTGTGGGGTTCCATATCTCACCAAAATATGCAGCATATTTCGCATGTGCGTCTGCTGCTGCATTACCTTTTGATACGTAGTCTTCTCCATTTGTGTGTGCGGTGCATTTTACCAGGGCTAGTTCTTGGGGGTCGTTTATTACTTCAATTAGTTCAGCCAACAAGAGGGCATGTTGTACTGGAGTGCCATCAGCTCTCCTAAACCCTCTTCTTCTCCATTTTGATAGCCCTGAGTGGACAGTCGATGTAACATATGCACTGTCAGAATATATAGTTACTCTTTTATTAAAACTTTCCTTTAATGCCAATATTAGTGCAACTAGTTCCGCGGCTTGAGCAGAGTAATGCTGTGGTAATTGTACACACTTCATAGCCACACACACCGGCGCCTCCATCATTTTTACTACTGCTGCCCCAGTCCTTCGTATCCCATCTCCTTGATCAATAGTTGATGACCCATCAATAAACAAAAGCTCACCTCCCTCTAGTGCGTTTTCTTCAACTTTCCTAGTACATGAGTACATTTCAGTTACTTGGGTGCAGTCGTGGGCGTAATCTCCCTCTTCAATTACTTCTGCTAGGAACCTTGCAGGGTTAACCGTGCTACATCTAACAATTGCTAGTTCAGCTTTAGACAAAATAATCTCATAACCTGATGCCCTCTGTGTTGTTAGTGTGGACTTAGGTTTATTCAATATCGCAAATAATGCATGTTCCACAAATAGTGTAGTTGGACACCCCATAGTTATTGCTGATGCTTTTTCTACTGCAAAAGCAGCTGCAGCGAGACCTTGTTCACAAGAGAAGTGGCCTAACATTATAGGGTCTAAGTGACCGCTGTAAAATGCTACTGGTTTATAGCCCATGCTAGTTTTTTGGGCCAACACTGCTTTCATTACTGCTGAGTCGCAATGTGAAAATATAAAGAAGCGCCGCTCATAGTCTGGGGATGCCAGTACTGGAGCAGTTGATATCGCGTCCTTTAATTCGTCAAATGCCTCCCTCATTTCCATAGTCCATCCCAACTTTTTCTCCCCTTTATTTGCTTCCTTCAAACCCTCAAGCAGGGGTCCTATGTATGAGCTATAATCAAATACCCATGCTCTACAGTAGTTGCACAGCCCCAGAAATTGCTGCAGTTCTCTCACAGTTTGTGGCACGGGAGTGCTTGAGATGGCCTGTGCTCTTTGTGGTGCAATCCTTCTTCCATGTTGAGATATCAGTTGGCCAATGTAGAGTACCTGTTCCTGACAGTATTGTATCTTTTCCATGTCTACCTTATACCCCTTTTCAGCCAATATTGTCAACATTTTTAAGGAGTCCTCTCTACATTTGCTTTCGTTTGTACTGCAAATTATTAAGTCATCCACATACTGTAACACTGTGCTTTCCACCTCAACGTTACCCAAATCCATCTGTATTACTCTATTGAAAATTGAGGGTGATTCACAATACCCCTGTGGTAATCTGGTATGTTTCCACTTTGTATTTCGGTAAGTAAAGCTTGTCAAATCTTGTGAGTCTGGGTGTAATGGTATAGAGAAAAAAGCATTTTTAAGGTCAATCACTGTAAATCGTGATGCTTCTGCTGGAATGCCACACAATATTGTGGCCGGGTTTGCTGTTACTGGATACTCTGCTTCTACTATGTTGTTCAAGGGTCTGAGGTCCTGTATGAAGCGCCAAGACCCCCCTTTAGCCTTGCGCACCGGGTACACAGCTGTGTTACATGGTGATTCTGAGGGGACCAATATGCCATTGTTTATAAGGGCCGTTATGGTTTCATATATGCCCTCATCTGCCTCTTTTGACAATGGGTACTGTTTCACTCTTGGTAATATGGCACCTTTTTTCAATTTTATCCTTACACCCCCTATGCTTTTTATGCATCCCACGTCATAAGGGCTAATAGTCCATAATGATTTGGGCACCTTTGACATATCCTCCTTAAAAAATGGGACTGGGGTGCCTGCGGGTGCCTCAAGTGCCATTGCAATTTTCTGTGCTACTTGTTTGTGAGCCACTCTTAGCCATATTTCTACACTCATCATGAACACCATTTCATTTTCTTCCTTTTCTTCTGAGAACAGCTCTTCATCTGACACCTGGGTCAGCCTACACCCTTCTGCTAGTGCTATCACCGCCCTCCAGGCTCTCCCTTCTTTATCTTGGGCGTGCACAGCAACATAATCAGCTGTTGCAATAATGCTCTCAATGTCCACTGCAAACACCTTCCCTTCCAGTTCATTAGCTGGTGTTTCTGGTCGGAATAGATAGGCTGCTGGCCTCCTCCATATTTTCCCTTCTATCCCTGGCATCCATGCAAATGCCATGTCTGTGCCATATTGGAATATCTCGCCATCCAGTGGCTCCGCCCTAATCGCTGTCTGTCCACAGTATGCTTGCAAAATCTGTCGTGCTGCGAGCATGTTAATCCCTGGAGTAGAGCAAATTATGCCATCCTCTGTAAAGGAGATCGTCATATTCAACCTGTTCATTATGTCTCTCCCCAGTATATTTACGGGCGAGGCACTATAATACAAAAGTGGGACTGACAGATCATAATCTCCAATAGATAAGGGAACGTTATCAGTAAATGGAACCAACCCTTTAGCCCCAGAAAATCCTTGGGTGTTCATGGCTTCGCCTGACATCTTAAATTTACCTTCCCTTATGCAAGACCGGGTTGCCCCGGTGTCAACAAGAAATGATAATTTTTTGTCACCTATCGTTACCTCTATGCGTGGCTCCTCCGCACTATTAGGTGTTACTGACAGGATGGGACACACCAAGGCCGTCTGTGGGCTGGCCTATTGGGGGTACAATGATTGGCCATTCCCTGTATAAGGGTTGTGTCCCAACACCGACACCCCACCCAATTGTGTTCGTTCATTTTGGGGTGGTGGTTGTATTAACGCCACTTGTTGTTGTGGCGGCGTCAGTTGCTGTGTTATTTGTTGTTGTGGCAGTGAATAGGTTTGTTGCTGTCGTGTTTGTTGTGGTTGGTCACTCCCTTGTTGTGACATCTGCTGTTGTTGCATGCCCTGCTGTTCTTGTGAGGTCCTAGGTTGTGCTTGTTCATTCCATGCTGGTGTTCCTGGCCTGACCCTACATGTACGTGACATGTGTCCTAATAGTCCGCAGCTCCAACACACGGGTGGTTCCCTGTTTTGCCATGGGAAGCTCCCTGTGTTGTCCTGGTATACGGGTTGCCCTGTGGGGTAGTAATTTCTGAGTCCCCCCCCCTGTTGCTGGGTATTATATCCATATCCTCTCCCCCTCATAACCCCTCCTCTTCCTCTGTTATAACTATAATACCCAGTTCCTTGCATTGGGTACCCTCCTCCCATGTTCGGTGTGTGTAATTGCAGAGGCGGCACTTGCTGTATTACACCTTGTGGGGGCGCTATTTGAGCTGGATCTTGTGCAGCCACTACTTGCGTTGGGCTTTGGGCCATTGGTGTGGGCGTAGTTATTAGTGCCCCTTCCATTGTATATTTAGTAAGTTTTTTCTGTACTAATTTGGCCTCTTCTGTTTTCCTGTCCTCCTCCTTTTGTTTCATCTTTCCTTGCCATGTCCTGCAGTGATGTACTATAGTCAGTTGTATTTCTGGCCATGGTTTTGCTTCCATTCCTACTACTTTCTTTAGTTGTTTCTGAACTCCTTCTGGGAGCCCTTGTACTAGTATATGATAAAATATGGCTGGTGTTTTGTCCCATTGTTCTCTAGTTTCCATGCGCCACTTCTCTTGAATGTCCTGGATATAATCAACAGGATCCTCATTTTCACCCATCTTACGGGAAGTAATGGCTCCTATGTCCGAGGTGTCTGGGTATTGCACTCTCAGTGCCTGCCATAGCGCATGTCTGCAGTTTGCAAATGGTGCCCCATCATGCGATGTGTTTGTTATTGTTACCCCATGGAATCCCGCTCTTTTCCAAATGTCATCCGCTCTATCCCCTAATATTGATATTAACAGGCCCTTCACATCTCCTACTGCTAGTTTCTGTCCTGCGGTGTGTTTTTCCATTTCATATATCCACTTACCCGCACCTCCACTTAGTGATGGGAGCCTACATTTTATATTTTCCTTATCCGTATGTTTCCAAGGTACATACTGTGGTCTAACCCCTCCTCTCTCCAACAGTGGCATTAAATTCTGTCTTTTGTCACCCTTTACGCTCCATGATATTGAGTCTTCACACCCCTCCTCTTCCCCCATTTCTTTTACTACTTCAAATTCTTCCTCACTACCTCTGCCCCTACCTCCCTCTTCTTCCTTTCCCCTTCTTTCATCATTTCCTGTGTTCAATATGGGTATGTTTATTTGTCTGTCTTGCCTGCGACTAGGGAGGTCCCTAAGCCGACATGCATACGGTGTAAGTTCGTTCATGAAGGGCGCGAGCTTTATTCTGTGCAGAGAGCGTGCGGTGGTTGAACATGTAGGTAGTGACGTGGGAGGGCGGCGTGATGGAGATGTGGGTGGCGTGGTTTCATTGGTTTGTGTTTCCCCTATTCTTTTCGTTTCCTCCTTACTTCTCTCCAGCTCCTCCCCTCTTCTACTCATCCAGGGCGAATCTATGTTTGTTCTAGTGAGGTACAGTTTATCTAAGCTTTCCCTTTCACTCTCTCTTCCATCCTTCTCCACTCCTTCTTCCTCCTCACTGCAAAAATCATTTATAAATGACACCCCCCACTCTGCCTTTTTTCCTTTTATTGTTACTGTTTTTAAATCTATTAGGTCTCTTTCTCCCCTTTCGTTGTTACCAACTGTCCCCCCTAGTGCTGATGTCGTTGCTATCTCCCTACTTTTATATACATCTCCCCATCTTTCACTCTCCTTACCCCTCCCTTCTCTTCCTTCTTCCCTTCTCTCCTCCATTTCCCTACTATTTTCCTCTCTTTTCCTTTTTAATTCCTCCATTACTTCGTTGCTCATCTGTTCCAATATCCTTTCATCCTCCCTCTTCCTTTCCCATTTCACCCTTTCTCTTTCTACTATACTCTCTATTACCTTCCCCTCTTCATATTTTTTAGCTGTCTCAGATATTATCCTCCTCCTCCATATTTCCATTTCTTTTTCCTTTTCTTCTTCTTCCTTCTTCTTCTCTCTCAGCACTACTCTTGATACCCTATCTGCTGCTGCTTTTACCCTTTCAGCTTCTCTCTTTTGTTCCTCGCTTCGTTCCCTTAATATTTCCAATTCGTCCTTACCTTCTTTCCTTTTCCTCACTCTCTCTCTTTCCTCCCTCTCAAGTTGTTTGATCAGTTCATTCTGCTCATCCCTTAGTTTTGCTAATCTTTCCTCCAAAATCTCTTCCTTCTGCCGTAGTAGCTCCTCTCCCCTTATTTCACTCTCTCTGGCACTATCCTCGTTTGTTCTCCTTACCGCCTCCCTTTCTTCTCCAGTTAGTGAGCCTCGTAATTTCAACAATATCTGTGCAGCTACCCACTCATCGTCTCCTATCTCTACAGTCTGCTCTTCTCTAATCCTCCCTTCCCCCATTGGTATCTTCCCATGAGCCACATATGGTGGAGGGCTGTATGCCGGGTTTGAGAATCCTTCAGCCGCTCTTAACTGTCCTTCTATTTCTCCTAATTCTCTTAAAGGGTACAACCCTCCTCCCTCTGTTTTCACTCCCGGTGTTATGGGTATCTCATTGCTCGGTTCCTTTTTTTATGTCGTCTGATTTATCAACCTTTTCTCCTCCCTTTCTTTCGTTCCCCGTATTTTTTGTGCTTTCGCTCTCCTTTTCCCCACCCGTTCCTTCTTTCTTAATCTCCTTTTCTTCCGGTGTTTCCCCCATAGTGAACATTCCATTTGGTCCTGGTCGAGACCCCTGGAACATCCTCCATAAGTTAAACACCTCCACGTGGTTTGCCAACTTCTTCCCCTTGTATGTATTGTGCAGATGGTTCAGTAGTGAGTGTTGGGCATATGGATCGAAACTACCATTAGGCGGCCATGGTGTTAACATTTTGTTGTCTGTCCCCTGGGTCCACTCTATGCTGTACTTAATTAACTTCTCCCTGTGTGGTGGCAGTGTGGTGCATATGTGCTGTAGTGGGGTAGTGAGGGTGTTCCCCCACCCTCCCGACCCTCTCCCGTATGACATGGTTGTACTCCCCTTGTTACCCTTCCCCTTACTACCAATTTACAATATACAACCTTGTATTGCTTACCTCGCCCCGCAAGTGTGGGGACTTACGACAATCCTTTGACAAATTATGCAATAGTAATAAATGTGATGTTATATTATATTCCTTCCCCTACGGCCCCCTGCGGCCGAAGCGCACGCAGCCCCCTGCGGCTGCGTACCCCTTACGACGATCTTATACAGTTGTCCTGTTTCTCCGTTCTCCTCCCCCTTTTACACTTGCCGTGGCCGGCGTTCTCCGTGCGCAGCCACGCCCCTTTCCCCTTCTTCTTTCGATCCACTGGTTTATAGTTTATCTCCGTATCAGCTCCTTTATCATGCTTCTCCTCCCCACCACTCTCAACCCAATGTTCCTTGTGCTCGCGATATCCTATTAAATCCCTACTGGTGACGTCACCGATTTCTTCGAGCTACTGGTATATTCGTGTTATGTTCTTTAAATTCAAAATACACTTGTAATCTACCCCGCTAACCCTACAGCTGTCTTCCTGTCTCTCCTGGAACAAGGTAATCTCATCAATACTATAACCGGACTGCGCACGCTGCGTCGCCTCGCGTGTGATACGCCCCTCAACAGGAGGGCTTAACCAGCCAATTATCTTCCGTTTTGGGCAACTACGTAACTAGCCACCGCCCACAGGGAAACGTCATCTACCTATCGAGTTTCTTGCTCGAACAATAGGGAACCTCATCTACTCATTCAATAATAAATATCAAATCGTAGGAAACCACACACCCACCCTCACACGTAGTCGCGATTTAGGCCAATCAGTGTCTTACGAGCGGCTGCACGTGATGTTTTCGTGCCCCGCCTCCCTCTTTTGCGTAACGTTAGCCGCCTGCTCTCGCACTCGTTTCGCTACCATTCATTCCATTAGCAACACTCAATTAAACCCTCGCCGCTTTACAATACCTCCCTCCTCCCTCACAATTTCGCATTGCTTGTTGTGCGTGTCATGCTCACCAAGTTCTCTCGATGCAGGGCCGCTCGATTGCGTGCACCCCTCCAAGCGGCTCGCCACCTCCCCTCGTCTGGACCACGTCTGGACACTCGCCGACCGCGGGCGGGATACTTCTCAACCGGCTCCCGAGGGCCAATATCCGGATTGCGCTGTCCGGTCCTCTCGCAGCTCCGCGATGGTCCTGTAGTCCTCAGAAGGGGGCAACGGCAGAGGGGGCCGCGCCGCCGGGCCTCCTCGCAACGGGAGTGCCTGGAAAAATTAAAAATAAAAGTCGATCTTAAACAGATCTCAGCAGTGCCTCCAACTTGTCGGGGGGAAATTCTGCCGGGGTCGGCCGGGCCGTCCGCAGACCTCCGGGCAGGGAGGCCCCAACTCCTCCCGTGTATATCTCGGATCGAGACAGAGTATGAGGCACACACAAGGAGCAAGGCAACTTCTGCTGTTTATTATGCAAACGGCAGGGATGGGTCAAGGAGCGTACGCGTTCGTCCTGACACACACACAATCCTGGGGCTCGCAGGCCCTTTTTACTACATTATGACGCGCTACTTGCGTCACTTCAGAAAGTTAACAAAAAACCTATCGCCACTCTTAATTGGTTGCTCGAGTGGTAGGGTTAGTATAGTACACATATAGAGAATGATATTAGTGGTCAAGGTGTAGTCAGGTGGTATATCTGGGTTGTCCCTATAATTAGATACATAAGAATTGTTACATGAAGACTCCTGAGGATTGGCTAATGTTACTGACGTCTGAGATAAGAGCCCCATGTTCTGATTGGTGCATCCGTGAGCTCCCCAGCCTGGGACCACCGTTGTTCCCAGCTCTCGGTGTACCTGTGTTTGCAACAATGTTTCAATAAGGGTACGTGCAGACAATGTGAGGATTTATTCATAGGTAGAAGGCTGACCGCTCCCACTGTAGCAGATGTCCATTAAGCCTTTCAAGTGTATCGGCCTATGTCTCGTGGCGAGGGACCCAGACGCCTTTCTTTCTCCTGGGCTTTGGCATCTCGTCAGGTTCGGCTTGGTCACGTGAGGCGGGACCGTGTTTGAGGCAGAATTCTGCACAATTAATATTGCTTTTCCACTGTGTGTCTGGTTTAATATGTAGATATGATTCTAACGTTGGTACGCGGAGTGCAAGGTTGCAACATTATACCTTTGATGATTTGTTCTTGGATGTGGGTTTGCAACATTGCGACCTTGGCTGGTTGCTCCACCAGGCTCATTCTGCGGGATCAGCAACCTGACTTTTGCTTTGTTAATGTCCACGGGAACTCTTGCCTGAGGCCTACTTGGGCCTGGTGTATAAGTGATCCATTTCGGGCATGGGTGCTTTAGGTTATAGTGGCGTATATTTCCATGACCAGTATCGTGTTTCTATTATACCTCTCATGGTGGTAACGGGTTTTAAGAGAAGCGTGAGCAAGCGGCGTTATAGATGAATTCATGGTGCATCTTGCGTTTCTGCATTCTGAAAGCCTATGTAAAAATAATAAAGATGCATGTCCGTGAATATGCCTGTCGCCTACGTCAGAGCACTGAGTATGTTCTTCGTGTAGATTGTTGTGGGAATGTTAGGTGTGTGTATTTGTACAGATGTGCTTCCAGTTGTCTAGGTCGTCATGGCATCTCTAACGACGTGTGGTTTTTTAGTCTAGCTGATCCGAACCGCAGGTGTCGACATGGCCAGTGCGGGCTGCTGGGCAAACAGGTGGACACATCCGTATGTTCCTGTACCATGGCACCTGGTCGTCTGGTAACTGGACAAACTCTTCTCGCGGCGGGTGTCTGGGCCGTGACCCTCTAGGCCAAGCGCGAGAGGTGAAGGACGGGAGCCTGGTCTTCCATTCTCCCACTTCATCATGATAACTGTCTCTTTAGTGCAGTCTATTTGTTTCTCTGATTCTGGATTTGTAATAACAGTGACAGTGTTGGTAAGAAGTGTACACATTATGCAAATAAAAGGGAACAACGAACTCTGGATAAGCTTCCGTTTTATGTGAATAACATTTCAGTGGGCACTCATCAATAATACAAGAAGCAGCACTTTGCCTGTTAAAATGTCTATGTTTTGCCAAAGTGTTGCTTGCACAACACATATACAGATGCATTTACTTTTCCAGACACGTATTACAGCTTTTGCATTAGTAAAACGTCACCCAGGCATTCCTAGAATAGAGCAAAATGCCTCTTGAGAAGCGCGTCTCTTTCCTTATGACCCCTCAGAGCAATAAAGCTAAGTGCAGACATGAGCAAGGAAGCCAGCACGAGCTTTAATCGGTGGGTTTGGCTTGGAATGCCCTCCAGCTAAAATGGGAGGTTATCGATGGATTCTCTTTTTCGCTCATGAAAAGGGTCCCAAATATTGCACTTGCACGTCACAGTATAACATCCCTGCTGGCCCGACTTTTAGGGCCCGGTTCAGGGAACCTTTGGGGCAGTGCACACCCTGATTACCACAGCGGTGTAAAGTGTATTTTTGCAGTGCAAAGTGACTTTGCACCACTTTTGCACCAGTGCAAAACCACTTTGCACAGCTCTGTGAATTAGGGTGTTTGTTGGCAGTGCAAAGTCACGTTGCACCAGGCAAAAAGTGAGTGAGTCGGGCCCTTAGCCTCTATTATTCAGAGGTCAAGAAAATGAGTGCCACTGGGTATGAATGTAGTAGCACCTGGGGTGGTAATTAACACAACAAAATATTGCACTGTTACACCAAAACACATGCTTTCCATGCATGCTTGCAGCAGGAGCAATGATCATTCTAGAAATAGATCTAGTGCACACTCTGCCCTGGTGATAAAATGCATTGAAAGGATATAGTGTATGCACCAGGCCAGTTCTTGCGCAAGAGCTATTTGCACTTGCCAAAGTGCAAGGTTTTTGTAATCGGGCCCATAATGTTCAATGTGTGGTGTTAGCAAATTGTTTTACTGTAACCAATATTATTAAAGAGCAAGTATGTAAAGCTCCCTACCAGGAAGCCAGTAGACAATGCGTGAACCTGTTGGATGCTGAAAAGGCTGTCTGCGGTCAGGAGAGTGCAAGGGAGGCTGTGAACAAAAGTGGCATGTCTCACTGGTGTAGAGGATGGAGCGGTGGGACCCTTGTTGTTATTTCTCAGGTTCGCTGTGAAAAACAAGGCTTCGGTGTGAAAAGGAACCTTTAGCTCACCAATACATCTGTGCAAAGTGTTATCCCGCATAGTGGGGTCCTTTCATGACGAGCTGTGGTTAGGGTATTTCAGGGATCACGGACTTTGTTCTGTTCATGTTTGTAAAACGTACTGCTGGTATAGTGCACATATCGTTCAACCTCTTGAGAGATTTCATTTTTAACACTGGCCAGAAGAAAAAAAAAGAACGCTGATTAATAAGGGATTTGATTAATAAGGGATTTTCAGTCTTGAATAAATATCTTGACTCACATGAATGTGAAAGGCTAGAAAAGAAAATCGATATTTATTTATTTATTTATTGTGCATTTGTATTAAAATGTTATAATGCATTTTATACTTCTAATCTGCCTTTCCTTCTGATACTGCTGAGACCAAATCAAACAAAAATGCCCTCTTTTTCCTATGGGAATCCAAATGTATTAGCGTGTGGACGCAGACAAATGAAGGGTATCCCCCGGGACGGCGCATACCACGTCACTGCACGGACAAGTACAGCCCGGGCGGGAACATGTGGATCTGAAGGGAGGTGATGCTGACCGGACCCAGGTAAGTGCTGATGTTGCGGGCGGAGGGGAGGCACAGAGGGCGTCAGATGTGGGCCACGCATTGAAAGCAGGGTTTGGAAGGTATGAGACAGATGTATGGGGGGAAGGCCCCACATTGAAAGTGCAAGGGGTGTTGGCTGTGAGGCCTGGTAAGGAGGATCTACAACTCATGCTGACTCATTCCAGATCCAAATAAAGAAATATGCTTTGAGTTAAATGTGAAAAATGTAAGCTGATAACAATGTTCACCTCCAGCCTTGGCTATTTCTTTCCAGATCGTCTGCAGAAAGGTCAAAACACACTTTATCGTATATAATGATACGTTATTTATACAGCGCCTTTATCGAAAGTGCTTTACAGAACACATATTTACATACAATATCACCCAAGACCTCCAAAGGATGAAAGGCTGAGTTAGCCTTGCCGGGATTCAAACCTGCGACCTGCAGATCACGCACAGATGGCAGCAGCGAGCGCTCAACCCGCTACCGGCTTGTGGGTTTAACCATTGGAAAGATATCCCAGACTGTGAGACTCCATTTTAATGTTATATGTCCCCTCTATAAAGAAGCCACACTCAACCTAGCTGCGATGAAGGATGTCCTTCACCACTCGGTAATCAAAGTGCTGTGGTGAGCCTGCAACAGCATCACCGCATCAACATGCTAACCCTCACCCTCCAGCTATTTAATCCATCTTGTTACCTCATTTTTATATCAGCTGGCACTCCCACCAGATAACGAACAGAGCACTTTCCCTTACATCCTCAAAATCCCTATCAGAGGAGGCAGGGCTACATCTGTGCCATCCCACCCACCCAGCATATGGCACATATCTACCAAGCTGCATTTCAAGTATTTACAGCAGACTGCACTGGCTCGGGAGGGTATGCAGCAGCAGATGCTAATCGCAGTCAGCCTTGTCTAGGTCATGCCCACCTAACTCTTGCAAGTCGGTCATGAACTTTGGCTTGCTCCCAAAGATATCCCTACTCATACATGTGTAGATCCTCGAGACCAGACCTCTCTTTGCCCTGTACTTTGACTGCACTTAGGCTCAATCCAATGCCTATTTTACCTTTCCATTTTCATCCATAATATTAAGCACACCCACCCTTAACTTGAAGGATCTCCTCGAACTCTTTAGAGCATAAATCCGTGTAGGATTATTGTACGGCAGCGTCCAGCACCCACCTTGGGCAGAATGCATTTGACAGTGACAGTCCCTTTCCTGTCATTAAGAAATACTGAAAAAAGACATATGCATTTCTATCTTTGATTGATACAAATGGAAGCTGGACTGCAGCAGCTCACAGCATTCCTTCCAGACTACCAAATTGCAGCATGTAAGGGACAGATGTGATCCTCTTGTGTATTGTGCATCCCTTGCCCCTGTTCTAGATGCAGAGAATTGCCTTGTTTTCTGTGGTCTTAGAGCACATCCTGTTTGTGAGTTCTAGATGCTATATGAAATTAGCATTAAAGCCCCCCTCTACTTGTTTTTCTGGTACAAATGAAGATGATACAATAGCAGGTCTCTTCATTTGCAACAGAAACGGTGTGTGATTTGAGCCCCAAGGGGCTCAGGTTCATCAGAGCAGTAACGTGAGTGAAAGGAGTAAAGGGCATGCGTGAGGAAAATTGGGAATATTTAAAACAACGACAAAACTGTGCACAAATCAATGGGAGTAAGGGAAACCAGATAGAACTACAGACTGGGAACGTATGGGCTTTATATGGAAATCTTTCTTAAATTTGTAATAGTTCCTCAGCTTCAATTGCCATTGAATTTGTTTTAGATGTGGTGCCTGAACAGGGTCACATCATTTGTTCTTCACCGAACATAGCATACTCATCTATGATTAGCGGAGAGTGCGACAGTAACATTGTGTCAAGGATTGCTATGCTGGTGGCTCTGAAAGTCTCTCATTGATATGTTATGATATGGTATGACATTTATAACTCCCATTGCTTTCTTTGAGTCTGTGAGCTCACCTACTGAAGCCCCTGGAGGAAGTGTAGCGAAGCAGAGAGTGCAACAGAGTGTTCCGTAACATTATGTCAGGGTTTGCTGTGCCGGCAGCTATGCAAAGTCTCTCATCGCTTCCTTTATGTCTGTGAGCTCGCCTACTAAAGCTCCTGGGGGAAGCAGAGCGAAGCAGAGAGTGCGACAGAGTGTTCAGTAACATTGAGTCAAGGATTGTCGTGCCCGGCAGCTATGCAAGTCGCTCATCGCTGTCTTTGAGTCTTTGAGCCCGCCTACTAAAGCTCCTGGACGAAGCAGAGCGTGCGTCAGAGTGTTCGGTAACATTGTGTCAAGGATTGCCGTGCCAGCGTGTTGTGGCCTTGAAGGACGACAGGACGCTGTAGTGAGTCTACTCTACTTTATTAAATAACAACTGGTGTGGACGGGTATGTGTCCAAGTTCTCATCAAGCACGTACTTACAGTCCAGTTAAGTTCAGGACTTCCCCAGTTGAGTCACTGAGGGGAATGGGTGCCTAGGATGGCACACTGTAAGCTTCTAGGGCCCCCAGGTAACCTCCTGTGGCTGTGGTGTTACACCCTAGAAGCTGTGCTGTATGGCTGCTGGAAGTTCTTGCCTTCTCGACTCCTCATCAGGAGCAGCGCTCTGGTGCGACCGCTTCATCTGGCGGGCTGCCAGCTCTGAAGCGGGAAACGTTTTCCCGCGGAGCGTGGGCTCGCGAGATCACGTTATGTGCAATCTCGCGAGAACACGCTCCCGCGATCGAGTGATATCCCCACACACCTCCTTTGCTGGGAAAAAGGATGGGTGGTCATTCCATGACGAAGTCTGCAAACTTGCTGGGATTTCTTCTCTCTCTCTGAGGTCTGCTTAGATCTGTATATGGGGCAGGATTGCTGGAGTACCCTTGAGAAGATGTGGGTGATTCAAGTTCTTCTTCCCTTGCTCTTCGCTGTGACTCCCTGGGTGTGGTTGGAGAGTTGGGGCTTGAGAACTCGTTGCCTTGGTGTGACTCCAAGACACCTCTTTCTGAGCGGCGAGGGTTTTCGGATGTCCCTTGGCGGTCTTGATCTTCTCCGGTGTCCCAGTGTGGTTGTTCCATGTCTTCCCTCCTGCGGTACATGGCCACTCTCTCCATATTCCTTTTCCTTCCGTCGCTGGTACAGATGTGGTTTGACCCTCTCTCCATGACTTCTATGGGACTGCTGTACTTGGAGCCGGTCGAATTGTCTTTGTGGGGAAGGCGTATTTTCACCAGGTCACCTCTGTTAATTGCTGTGTGTCGAGCGGCTCGACGCAAGTCCCCTTGGGCCTTCATGGCTTCTTTGTTGCGCCGCATGCCAAACGCTACGTCGTCCATGTTCACGTCTTCGTCAGCCCTCACTTGATGGAGCCAGGGTGGTACCAGTGAGGATGCAGCCCTTCTCCCCCTCAGCAGATGGAATGGGGAGAAGCCAGTGACGGCGTTGGGGGTAAGGTGATGTGCCGCTACTGCTTCCTTGACCGTCATGCCCGAGGCATGAGCCAGTTGTAGTGCCCCTTTGATGAAGCGGTTTGCTCGCTCAACCAGGCCATTGGCCTGTGGGTGGTATAGGCTTGCTCTCCGTTGTCGAATGTTGTTGAGCTTGAGAAACTTCTCCATTTCTCGGGAGACTAGCTGGACTCCGTTGTCTGTGACGAGTTCTTCTGGTAGACCTTCCCGCTGGAATACGGCGGTGAGTGTTTCAATGACTGTGCTTGTGGTGATGTCTGACGTGAAGTCAGCTTCCACCCATTTAGAGAAGTAGTCAACCATGACTATCCCATATCTGTGCTCTGGGGGCATGTTGTCCAGGGGCCCAATGAAATCCAAACCTAGTTTTCGCCACACCCCTTAGGGGACTTCAGTGGGCAGCATGGGGGCTTGCCTCACGGTTAGGCGCTTGTCACTGTTGGTGCACTCGTGTCACCTTTCGACCATTTGTCTTATGTCCTGGTCCATGCCTGTCCACCAGTAGGCGTCACATATCCTGCGTCTGGTCATGTTGCATCCCAGGTGGCCCGAAAGTGCCCTGCACATTATCACTTTGCGGATGCCGCTGGGCGGGATGATTTGATCGCCTCTGAAGATGAGGCCGTTCATGGTGGAGATTTCCTCGTTCACTTTCCAGTAGGGACGGAGGCCTTCAGGGATCGCTCTCTCGTTGGGCCATCCTTCGCGAACCCAGGTGCTGATGTGCCGTAGGGCCTCGTCCTGTTCGAACTCCTCCCGCCAGTGGCGCTCACTCAGGTCCATGTATTTGCCGTTCCTTAAGTCACTGATGGAGGCTACGACACACTCATCCTCCAAGAACGTGCTGTCGGGGGCTCTTTGGCTCAGGAGTCTGGACATGCAGTCCGCTTGTGCATTTTTCCACCCCGCAATGTGTGCTATTTCGTATGTGTATTCTTGAAGCTTTGCAGCGATCCTGGCCAGCCTCGGGGTGGCCGTCTTGGTGCCGCCCGGGCTCAACATGTGGATGAGGGGTTTGTGGTCGGTCACCAGCTTGAATCTCGTCCCCCATACGTACGATCTGAAGTAGTCGACGGCCCATGCACATGCCAACATTTCCTTCTCGACCGTGGAGTAATTCTTCTCCGATGCGGATAACGCTTTGGATGCAAACGCCACAAAGTTTTCAGCGTCTCCCTTCTTCTGGGTCAAAGTGGCCCCCAGGCCATACGCGCTGGCGTCTGTGGTAATGCAGGTGTCCCATTCCGGGTTGTATGGTTTCAGGCACGGCGCGTGTAGGATTCTCTTTTTGATTTCACAGAACGCCTCGTTCTGTTCCGGACCCCACCAGTAGGCTGCCCCCTTCTTCAGAAGCTCCCTCATGGGAGACGTGGTCTTGGAGAATCTGGGGACGAATTTGGCATAGTACTCCGCTAGGCCCAGGAATGAGCGTAGCTCCTCTTTGGACAACGGAGCCGGGGCTTCTGTTATGGCCTGCATGAGGTCCTTCTTGGGACTGACACCGTCACTTGAGATGCAGTACACAAGGTATTCTACCTTGTTCACTCCGAAGACGCATTTTTCATGGTGTAGGTGAATGCCCTCCTCTTGAAGCCTGCTCAAGACGGCCCTGAGTGCCTTGTTATGGGTCTCGTTGTCTTTGGCATACACAAGGATATCATCTTGAAAGAAGGAAACATTTGTGAGTCCTTTGAGTACGAAGTTCATCATTCTCTGAAATGCGGATGCCGCCGACGACAATCCGAATGGCATGCGGGTATATTGAAAGGTGCCGAAGGGCGTGATGAACGCTGTAAGGGGGCGAGAGGCTTTGTGCAGGGGAATCTGGTGATAGGCATCACGCATGTCCAGCTTAGAGAAGATTGCCGCCTCTTTCATCATGAAGACGATCTCATTGATACTGGGGAGTGGAAAGCTATCTGTGATTACCTCTAGATTGAGGCTTCTTAGGTCGATGCAGATCCTAAGGTCATTGCTGGATTTCTTTTTGATCAAAACTACTGGACTCAACCACTGTGAGGATTCCACGGTCTCGATGGTTCCTTCTTCGACCATCTTCCGAAGGTGGGCCTCCAATGCGGGTCTCGCTGTGGCAGGTACTGCCCTGACTTTGTGTTTCACCGGTATGGCGTTGGGTTTCAGGCAAATCTTGTGGACATAGTTTCTCACCTTCCCTGGGTTCTCGGAAAACAGGTCCGGGAACATCTCCTTGAAGTTCAGCGCTGCTCCTGAGGAGACCATGAGAACCTGTTCCGGAGTGCTGGGATCCAGTTTCATGTTGAGTTTGTGTTGTCTGTCCCATCCCAGTACAGCTGGGCCTTTGGGTGATAAATACACTTTGGCGGTGGTGGACCTCCCTTTGAATTCGATCCGGGCTTTGATGTAGCCTAAAAGGTCGACAGTTGCACCACCGAACACCGTCGGCTTTTGCCTGGTCGTTCTGATCTCTACTTGTGCTTGTCCCATCATCTCCTTATACGTGTTGATGGGGAGGATTGTGAGGTCAGACCCCGAGTCTGCCATGACGCGCGTTTCCATTCCGTCAACTTTAATGGTGCAGTGGGGCTTTTCCCTCCTGGCCTGGGGGGCGTTGACCATGACAACCATGGGTCTGTCCTGCTGGTCGTCATCGTCGCTTGAAACGCAGTCACCATCGACATGGGAAACCGTCTTCTCCCGCCACGTGCATGCCGGAGCCACGTGGCGAATGCGTCTGCACTTAGAGCACTCTTTTTTCCTGGCGGGGCAGTCACGATCATTCGCCATGTGCTTGGTGCTGGCGCATCTATAGCATTTGGGTGCCTCCTTTTGCCTGGGACCTTTGTCTCTGGGGCCGTCGCGGGACTGCTTGTCTCTGCGCCCTCTCCATTGTAGCGCCACAAGTTCGGGCACAGGCAGGTGACCTCCCGCCTCTTTGCGTCTGCTGGAGGTTTCCTCCTCCGCCCTGGCAATTTGGATGGCCTTGTCAAGGGTGACCTCCTTTTCTTGTATGAACTTGTCCTGCACTTTCCTAGAGTTGGTGTGAACGACGAGCATGTCGCAGATGACCTGTTCTGCGTTTTCGCCAAAGGCGCAAAGAGAGGCCAACTCCCTCATCCTGGTGATGTAGTCGTCCACGGGTTCGCTCCCTTCTTGTTTGCGGGTGTAGAACCTCAGCCTGTGGAGTACGACGTTCTCCTTATTGATGAACCTCTTCACAATGCGACGGGTCACTTCCTTGTAGACGTTGTCGTCGTCGTCATCATCGGCCGCAGGTATCTCCTTCAACCCAGCAAAAATGCGCTGTCCTTCAACCCCCAACGCATTTAACAGCATCGCCTTCTTCCTCACGGGGGCATACCGCGTGCCGCCTATCGCTTCCAGATAGGTGGAGAACAGGGGCTCCCACTGCATCCATGGAATTACTGGTGTCCCCGGTGACGGGAGAAAGGCAGGGGGCAGTGTGGCACCTTTCATGGTGAGGCCGTGGGGTCTTTAGTATCCCATCCTCGTCGCCAATTATGTTGTGGCCTTGAAGGACAACAGGACGCTGTAGTGAGTCTACTCTACTTTATTAAATAACAACTGGTGTGGACGGGTATGTGTCCAAGTTCTCATCAAGCACGTACTTACAGTTCAGTTAAGTTCAGGACTTCCCCAGTTGAGTCACTGAGGGGAATGGGTGCCTAGGATGGCACGCTGTAAGCTTCTAGGGCCCCCAGGTAACCTCCTGTGGCTGTGGTGTTACACCCTAGAAGCTGTGCTGTACGGCTGCTGGAAGTTCTTGCCTTCTCGGCTCCTCATCAGGAGCAGCGCTCTGGTGCGACCGCTTCATCTGGCGGGCTGCCAGCTCTGAAGCGGGAAACGTTTTCCCGCGGAGCGTGGGCTCGCGAGATCACGTTATGTGCAATCTCGCGAGAACACGCTCCCGCGATCGAGTGATATCCCCACACACCTCCTTTGCTGGGAAAAAGGATGGGTGGTCATTCCATGACGAAGTCTGCAAACTTGCTGGGATTTCTTCTCTCTCTCTGAGGTCTGCTTAGATCTGTATATGGGGCAGGATTGCTGGAGTACCCTTGAGAAGATGTGGGTGATTCAAGTTCTTCTTCCCTTGCTCTTCGCTGTGACTCCCTGGGTGTGGTTGGAGAGTTGGGGCTTGAGAACTCGTTGCCTTGGTGTGACTCCAAGACACCTCTTTCTGAGCGGCGAGGGTTTTCGGATGTCCCTTGGCGGTCTTGATCTTCTCCGGTGTCCCAGTGTGGTTGTTCCATGTCTTCCCTCCTGCGGTACATGGCCACTCTCTCCATATTCCATTTCCTTCCGTCGCTGGTACAGATGTGGTTTGACCCTCTCTCCATGACTTCTATGGGACTGCTGTACTTGGAGCCGGTCGAATTGTCTTTGTGGGGAAGGCGTATTTTCACCAGGTCACCTCTGTTAATTGCTGTGTGTCGAGCGGCTCGACGCAAGTCCCCTTGGGCCTTCATGGCTTCTTTGTTGCGCCGCATGCCAAACGCTACGTCGTCCATGTTCACGTCTTCGTCAGCCCTCACTTGATGGAGCCAGGGTGGTACCTCATCAGGAGCAGCGCTCTGGTGCAACCGCTTCATCTGGCGGGATGCCAGCTCTGAAGCGGGAAACGCTTTCCCGTGGAGCGAGGGCTCGCGAGATCACGTTACATGCGATCTCGCGAGAACATGCTCCCGCGATCGAGTGATATCCCCACACAGCGGCTCTGTGAGTCTCTCATCATTTTTTTTTTGGTTCTGTGAGCCTGCCTACTAAAACTCCTGGGGAAGCGGTGTAAAGCGAAGAGTGCAACAGAGTGTTTGATAACATTGTGTCAAGGATTGCCATGCCGGCTGCTATGCAAGTCTCTCATCACTTTCTTTGAGTCTGTGTTCCCGCCTACTAAAGCTCCTGGAGGAAGAGGAGCAAAGCAAAGCGTGCCAGAGAGTGTTCAGTAACATTTTGTCAAGGATTGCCGTGCCAGCGGCTCTGCGAGTGTCTCATAGTTTTCTTTGGTTCAGTGAGCCCATCTACTAAAACTCCTGGTGAAAGCGATGCGAATGCTCAGTGTTCAGCTGGCGACTGTCAGCTGCAGGCTGTTGCAAATTTGACTATAAGTGACTATCAGCGGAAGTTTGCGGGAGTGTGGTTTCTTCTGTTAATTCCATAGCCCGCTCTTCCTCCCGTTGAGTGCACTCCATTTGTAAGTACATTCATCTTCTTTCCTTTATTTCAAAGCTTGGCCGTGAAAGTGAAAGTTAATCCCATCTTCCGTTGGGGTTTAAGACTGCACGCTGTACAATTTAAACGTCACCTTAATGATGCATTTGCGCAGCAGTGCCACTCAGGAGATGACGCTACCTCTTAACCTGGCCCCTATTTGGGACCAGGAATTGCTGCTGGCGGCGGCAGCACTTCTATTGGCGTTGTCGCCCCCGGATGCCAGTGCAGTGGCCTCCGTTCCATCAGTCATTCACATTTAGATGGCCTCCACTGGCAAATGCCCTCTGACCGCCTGTGCTGCCTCAACCTCGCTTTAAGATCAAACCCAATTACAGCTCTCTATACTGTGTCAGATAAAACTCGTCCACAACTGGATGCCCCCTCACAATCAAACATGGGAGCAACCCGTCTTATTTCCAACACGAACACCGATAGTATGACTCCAGAGGAAGATTCAATGTACATGCCTAATACACACCCCTCTGTTTCTCCTGCCAGGCAGTGTCAATCGGATTCCTAATTTTCTTCATTTACCTCAACCCCTCAATATGCACCCACCGCCCCCCCCTCCCAGATACTTTCAGCAGCTTTTAAAAGCCTTAACACTGACTCATCAATTTGTGATGCTTTGACTGAAATGAAGCAAGTCTTAAGTGTATTGGTGTCACTGTATGAGGGACTACAATCGGAAACTAATGCTCATTCAGTGCTATTAGAATTACTTCTTTTGAAATTTGAAAATGTTAAGATGCACAAAATGGCTGAAGGAATTTCTCTCCAATCAGGGGAGGGTGAGCATGCCTGCTGGACGAGCTGATTTGGCAACCATTGTGCATCAGCTCCGCTTTGTTTGTTCATGTAGATCCTTAGGTCTCCTTTGGTGGGGCAATGGGGGCGGAGTTGCCGATTGATCATGCAGGTTTACCTATATTGGCTCCGCCATATACTCCCATTTTGGGGGTCACTGCCAACCCCATATCTGTCACAACGTGCAATTCCGTTAATACCCTTGCACACAATTCTACTCCACCGATTGTTGATCTTACCCTTGATGTATGCTTAGCAGCATCGGAAAGTGAAAATACACCTGCGAATACATTGCCGCCTATACCCATGCCAAGTGTTGTGCCTCCTGCCGCTTCCCAGTCTGGGAATGCGCCCCCCCCCCCTACCAGCGACAAAAACATGTCTTGGTTTTCTATTCAGAGCACAAAAGAGTTCTTGTGACTTAATTGTCTTAATGTTTCTTGCTGCTCCTGGATAGTGGTCCTGGGGTATTGTGGGAGCCTGTGTGCCTAACACCTTGAAGAATTGAAGCTTAATTAAGTTAGAGAAGGTTGTGTTCCCGTGTGCGTAGTTAGTGCTCAGTAGCACACTACTGTATCCTCCACAGTCATGGGGAGGCATATAAGCCACATTTTTATAAAAAATAAAAAATAAAAAATACGATGCGGATTACTGAAGCGGACTGCTATGGCCATTTTGAAAGCCAGTCTCCAACACTACCTCGCGCCCACCCACTGGAATGCCCTACCTCCCACCATCCGTGGCGAGGACTCCCTCACCACCTTCCGCAAAACACTGAAAACTACCCTCTTCACATAAGGACCGACACATCAGCACGAATACCTATCATTTATGTTTGCAATATACAACCAAATGCAATATTTGTAACAATAGTATGATTTCTTGTACTATTCATAATGTGTCAACAACCGCTATCATATGTACCATGTAACTAAGTTATTGCAAGTAACAGCGCCTCAATGCCCCTGGGCTGCTTGCGCGCTATATAAATTTAAATGAATTAAAAAAAAAAATTAAAATGAGGTGAATTTGACTCGCGTGAATGCCACGCTCTGCATCATTTCCGCATCCGGTTGTGCCCAAAAGTGAGACATGCACCAGAGCGAAGCCACTCAGCTGCTGTGCTTACAGTGTAGCCCTCAAAAAGCCCCCACACCTCTGAGAGGGACAGGTGAGCAATCACAACCATATGAAGCTCCACCTTGACCGCAGTTGGGCCAACAAAATCGCCCTAATGCCCTTCTGTCTCCCAGTTCCCTGCTTCACCCCAGACTGCTGTTAACCCACCATAGCGCCTTTCTGCCCCCATTGCCCCCAATGGTCTACTGCTCCCCTGATTACTGATAACCCCACATAATGTCTTTATGCCCCTTTACTACTGTTGCCGCCCAGATTTGGTTTCTTCCTGCCTGTGAGGGATTGCGACCTGACAAAGATACAAATGCCTGGATTTCTTGATTTTTTTTAACACATAAAATGATGCAGGTGATTCCAACTCCAAAAGTGTAATCTACTAACCAGATTCCCCTTTTCGTCAACTCCATGCCAAAGCTTAGTACACGTGTTCCCTACTGCATCAGTAGCCTGAGCCGTAGTGTCTGCTCTACTCGTGGTGTAGAACAGGTTCAAAGGTAACATGATGTCCACTCAACCGAAAGCCACGTTTCTGCAGTGCAGACATTTAAGATACGCCCCCCTGTACCAAAACTACAATGATAATAAGTAACCCATGCTGGTCGCAGGGTAAACTCTAAAATAAAGTTATGCCTGAGTTTAGGCATAGTGCATGGCACTACTTATGATGATAGCCGCCACATCCTAGTTGATATTGTACATGTGTCAGCTCCTGTGAGTTAGCTCTGCTGTGGAAGGTGATGTGTATTCTGGTCAGCTGGGTGGAGATTAACAAATGGCAGAACAGGAACTTGGGGGACCAGGCCTCTCCTTTGATCTCTTTGTGAGTAATGGTAACACCCTCCACCCGATACAGCCACACAGCAGGCAGCTGTCCTGTGCCCAGACAGCAAAGGAGCACACCCTTCAAAAGAAGTATCCTCACACCAGGGTGCTTCATCTCTAAGGACTTTGTTCTTAGTGAGAAGGGAAGAAGGCGGGATTAGAATAGGCAGCAGTGCTCTTGTCAATGGAAGGAGACGTCCACCATCTTGTTTCTTTTGTCTCTCTTTCCTGTCCTCTCCACTTGCTCTGAAGCAAAGCACCTTGGGTGTGACCTCAGAAGGGCAAAGTCCATTCCGCTTGAGAGCAGGGATTGGACCACTGAGGCAGTTTAGCTTTAGGCCAATCACCCGAGGGCTTTTGCATTAAAAAGAAGAGGTCTCCACCTCTTCTTTGGAACTTGGAATCTTCAAGAGTGCAGAAGGACTCACTGGACTTCCTTTGGGAAAGTTGCACTTTACAAAGTACTCAGCCTGATGTGAAGAAGTAGCCATCCAAGGCAGAAGGATTACCTGTCCCCTATCACCCACAGAGCACAACGGGAGTGACCTTTGCTGTGGACCAGGACTTACCACTCTGCACCAGAATCTCCTAGAGATGGGAGAGCAGACCCTGAATGGAATTGTCCTTTCCTCCAGTCCCCCTGAGTGGGCCTTACAGTAGTCTGAGGACCAGACACGCTGAAGCTCCCTATTCTGCTGCACTGAACCATTTGCAGCATGTTCGCCACACCTTGAACTGGAGGGAAGATGCCAGCAATGGCTGTTGCATCCCTCTACCAATCAAAACTATTGCTTGCAATTCGAACCAGCTTGATGCTGCATCGTGCCCTAGATAAGCCTGTCAACTGCTACGTCTGAATGGACTGCTCAATGCTGGGAGCTAAGCAGAATCACTGGTGAGTCACACGCCGACTCTGACCACTTGTTACGACCACGGCACCACCCAGCTGGCCCTTGAACGGCTGCCTCATCGACTTGCACTGCAATGCCCCCTAGATCACCACTTCAATGACGGCCGCCTGCCAACTTGAACTGCTGGAGTGTCACTCATCAACCCCTCTCACCGGCTAATGCTTGACTCGGCCTGGCCCAACTGTGAAGCAATCATGTGACCGCCCGACCTGCATCATTGAGAGTACCCCATGTAACTCAGAGCAACCACATTCACCCCTACTCAACGCTCGCTTCCTACTGGGTCCTACACGATCCAACGTGCCCGAATTGTGCTTGCTTGCATCAATGTTCGACACTGGGTCTGACTCTGTCAACCGACTAAGAACTGAATCTAGGTACTGTTGACCCTGAACTGCCACCACAGTCCACTTGGGGCCTAGAGACTGGTTAGGTCACAATCACAGCTGTTTTCACCAACGACATTTCCTTTTTTTGGCTAGTAGCTTTCTTACCACTCCTGGAACTATGCTCAGATTGCTACTTTTCTCAGTCTGTCACATCTTCTCTGTCCTTCCTTCAGGTGGGTTTCGTACAGTGTATTCTATTTGTTCTGTTGCAGATGGTGTGTTTAATTAAAGTATATATATTTTTGGAGAACCTTGATTGGAAATGTCCTTTTTATTTTGGACTGTAATACTGTGTTGTTTGGGTCCCTACTGGTTCCCCTTCACAACCCTCTCAAGAGCAGAACCTTCCCTCGGCCCAATTTACCACACGAGGTGAAGGAGGTATATCTCTTAACTGTCCCTGTTTTACCTTTATTATTGCATTGGGGTTTGGTTTGTAGCAGTGAGAGGGCTGAGTAGTCCATTTTACCTCTACTCCTGTTTGTACCCCTGCAGAGCAGAATCCAATTCGTCACAATGGTGGCAACGGTGCTATTTGAAACAGATTGTCCCTACAGCGCAGTCAGCCAAAATAAAAGTGTGC
This sequence comes from Ambystoma mexicanum, assembly GCF_040938575.1. Classification (NCBI taxonomy): domain Eukaryota; kingdom Metazoa; phylum Chordata; class Amphibia; order Caudata; family Ambystomatidae; genus Ambystoma; species Ambystoma mexicanum. The sequence goes on from NC_090921.1 coordinate 589,994,460, forward strand.
AGTTAATGTTAGTTAACAACCATGGAGCTCAACATGAGCACAGTGCAGACCTTGACAGCAAGCGTCTTGCATGACCACTGTCACGAGAAGTCTCCCTCATGGCAGTAAGTTTAAGAAAGCCGAACTGTTTAAAAAAACTCCAAGCTTTTGAAGAAACTAGGGGGATGGAGTTTTCTGAGGGGCCCAGTGGTTAGCTGGATCCCCTAGCCCTGTTGCCTATGCATCTGGAGAGCATGGAAAATGCTGCAGAAGCCCATCATTTCTCCCACTGGGCAGGCACGGTGGTGTCCCAAGGGGAAAGCAGGGTGGCTCTGGAAGATCAGAAGCAAAGGGGCTACATGATGTTGCGCAAGCTAGAGCTCGTGGCCCAGATGGAATCCAGCAAAACTTCTAGTGAGAAAGCAAGCGTCTCCAGCGGTGGCTCCTAAGGAAAGCCCAGGCACCACCTCCCCAAGGACTTAGTCCAACAGTATGAGGAGGAGAAGAACATTTTCAACTAGTTCAAAAATCTAGAGTTAGATTTCTGCCTCCAGATGGTGTAAAAGGAGTGTTGGGGTACAGCCCTTATAAGCCGTGTACTGACAGTTGGAACTGATGTAATTATTCAGTTGACTCCTGAAGAGAGACCTATCTATTCCAAGATGAAGGCCACTGTCCTCAGGAAGTTCTCCAAAACCCCAGAACAATATCTCAAGAGCTTTAAAGAGCTCACCGAACAGGGAACTCAAACCTTTTAGGCGTTTATGCATCCGTCACTGAAATATCTGAGTGGTTGGGCCACAGGTGACAGAGATGACACATTTGAGGGCATGTTTATTCTGATTGCATGTGAGAGCATCCAAAAACAATGTGAGAGAAAGTTTCATCAGCATTTAGTTGACAAAAGTATAACAGACCATTAGGAGTTTGCCAAGGCAGCCTATCGGTTTGTGGCTACTCATGTCCAGAAAAAGACTGTGCTTAGTTGAAAAAGGGGTTGAAAAAATGGTAAGGACAAATGTCTGCACCCTCTTGCCAAGAAAGGTCCCCAAAAACCTGAGTGGGAAATTCCATTCATCTACATCGTCCACTCTGTCAGAAAGGAGAAGGGAGGGCATCCCTAACACTGGGGCTCCCACATTCCCAGACCTTCATGGCTGCTTTACCTGCAGAGATCGGAGACATAGAAAGGGAGATTCCGCCTACAAGGGTTGATGCAAGCAGGCAGTAGCTAGCACTACTTTCATGGAGGAGGAAGAACAAGAGATAGTAAACGTGGGCATCTTCTGATTAATTCCCACTCCGCCTGGGGCTGACCTAATGTACCATTGTATCACTGAGCGAGAAAGGTACTAGGTCTCCCACCAAGGCCCTGGTTTTTGTTAACACAGAGACCTTCTTGGACCACCTGTTCTTTAATGGGAGCAGAGACCCAGCACTTTGTGATACTGCTGCGAGTATCACTGCTGCCCACCTACGGTGGGTGCACGAGGATCAGATCTATCCTGGTCCTCCCATGCTAGTAAGGGGATTTGATGGTCTCAACCAATGCCCACTGGCTATCATGGAGTTCATTTGGAGGGGAGAAACCTCACAGCTCTGTGTCTCTGTTAAAGATGCCATTCCTGTAGACTGCCTCTTAGGAAATGATAAACCTGACACAGCAAAATCATTGCAGAGGTCACACGATCTCGGACAAAGGAAGCAGCTCAGGATACAGCCCTGGTCGCTATTGTCCCAAGGACGTTTTGGGATGCAGGTGCAATGTCCCAAACATGGAAGGAAGAACAGGTTGAGGAAATTCTATTAGCATGGAGAGCTGATCTCTTTAGTGTCAATATTGTTGTCCTTTTGTTTAGAATTTCGACCTGCATGTGACTTGCACTTAGTTTTGACACTCAAGCTAAAAGCATCACATAGTGAAAGGAGGGACAACAAAAGATACTGTACAGCACACTTCAAAATTAGTCCCATCTTATTCAAGGATTCTTTTAGTTGACAACACTGAATCACGTTTTGCCCTGGTTTCAGTTCTAGAGGATTAGGTAGTGTTGGTTTAGCATTTTAGAAGGCTTTTGTTACTTGTAGGACTGGTGGAAGTGAAAGGTAGTGCAAGCAGTGAGTAGGGTAGATTCTTTTGAGCATAAGGGCCGCTTGCCACCTCAATACACTGGACGGATCTCTAATATATGTGAATGTTAGGTGCATTTTGAGGTAAAGGTTGGCAACCTCATGTTTTCACATAATTAGGGTATGCTGAATTCGATTAACCCAGTTCCCAAGCCGAATGTCGACTGTTTGATCATTTATTTAGCATAAACAAAATGGCTGCCAAATAGCATTATTACAGTAATATGTTATAAGCTAATGTTCATGTAATCGATCTATTCTGCATTCTGGTGCAGTACATAGTTAAGTTGGATTCATATTTTTGTATTGGAATTGTGTATGTTTTATGTTTCTTCTCAACAGTTGTGTTAAACTTTTTCTATTACATTGTTTCTTCTCAACAGGTGACAATGGATCCAGTGGTTTCCTTAAAGAGGGTATTTACTGTGGATAATAGATTGTGCAAATTCTGCCACCTCTATAAAGTAAAAGTTCCCATTAGTACAGTGTGCAATCATTGGCTTAGCATGGTAAAGGCTAATGCATGTACCAGAAGGAAGCTAAGGGAATCAAAGAATATAGATTTGATCAATCGACTTGGAAATGTGTTAGATTCTGCTGCACCCATAACACTTGTGTGGAACGCTTACAGATAATTCAGGCACAGTTTTCGAAGGAGGAAGCAGGTTGCAATAGCATTTGTGTTGCAGTTGGTGACAGGCCTTCTTTGAAAAAAGGGGTGCAACCTGTCAACAGGGAAGCATGAATTTTCTGCCAAATCTCTGATAGGAAGCAATGCCTGAGCTTAGTAATGACAAAATAAATGATTGAACGTATTCTGCGGACTTTTCATCTTGACTATAAAGTCAACATTCGCTTGGCTGCAGTGATTGACCTCATGGCAGCTGAAACCAAATATCACCTCAACTGTCTAAGAACATTAACCAGATCTACCTCAAAAACAAAACAAGAATCATCCGATACAATGTACAATATTTGCCTTGGGAGTACACGCCTTCACAACAAAGCTATCAAGTAATGAAAAAAGCATGACAGTGATGATGAGTTTGTCTTGGTATTGAACTCCCAGGGGATTACATTTTTCTTTTACCATACACACCCATAGTCATTGCAAAACATTACAACAGAAGATTGTGCAACAGATTCAATCCAAGATTGGCAACTTCGTGCCAAAGAGCTTGGAAAAGAGGAAAAGGGTAACTTTGTCCGAAAGAGATTGATAATATCATAGCAGTACGACAAAACAGATGTTACGTTCTGTGCAATCCACAAGAAGTATAACACACCAATCTTTGTCTCTCTATATGACGTGTCTAAAGACACTAAGGACAAGGGCAAGAAAACTATTTTGAAAGCAGACAGAAATGTCATCCAATGTCTAAATACTGTCTATGAAGCTGGTCGATCGGTTGACTTGCCATCTGTTCTAAAACATGAACTTCTTCCAGTTCCTTTGCCACTTATGAAAATGAATGGTATACTCTGCACTGGGAACAAATCAGTTCTGACAGATGTGATAACAGAAGGCATAAACTGTCCTGAATCTATTGAACTTCACAAAATGTCATCCTGTCTTATCCTTGAAGGGCAAGCACTTGTGGTAGCTCTGGGAAAGCCAGACAATGCACTAACCTTCGGAGATCCGGCTGACATGTACGTTAGAACAGTGCTGAAAGCAGGTTATAGGTATCAATGGATAGATGTTGTGTTCAACAGGTATAGGGAAGAGACAATCAAGGGTGCTACCAGAAAACGGCATATTAAATCCACTCAAACAATTAGATGACTTATTAAGGGTCGTGATGTGCCTCTTCTAGAGAACTGGAACAATTATCTGACACTGGCGGGTAACAATGCTGATCTAGCACATTTTTTGTTAAATGATTTGTGTTCACAAGCACCAGAGCACAAAGGAATTTTAGTTGCTGGAGGGTCCAGAGAGGAACTTGAGGTCAGGTCGTCAAAAGGGCTAAATTATTTAAATGCACTGAAATGAACAAATGAAGAAGCTGACAAAAGGCTGGTGTTGCACGCAGTGCAGAGCCAGTTTGGGACTGTGATTGTGTCATCCAGGGACACCAATTTTCTCCTGGTTTTGGTTTTCCACTGTGACCGTACACAATGCGAACATCTCTGGATGATGTCAGGTACATCAAAGAGATGGCATTATATACCAATCGATGCAGTTTTCAACAATCTACCAAGCAGTTTGCCCACAAATCTGCTACCATTTCACGCTTTGATTGGGTGTGACACCACCTCTTGTTTTGCCAATGACATCAAACGCTCATCTTGGAAGGTTTTCCAAGTCCACCATGACCTACAGAAGAATTTGGGCATTGGCAAACTCACAGAGGAGACTATCAAATCTGCAGAAGCGTTTCTTTGCAAAATATGTGAGAGGCCCTGTTGATTCAGCACAACATATCTTATTCTCCACAACTGGTGAACCAGAAGTAATGTCAACAATAAGTGATGCTCTTCATTAACCCTATCAAATTATGGTGTGGCGAAATGCCCATTGTGCTGTACCTGACCTTCCTGGGCCTGTGGAAATGGGATGGAAACGTGGTGATTTAGGCTTGAGATGTTTAAATGTGCATGCCAGAAGCAGTGCGCGAGTAGACGCTGCAAATTGTCGCAAATCAGAACTGAGGTGCACATCAATGTGTGACTGTCAGGAACAGAGCCATGCTCAGGATCAGACCCCTTGTATGACTATTATGTAGTTTGACAAAACAGGTTGACATTTTGTGTCATATACCATTTATGACTGTTTGTGGTTCATTATTATTATTAAACTTTATCTTACTAACATCAGTTCCCATTTTTCCATGTCCATTAATAATAGGCCTATCGGATTGAATGTCTGTATCAATATGTCTCAACCATTAATCATACTGTATGGATATATGATCAAAGTCATGTACATTTATTCTTGGGTGAACGTTGTATGGTAAATGTACAATAGCTGTATGTATTTAAATAATATAGATATGCTTGCTCAATGATATTGACCAAACATGGCAATTTGTAGGCCATTTTGTTTATGCTTATTAAAAGGTAAAAAGGTAAATATTCGGCTTGGGATCCAGGCTAATCAAATTCAGCATACCCTAATTATGTTAAAACATGAGGTTTTCAACGTTTACCTCAAAATGCACCTAATAGCTTATACACAGTCTTTTTTGAAAATCTGTCTATGCTATTAACAAGAGCCCCGCAATTTTGAGCTGGTAGATTTAGTTGTTCAGGGCACTAGGCCGCAGATTCGAGCTTTTATTTTTCAATGTAATTATATTTTATTTTTGCTTCTCCCAACGAGCATACAACAAGCCAAGGTTATTGGAAGAAGGGTGAATTGCAGAGCACAAATTAGCTATTATAGCAGAAGCCAACTGCTCCTGGGAATTGTGTATGAAAGGAAGGATAACAGTCTGTGTTCTTGATGATGGATAAGGCATAATTATTATGAAGAATATATTTTGAGGAGAACAAGGTCTGGAGTGGAGACAGTGCCCGAGCATGATACTAGATTGGAGTCACACTGCCCCCCAGGGGGTTTTGGGGTAACTGGGTTGGTCATAGACTGATGTAGTATGGGAATAAATATAAGAAATGATTTTCCTAGGAGTAGAGTCGCATCGAGGTTCTTTGAGACAACTTGGTTTCCAAGAGATAGTTGGAAGAATGTGTGCTTGAGATAGCAACATATTTCAAAACAGGAGTCGCAGTGATTGTTGCAGAAGGTTTTGCTACAAGGTCTGGGATCTATCTAAAGGTGCCAAATTGGCTGAGCCCAAGATCGTAATGTGCTGACTTCACTGTTCACACCTGCTATTTGATTGGGTGTTTTTTGTGGGACTGCACATCAACACGTTATAGTGGCCTATTGTAACGAATATACTTTCATTATTTTTCTAACTGATGTTTAATTTTACCCAATCAGGATGAGGTATTTCCTGCTGGCTACATGATTATGTAATTTGAAGGGGTTTGTACTTAGGATGGTCACAGGTATTATAGGTACCAATGAAGGAGGTTATGATATACTATGTGTAGGGTTTTATATAGGTGGGAGCCAATGGTGAACATGGGATTAACATGCATTAGATATTTTTGCGATATGTTTTTTTTTTTGGTTTTTTGTCTTTCAATATTGTAACTGAATGTGGGTGGATTGAGGGTGCTTTCAGTATCCAGGCTTATGTTGCTGGCTGGCCCTCTGGGCCATAATTTGTATGTATTAAAGTATGTGTTCTTGCAAATTACTGCACTTCATTATTGCATCCTGGATTGATTTTATCGATTGGGTTTTGGGCCCACCGTATATTTTTGGTGACCCCGACATGATCCACAGTGCCTCCCGAAAAGACACGCAAAAATCCTTTGGCCACGTGGCCAGGCCGTGGAACCCCACCTCCCGAGAACAATTTCGATGCACACAAATGAAGAGGTGAGCACACACCATTTTATCCGGAAGGTCGGTCTGGTCCTTGGAGTGTGGTCTGCCGGGCTGGGCTCTGCAGGCCTTTTGCCAGGAGACAAGGCCTGGGGGAACTTGGAGAACATATAGAACATGAGTGCAGATTTTTCAGGAGAAACAGTATTGCTGGTATTTTTTGTTATTGCTTGTAAATTGCTGTTGTGACAGAAGGGCCATCTCCCCGAAGACGAGGAATGGCGTTTTGATTAATTATTGAGGTGAAGCTCACTTGCCGTGGGGAAAGATTACATCCTAGTAGAGTAATTAAAGTAAGACATTAAGGAAAGGAAGTGGGGAACTTCCTTTTAACAGGGAAAGACAGCGCTGTAGTAGAATAGAGAATGGATATCCCTCCGTGGATATTGTACTGACAATATGTTCAGAGATGATGCTGGCAGCGGGACACTGGAGATTTTTGATTGCTGATCTACACACTGTTGGATATGCCGATGTGCCAATTACTTGCCATATGAAGCTAGCTGAACATTATCCTTGTAATACCGCTTGTCCATTTCCTTCATTGTCCTTTTTGATAATGACATATGCACTTTATACTTTGCCTCAAAATTTAGATAAGCCTCTGCAAATTCGCCATTGAGTCAAAGACGTGGATGACCGGGCAGTACAGTTGTCTTCAATGAGATGTCATGTATTGCATTCGGCTGCTCAAACAGGTGATAAAGCATGGAAAGAATCAAAATCCATAGAATGGAGGCCCCTGTGTAGGGCCAATCTGTGGACGTCCGCTTAATATTTGCAGTCTTTTCAGCAGCTTTCAGGTTTTGATAAATTGGCTGAAATTGCTACACATTTCCTGACATTTGGCAAGAAACGTACTATATGGTTAAAGCAGCGTGCAAACCAGGGAACACAGAAGTACTTGAAATATGCATTGGGAACACAGTGTTACACTAATTGTCATTGACAACAAATCCAAAAGGCAATGGGCCTCATTACAAGTTGGAGGGTATGCGGTAAAAATGGTGGTAATTCCTTGACCGCCATTTTTACAGCACCACAGGTAGACAAAGGACGCTAAATCCGCCGATGGAATTAGCGCCAAAAAGCAAAATGGCATTTCTGCTGCCTTACAAGTTAAAATACTGGCGAAATACCAACGAAAATGTCCTATATTTCCGCCAAAAACACAGTGCAAGGTAGAGGTAAATGCATAAAGCTGTTGGAAAACCACAGGTGCGCACAATCCACTCTGAAAGATGACATAACGCCTGCCCAAACACACTTTCAAACACCATGCTGCCATCAGCTGTCACTAACTGGGACATGCAGCTCCTCCTTCGCACATTGAACTGCAGAGGCAAGAACAGCAGCACAGGCCCATTTTAGAGAGAGGAGGAGGAGACGCCATGCAAGGTGAGCGCCCATGTCCTGTGTCAGACCTTTATCCTCAGC